>NW_020897690.1:24160491-24199258 GCF_003984885.1 Neopelma chrysocephalum
TGCCCAAAGAAGTGGTTGAATCACCATTCCTGGAGGTATTTTAAAGGCACATAGCTATGGCACCTAGGGCCATAGTTTAGTAGTGGACTTGACAGGGCTAGGTTCACAGTAGGACTTTATGATCTTAGAGAGGTCTCTTCCAACAAAAACCACTGCATAAATAGAATAAATTTCTAAAAGCTACCACTTCTCAATGCTTTGCAACAGTGTGCAAGATCAGCAACAGAAAGATCCTCACTAGCTCTCCAGAGTATCCTTCAGAGCTGCAGATGTTATTTCTACATTTTTCTCTTTTTTTGCAACTGCACACTGGCAAGAGGCAGGTTGATGACACTTTTGTTTCCTGTTGCTGTCCTGTCTGAAGAATACTACAAAGATGAGCTCGTAGCATGGGGACCACTGTTATAGAAAAGTTGATGTAAAGGAGTAAGACATGAAATATGAATGAGCAATCTGAAACTCACCTTCAAATGCCACTACATTGAAAGAAATGTGGTAAATGCTAAGGTTGACAAAGACAACAAAACCCAGAAATACTTTTCCTTTCACAGTTCATTGTCTAAAGTACAAGGCCATTCAGGAAATAGCCTACCCATGCCTCCTTCATAAATGGAAAGTCACTGTTGACTTAACTGCCTTAGTCTCTCAATTTGCAGACCAGGAATGAATGGTAAATCTAAGAATATTTTAAAAATTATTTTAGACAGAAATACGGATCCATTTCACTAACACCATTAAGTCTGTATTTTTCAATCCATATATTCATGCTATGCTCACATTCTGGAGAAGATTATCTATTTCTTACAAAATTACAAATGTATTTTAATTTTTGGTCATCTGGAAAGTCTCCACAGGAGGACAGGAAATACTCTTATTTGTTTCTGAAGCAAAGACAGTACACTTGCCTTTCAAACTTGGTGTGTCTAGGTATGTTGCAATTTCCATACTGCAAAAATTCAGTTACAGGACACCAAAAAAAAAAAATCCAGATATCAGTTATTATTCACAGTAAAAATAATCTATTAAAACTCACAATTATGTCTCAATATTTATGACACTTTTTGTTTAAATGTAAATATATTACATATCTCTTGGAAGAAAAGAAGCTGAAGTTAAAAACAATGAAATGCCTAGGTTTTCTTTTTCATACAATTATTTATTTACCAAGGTATTTAATAATATATTATTTTAAAAAAATATTCAGGAGATTGATCTTTACTGGAATATCTTTGTTGCCTGCAAAAACCCCCAAGTGTTCTTCCTTTAGAGTAACTCAATGAAAGGAGTGAGATTAATTCCGTTAGAATAAGCTGATAATTAGTTTTTGTTTACTTAATATGATCCTGAAGCTGGAGAATAAGTTAATTAGAACTATTTACAAATAATAACATGTCCCACACACTGCCTGGAATATAAATATTTCTGCTGCAAATAAGGATGTATGACTGTCAGGCTGAACTCAAAAATTGGTGGTACTCTTCTCTGTGAAATAAGGAAGTAGAGAGTACAAGTCTGATATGCTCCCAGCTAATCAAAACCACAGCAACTAGACTTTCTAGCTAGTTCCTAAAAATATAAGCTATTCTGGGACAAACTGAATGTAATAAAATTAAAACTTTCAATCAGTTTTTTGGACAGAGCTGCATGAAAGTTAAATTTAGAAATAAAATAAATCTTTGAGAAACAGGAGAGGGACTGGAATCCAAATTCCCTAGCATACCCATACTTTAACAAAGGAGCATAGATCCTCAATAATCATAGTGATTGCCCATGATGACCTTCATCTCAAGACTAAACATGGTTTACAAATACCATGAGGTACCCCAAGTCTACTAGAAAGTAAATATCCTTTTTTAAGCCTCATTTCACAGTAGGTATGAGCCATCAGATCCTTAGGAAGTGTAACATTAGTTTCCTTCACCTCTTACATTGCACATATATTGAACCTTTAATGGTCTACAGATCTTATGAAGAATTTTGTGTTTCTGGTATACAGCTCTAGGGTACAGTCCAAAGCAATACTGAATTAAAAGAACAAATGCAGCAATATCTATATCAATTGAAAAGTAGTTGAACCTTACACTGGTCAACACAATCAGTCTTCTTGAAAAGCAAGAGAGAAATTAGATAATCTGGACTGATAACACTACATACCTTATGGCAAACACCACCTTCTGCTTTAGAAACTCTTCTACAGAGAAGAGCTGAATTTCTCAAGTCAATAGGATGGACATTCTGTATTTCTGGCAGAGAACAATTTCCAGATAGGAAAGATGATGGCCTGAAGTTAAAAGCCACAAAAATTCTTAAAGCCTGTCACAGAAACATTAAAGAGTGTGTGTACAATAGAGGTGGGTGAACCAAATGAATGACTATCATATATGAATGTTCATCCTAACTTCATGGTCAAAGAGAAAAAAATTATTCGGGGAAAAAGTAAACAGAAAACCCAACAACCTTACCTTCTTCAGTGGGAAAAATCCCCAGGAAATTCTCTACTGTGATAGCAAGGGATAGCCTTGCTAATGCTTGAATCCCAAGATGAAAAGCATGAGCAAGACTGAAGTATTATGACTGCTACCTTGTTATAGACAAGGAATATAGGAGCTAGAGACTACAATAACAGCCAGAGAAGGTTACAAGCAACTACAGATAGAGAGAAAAAGAAGGTGCAGGATTTTATACCCTTGACAAAATTGAGAGGAAGATAAGTGAAAGTTTTTCTATTATTTGAAGCTAGAGGACTAACATATGTTTTGCTCATTTACCATGGAATGACAGGGTTTAAAGATATATTGAATTATTACTTAACTCTATTCTTTTACAATAAGGCATCATTTTGTCTACATCATTTCTGTGACCTCTTTATCTACTCATCCTCCATGGGTAAAACTACATCCAGACAATTTATTCCAGTAGTTCCCTGGTTAAGCATTTTGAAAAAAATTAAAATATCTACAGTAAATCTTCCTTACTATTTAATGAATTAATTATCTTTTATCTTCTCATGGACATGGAAAAGAATTATTCCAACTCTCTTTGCAATAGTGTTCTACATATTTAAGACTCTCTTCTGAAATAGCATAACATGAACTGAATCATACTTTTGTTGTAAGCCACATTTAGTAGGCTTATGATCACCCTTATTATCCCCTCTGAGCTTTCTCCAATTGTGCTGTGTAAAGCTCAGAACTGGACAGAAGCCAAGATCTTTCTAGTATTCAGTCGAGAAGGATTACTTCAAAAGGCCTTACAGAATGTAGATTCACTTATACCAGAATATCATATTTACTTTTTTTTCAGAATGGCAGGATATCCCAGGGTTATGGTTCAGCCTGAGATCCATTATTGAGCTTTTTGCTATAGCTGCCACCTGAACATTTGTTTAACATCCTATACTTGTGCAATTTTTTAATTCCTGTTTTAATATATTTCCTCACAAATTATGCATTGTAATTTTTACCAGTAACTGCAATTTCAAAATTTTTAATTTTCAAGTGTTTAGTCTTCCTCAGTTCAGTGACATTGCATTTTATTCTGCATCTAAACACCCAGACCACTAGCAAAACACTGAAGAAATAAAAGCATGAGAGAATTTAAAGTTACATCAGTGCTCAAACCTTAGTGTTTAAAATTAGTTCTGAACAGGCTTCGATCTCAGCAGCAGTGCAAGTATTCAGTTTTCATTCTGCTATTTCACCTTTTGGCAAATAACAGGATTTTCTAAGGAAAAATGGTCTATGAACTATCTGTCCAGGGACAAGCAATATGTACCTGTATCATAATTTAAGACTGTGTGACTTACTCCAATTTGAAAATATATTCTTGGTGAATAATTAATTATTCATAGATTAAAGACCTCCCAAAAACTGATTTTTTTTTAAATACTAGTGCTGAAGAGTTCAGTAATTGAGGAATGCCAGTACTAAAATTAGAGCTTTTCCTTTATATTCAAACCTCAAGACACTGTCAATAATTCATTTGATCATTTTAGACACATGGCTTGTAAAGGTAATGGGATACATACATGCTAGTATACATGTGATATAACTAAAGATCATCCTTTTCCATAGTTAGTGGCAAAGACATTGAACTTGAAACAGTGCAAGAAACCTCTATCTTAAACATAGTCTATGCTTAATAAGGATATAACACATAGTTGTATCAAAATAATGCTGTCTCTTTGATCTTCTGAGTAACATGTTACATTAGTGTGAACAAGCATCATCCAAGCAAAAGCTGCGCTAAAAAAAGCCTAACATCAACAGAAAAAAAAATAGAGAAAAAGTTTTAGTTTTACTTTAGAACCTTTTTTTTTTTTAATTTGGAAAAAAGAGATTATTTTCCTGTAAGGCAAGCATGAGTAAGATTTCTAAATTTATCTGTTTTGCTCTACCTATCTCTAAAATACATTATTTATTCTTTAAGGATATCAAAGTATTTGGAGATTTTAAAGCATTGTATACACAAGTGTCCATCTCACAAAGGAATTGTCTAGTTTCTTATTTTTGGCAATATAATTATGAGTTCAAACAAAATAAATTACCTCTCATATGTTAGCTGCATTTCTGTTGAAAGAAATGTGGGTTAGTACTCCTTTTTCAGAACCTAAGTTTAGTTAGCTTGGGTAGTTTTGCAACCTCTATGTTGTCATAACTACACACTTAGTTGTAACTGAGCTTACATCACCTCAGAACAGTTTCCTTGTGTGCCTGAGCTCATCTAAAGGGTTCTGTGCAGCAGTAATAGTGAAACATGTAAATAAGTATTTCTCACTTAAATTTATTGGGGGAGGGTGTGTGGGGCAGGAATTAATAATCTAGGTTTATATTAGAAAATAATACTATACAACCAATAGGAATAAGTAATCTCTCAAGTGTAATTTCTCTGAGAGCCAACACGAAGACCTGGACACTGTTGAATAGTAGTAACTGACTAATAGTTAAGACCTGAACTAGAAATTATCTTGATGTTGTTTACAAGTGTGTTGAATAAACATCCAGTGTTGTCAGTATTAGCTAGTGTCACCTGTGCTGTCATATAGAATACAGGAAAGCAAATACCTTTCTTCAAAGTTAGTCCTAATATTGCAAAATGATGTTGCAGGTAAAAAACAGAACAGAAGGAACTCTATTGCAAGAAAAAAAAACAATTAACTAGATGCATCTATCATGGGAGAAATCTTCAAAAAAAAGCAAACAAAGTCAGAATGACTGAATAAATTTTGTGCATTTTCTGAAAACCGTGAATAACTTTCATTCTTTAAGAACTCACATGGTCGTTCAACCGTAGAGCAAGTTTTTACTGCCACGTTTTGGGTGGTATCACTTGTTATGCTTGTAGCATGACTTGTAGCACCTGCAGTTACAACACAATATTGTAACATGAGGGAACAGCAAGATGTTTCTAGTTAAGCAATGTTCTTCTGTTATGCTTTCTTTTTGCTTCACTTCTTAGACACATGTGTTTGAGTCTCCACAGCAAGGAATATTTCCTACAAGCTAACTTCTTACTGCAGAGAGGGAAAAACTGTCAAGACTGGCATGTAAGAAAAATTTTACTATTATAAGCTTCAAAGATGAGATACTTTTCTCCTCTTACAAGAGCTGTTGTAACTGGCAAGATATATTCACCATTTACCCTCTGCTCCCTGAGAAAGTGCACAGGATCTCTGCTTTTAATGAACCAGAAACTGCTGCAGGTATAGTAGCACAATGCACAATAAATCTGAGGTCTTACATTGGATCAAGTACTGTATTAAACTTCAGTCAAACACTATCCTGTATGAAAGTGTCTCCAGCTCCCCATCCCTTCCCCACCCACTCCACACCCCATGAAGAACAAAAGACTGAAGGAGAGTCAATGCATTTTGCCAAGTTTGATGTGTAAAGAATACTATTCTGTGTTCTCTTTAATTCCTTAACAAATCCCCAAATTGTAATGAAACAGGTGGACACTTAAGTTTTATCTTATTGAAATAATACCCTAATTATGTTTCATTATTCAAAAAATGAAGTGTGAATAGCTTCTCAGTTATTTCAAATTAATGATAAAATAGTCTATATAATTTATCTGACCTGTTCCACATGAAGTTGTTAGATAACACATCCCTACTACAAAACACCATCACATCATCCTATACTATAGAATAAGTCTGAATGAGCCTAAAGCTAGGAATATGTTCTTGTTTTGGTTGGGGTAGAGTTCATTTTCTTCATTATTGCTAGTATGGGGCTGTGTTTTGGATATTTGGTGGTAAAACTGTTGATAATACGGGCATGTTTTTGTTAATGCTGGGCAATGCTTCCACAGGGTCAAGGCCTTTTCTGCTTTTAGTACTGCCACGCTGGCAAGGGGACTGGGAGTACAGAAGGAGTTGGGAGATGACACAGCTGGGACAGGTGATTCCAACTGATCAAGGGATATTCTGTACCATAAGACATCATACTTAGTATATAAAGCTGAGAGAAGAAGAGGGAAAGGGGGGATGTTTGAAATGACAGCATTTGTCTTCCCAAGTCACCCTTACATGTGATGGGGCCCTGCTCTCCTGGAAGTGGCTGAACACCAGCCCACCCATGGGACAGTGAATCAATTCCTTGCTTTGCTTGTGTGTGTGGCTTTTGCTTTCCCTATTAAACTGTCTTTATCTCAAACCATGAGTTTTCATTTGCTCTTCTGATTTTCTATCCCATCCCATTGGAGTAGGAGTGAGTGAGTAACTCTGTGGTGCCTGGTTGCTGGCTGGGGTTACCCGTGACACCATTACAAATTAAAGACAGTCTGGCTTATAAAAAACCATATTTCTACTAACTCACACTCTCAAACAGAAAGAACTCACATTATAATTCAAGACATCACCCTTCATTGTTCTGACACAGGATTATTTCATTTGAACATCATTTATCCTGTTGAGCTTTCAGTCTATTTATCCCCATCTACTGACTGCTGGAAGAAGAAATAATTACCTGAACAAAACCAGTGTGCTATTAAGACGCAAACGAGTACAGTCTTAAAGGCAATTCTCATTTAACCCACCTCCACTCTTAAAAATGTGATTTTAAATTTTATACCTAATACACCCAGAAGGGGACAAAAATGAAAATGGGCAATTTTAATGAATTACTTTGCACAAAATGTCAGCTCATCAGGAAGGACCTATGAGATGAGATATTAATAAAGTTAACAAATTTCCTACCATGACATAAAGAGAATTATTAAAGCGATCTTACAATCAGTGATGTTGAGTGCCACTACTCCTTAAATCATTGTGTTGTACTCTGATGAAAGGAAGGCTTCATATAAATTGTTGAATATCTTGCTTCCAAGTCTGACTAGGAAACTGCCAGTATGTTTTAAACAGGATTTACACTAATAAACTGTGGTACTGCTTACCAATACATAACAACTTTCTATTTCAGTACTGCATTCATTTTAAAGTTTCAATACAACAACGCTGAAAAGTATAATTTCCTTTGTCAGCTCTTTCCTGCTTCTTCAGTTTGAATCATCCTAGTGACAACCAAATTCTGCTAAATAAAAACCCATCATCTGTAAAATAAATAAGTATTTATCCCCTATAGTTGCATACAAGCTATTCTAAATCCAAAACTCCTGAACAAATTTCTCTGGACTGTTTCTATACTTCTCCATGGGATGTTAATACAACACTACAACTCCTTTGAGGACATAGGTTAAGAAGTTATTGCTCCAATCCCCTGCTTCCTTCCAGGTAGTCCCTGATGTAGGTTTCATGTAGTATTAAGCTGTGAATCTTGGGTGTCAAACAGATCTGCTTGTTATCTAAGAATACCCTCCCTTCCCTTACCTTTCTGTCAGTCTCTGGGGAGGAGATCAGCTATGGGTAGGCAATATCCGTGAATTTGGATAGAGGAGGCAAGTATTCTGGGGTCAAGCCATCCAGGGTAAGTTTAAAAACATTTTAACAGCAACCAGAGAAGTACTGATACATGACAAGTGTAAAAATAAGTCTGTAATAGAGACTATTTTGCACATGCAAAATAACTTTTTAGTGCCTGAGGGGGTTTCTTGTTTGTTTTTCTTTGCTTTATTAAAAAAAGAAAAAAAAAAGTGTAGCAATGGATGTATGGAAAAAGTCCTGCCAAAGATGGACTGGTGAATCAGAAGTTTTTAATGTTGTTTAAACTCATGTTAAGATGGCTCTTTGCAGAGTCACTGCTTTTCCCCGATACCTTCTGTGTGACCCCTTATCTCTCAGGCAGGAGTGTCCTGGGAAGATGTCCCAAGGTGCTCCCATTGGTCCTTTGCTAACCCCTTCCTTATTGGCTGTAAACTCCCTACCTGATTGCAAGACCCCTCACCTGTGATTGGTCCCCTTTGACCCTCCCAAGAGCTATATAAGCCCCCATCCCACAATAAACTTCCTCTTTTGTCCGTCTCTCCCCTGGTGGTCTGGTGAGTGCTCCATTGTGGGGTCTCAGGGCCACGTGGTGGGGGGAAGGGTGGAAGGGCATACTCCTTCCAGGTATGGACTGAAGCCAAACCTGAAGGATCTCCCCCTCCCAACTCATCTACCATAAAAAAAGGAAAAGAAAGAAGCAGCCTGTTTGTGGCAGAATTCACAATTTACACAGCAGTGTCAAAAAAGTGCAGTTTCACAAATCAATTAGAATAATGGCCAGTCTTCACGAACGAAGATTTTGGGAAAGGTCTTTTACCTTTCAAGCCTGCGCAATGGATTTTTTAGGTGAGACACAGCATGCGCTGAACTGAGCCCACCCTTTAATCCTAAGGTTCATCTGCCGGGGCCAAGCGAGCTTGGAGAATGGCAGTGAGGTCCTCAGGACGTAGGTTTGTTTAGAGTGACCTTCTCATAGATGGATGGCCTCACAGGGCTAATGAGTTCCATCTGCCTGGGGGACTGGGAATCGAACCTGGGTCGCAGTGGTGAGAGTGCCGCATCCTAACCACTAGGCCACCAGGGGTCCCCACAAATCAATTAGGATTGCTGTACAGAAACAGAGGCTCTCAGCTTTCCTCTCAAGCTCACTGAAGGTCTAATTTTTCCTGTCTCCTTGCTACTGTAAAGGAGGTTCCTAGTACTATTCCTTGTACTATTGATTTTGGTCAAAAGAAACAGCTCAAGCTTTGTTTATTTTACACAGCTAGCTTGCAGTCAGATCAAGGAATGCTGGTGCTGATACTAGAAAGGTGATTGCATCTTGTAGCAGAATATTTAAATCCTTCATAAAACCATACCCAAATCTTTCCCTTCTCTTCTGCTTTTCTTTAGTAGCTTTTTTCCCAAGTGGTTCTTTATCACTTCAGAAATCCTTTGTTACAAAACAATATTAGCGACTGAGGATTTCATCACACTGTAAATCTACCCTCCTTCAAAATATTCTGCTTCTTATAGCTGATGATCCACTGAAGAGCTAATTGAAAGCCACACATTTATCAGCCCATATTGCCTTTAGACGATTCTTGTTTATGAGCTCTTCGTAGAAAATTTGGGACTCTAAAGGTATATCAAATATTCAGAAAAATTCAAAAGAATAATCTTATGTTTTTCCCTTAAAAACAGAAAACTGAATGTCTGTATAATATGCTGATCAGGGATGACAAGCTTCCGTGGAACAAACTGAGGGACAAGTCCCACAGCAAGGATAATATTTTCTATGTTATTTTTACAAAATCCATATGCTAACAGTATATCAGTTATACCATCTCTCCCATATAATCTCATAGTACAGTGAAGTTTTTACTACAGCTCTTTTTCTAGACTATTTGCTATAGTCTAGAATTCTATAATTCTTCCTATAATTGCATCAATCAGGTGCTCAAGAAACAACAACGAATAGGTAAGGGCTAAACATGTTATATAAAAACTTGAAATTTCTATAGCAGTGGGGAAATATATTTGATCACCATTTTAGACAGAATGTCTGTTGTCATATGTAGGTAGCTGAAAGCTGGAATTTCTGATTTCAGTTTCTGCTCCTACTGAAGATGCTCAAAAGACCTATAACCTTAACAAAAAGGTGAGGAGTAATGACTAGGAAGATTATACCTGCAATATCATCTCCATTGGTTAATCCTGAGTCTAGAGGTAATTTTCTCCAAATTTCAGCGCTCTGACATTTGAAACAGTCTCATCCAGCACCTAAAGCAGTGAAACAGAACATTAATAGAAAACAAATAAAACACAAGCAAAAACAAAGCAAATGTGTTATTTTACAAAATCATGAGTTCACTTGCCACAGAAGAGACCTGTTGAACTATTCAAGGCTGTGTAAAATAATTATTCTCTCTGCAGTCTAAGACAAACTTATTATATATTTCCCTTTCAAACCATAGTTTGCATGTGTGTGTCCCTAAGTGTCACTTTTAGCATTAAATGAAAAGTTGAAATTTAGTTAACAAAATTAAACAATTTTATTAACAAAGCCAAAGCAATTTTTGGCTTATTTTATTGGCTAGACATATACTATTTCATTAGAAGTACTAGGAAGCGTTCCACAGCATTGGAATTCAATTATGTCTCCTTTTAATTGTTACAACAGCCCTGTCTGGCATGGTTCTTGGCCTGGACTAAACAGTGCTCTCCCAAACTATTTCTGGTCATGATTCAGGAGTTGGCAATATTCAGAAACTACTCCCAAAAGCCAATATAGAAACAGCAATTATAATTTTAAAGACTAAGAATTTAATGTTCTGGCATTAAGGCTAGCTGACACAGTACAGCTGTATTCATGAGGTACCCTTAGACTTATTTAATTTGCCAATATAGGTATAAGCATAACATCCCAAGGTACAACCAAAACAATACCTCTCTATTCAACCCTGCCTATGCTGCCATTTCAGTGTCTTCTGTTGCCCACTCACAGTGGAGAAACTTCTCCCATCCTTTGGCCACAGCACCCGGTCCAGTTTTAACACTACACCAGGTTTCCTGTAGTCCCAGCCGGGGGCCTGGGGGCCTTGGCCCCCAGCGAGGCTCACTGGCCCCTCAGTTGTAACACGTGGTGTCTCAGGCCATGGCTGCTTCTCCTTCCAGCTACGTATCCAGGTCTCCTTTTCTGGTCTATGTAATCTGTTAATTTCACAGAGGCGGCCTGATTGGCTCAACACCAAGAACACTACCTCTGGGGTTAACCACCTTCCAATTCCAGGGGGAAAGTCTTTTTCACACTACTACAGAGGTAAAACCAATAAAAATTTCTTGATTTCAAAACAGTCATAAGAATTAATGTTATGTTATGCCTTTTTTCAGCCTCTAACTCTGACTAACAATAATAGCTTAATGTGTGATGTCTCCCTTCAGCAAACATGTTTTGCTCCACAGTTTCAGGTGAATATTTAGCAAGAAGTGTTTTGAGTAAAAATCACTGTAAGAGGAGGGAAACTATCTAGTGGAATGAGATGTATAGAAAAACACTGTACATTTAATGCATTCCAACAGCATCCAGTTACAGGTATGCTTTATTATTTGCATGTGAATTGTGAAAAGAAAAAGTAATTCTTAGTCTCTTCATATGAAAATAAGTGCTAATGAAGATATCAATAGTCTATCAATCAAATGAGACTATTGATCTATATCGTAGGGCTGTTTCCAGAGGTTTATTGCAAGATGCCTCATATAAGCTTCTACCTATTGGCCATAGCTTCCAAGCAATTCTAAAAGGTTAATGAAGAGATTTTTTCTGGAAAGGCTTTATATTTTAGAAAACAATCCCCTATGCTTTATGTACTAAGTGTTTAGATATGCAACATACTACAGACTATGAAGGCTGTCTTTCTGATATCCCTTCTAAACTTCCCATATTTCTTCTAAAGCTTATCCTTGAAGTCACAACTCTATCTAATCAATAGATCTGCCAACTGTTGTTTCATTTGAAGACCATAACCTATAGTTCAATTTTCTGTGCTTCATTTTCCTGTTAATATTTTCTTCTGATACTCTCCCAACAAATCATTATTTCCCTGAAGACATACATGGCAATAAACTTGGCTAACCCCTAAATACTTTTAATGGCTTTGTTTCTGTTTGCCCAACTAATTAGCATTTTTGATCATTAAGGTTCTTTTTTCATATTGTAATAACTACTATAACTATCTTTTTGCCTTACAAAGTGTTATAAACTAGCAAAAATAAGAATATAAGCATGCCTATGTTAAAGGAACAGGCATTCAACGAAAAGAAAACTACACATTTAAAATAAATCTGAAAAAAGTTGCATAAATACAAGGTTAAAAAGCCCATGAAACAAATTCAGTGTGTTTTACAGAAAACATCCTCAAAGAAAGTCAAGAGCAGCTGTGCACTTGGTTAAGATTTGACTACTTTTCCTAGTCTGGATACTTCATTACTTTCTTTGAGGTTCCATTATTATTGTGTTACTACCTCCTCTTTACTTCTAGAAGACTACATACTGCACTAAGGAATTAATTTAGAGAAAGATCCTGTTGAGCAGATAAAAGTTGATGCATTCTGCAAGTGTTACCAGATTACATAGTTGCCAAAAAGAGTGCCAAAATTTGAAAATAACAAAAGTTTCCCAAAAAACCTCCAAAACAAACAAAAAACAAACACCTAACTTCACACCAACTCTACAACTACAGAACTTCAAAAGAATATTTTGAACCAAGTTCCAGGTTTTAGCCTTTCAGAATCACATTTTTAAGCTTCCTTCTAGGCAGCATACAATTTATCCTGTTCCTCTACATCACTTCTTATTACAGGGCAAGGAACATATATACAATAACCATTCAGATGCTGATGTTAGGGGTGGCCAAATCTACCAGTGCAATGGAAACAAGGCTGCTGCAGCAGCTCCCCGAGCCCAATCCAACCCATAGCAAGGGCACACATGCTCAAATATGTGTACACAATACATTCACATGGCTGGCCACTCAGGTAAACAGTCAACTTCCCTGCAACAGTGATGTCATCTCTTCCCTTCTCTGACTGATTGAGAATAAAAGTCCATTAGTGGATACACACACACACACAAACACACAGTGTGCATCCCTCCAGAGCTGGGCTTAGACAACAAGTCCATCCAATAGCTGCCCTGTCTGCTGGCACCTGGACATGCGAGCCCAAGGCCTCCAGCTGCTGATACAGAGCCTACCCCTTACACATACACACATCCACAGTGGATCCCTCTGATAACTAACTGACCTTGGTCCCTGCATACCCAGTAGCCAGATTGTGGAGCCTCTTGTCTCTGGATGCCTGATGCAGAGACACTCATGCACAGCAATGTCAATCCCCAGGCCTCATGATCACTCCAGAAGCTGGCCTGGAACTGCTGGTCCCTCTGGTAGACAATTCCTACAGTTGTAGCACACACACGTCCAACCTAGACTTGCAAATGCTTTGATACACAGCTCCCAAGACAACTAACCTACTCACTAGCAAGCAGTAAGATAAAAAGCAATGGGCAGAAACTGATGCACAGGAAGTTCCACCTGAACATGAGGAGGAACTTTACTGTGTGGGTGACTGAGCACTGGAATAGATTGCCCAGAGATGTGTGGATTCTCCTGCACTGGAGATGAAACTCAAGAACCATATAGATGGAATTCTGTGCAATGTGCTGCAGGATGACCCTGCTCGAGCAGGGAGGTTGTACCGGATGACCCACTGTAGTCCATTCCAGTCTTACACACTCTGTGATTTAGTGATCAAACCCTGACAGGTACATCCTCACTCTAACTGCTGACACCTCAGGCACATGAACCCCTATGACCCGTGGCCCAGCTCCAGCTGCTGCACTCAGACTTACAGACACAAACATACAGAGTGACAGCCTCAAGGAAATAACTGAAATTTCAAAATACAGGACACATTGTGCTAATATGGCGTGTTGCATGGCCAGGAAAGCATAGTTTACAACTGTACAATCAATGGGCCTCTCACTCTCTTATCCCTCTTCCCATGCTTGTGTCTCTCAAAGCAACCTTAAGCTCTCTCTTTCCCCCACCTTTTATCCTTCCCCTAAATATTTCATAGTAGGTCCTGTGCAATCCCAAAACACTGTATCCTGTCATGAGTCCCCTCTGCAGAGGAAGCCCTCAGCCTGAAAGTGAGAACCATTCCATTGACTCATCTTTATGTGTTTCACCCTGCAGACCACTTAGCCCTTCAGAGACACTCCTTGGAGGAGCCAAGCACAGGTTCCTTTTCTCCATTTGGGCTGTGCTCTTCTGTCTGTGGAGACAAGCCTTTCACCCAATAACCTAATTCTTGTTAAGTCTACAAATATTTTCAAATCTAGTTCAGTGATCACTGATTTTGACCAGTAGCCTGGCTTTAAAAAGTACTGAAACTCTACCAAAAAAAGATTACATGGGTCATATAAGTAATCAGTCATTTGGTTATACATCTCATTATAGACTTCAGTGAGAAAAGCCTTTTTCTAAATAAGGACCTCTTCCTTTAATTTGTAACTTACTGTTAGAAAAACACTGAAGCAAAAAATTTTGAAAAGCTCAATATTTATACTTTTTAAAGGAAGCGTAGCAACATTTATAAACATTTCTTTGTTGTGAAGGATTCTAGGCAAAAAAAAAAAAAGGAAAGCTACATTTACATTGCACTCCAGCTATAAATATGATTAGACTACAATGTATGCTTCATCCAGTCAGCTGAAGAATGACTGTTCCATCCTTTGAGGTTGCTGAACTCCACATACAGCTTGTAACACATTTATGAGAGATCTGCAATCTGACCCTGATGCATCTGCTATGCAGGGGGAGACCATAACCAAGACAGTGCTTCTTCGATGTCTGTGCAATAGCAAACTCCACATTCAGTGGAAACATAGTTTGTGGAATCTCATTGCAGTACATGGTAGCGTAGCAATGCCAATTCAATGTAAGGTTACTTGAGAACTCAAAAGAATTCTTACCTAAAGACAGAATAGCCACGTAAGGTTTTCCTTCCTGAACCCTCCTCTCCTTTTAACCACCTCATCCACATTCAAGCTGGGGGGGAGCAGTGGTGGAAACCAGCTTAGTGCTTGCCTGGCTTACTGAACCAGTAAAGAATCTAATTTGTGATTTCCTTCCACTGTCTCCTGGAACAGAGCATTCTTATTGTCCATTATATATTTAGAACACTAAATACTTCCACGCAGAGGCAGAGAAGGACCTTACATGTTTAAGCTCTGCATGTACTTTGACAGGATGCACTAAGCCTAGCATACTGAAATTCTCACTTTTTACATCAAATAAGAATGTGAAGTAGATTCTGTGAAAAGTCAGGAATCTCTGACTTAAACGTGTGTAGAAAATTGCAAGTTCAGATAAAATGTAGGTCTTCTCTCTCCCTCCTTTATCCCCTCCAAAGAATTATCTTTCCCTTATAAAGGGTCACTGCAGAGAATGCTTATAAATTTCACAATGTAAGTGTGATGAATGGAGGTTCATTTTACTAAGCAGATAACTAATGAACAAAAATTTTAGGATTTCAGGTCATCTGAAACTGTCCAGGTATTGACAGTGAGTAGTGACTTTTTCTTTCAAATGCTTGTATAACTACTCAAGAAGGAATTTCAGTAGTGAAAACAAGGAAATTTAATTCTTAGCTTATTCTGAGTGTACCTGCATTTGCATCCACTGCCTCAAATGAGAGTTAACTAAGCATTAGATTGTAATAATGAAAAAGGACTACTTTTCCTCATGCTCTTCCTCTGCATTATTCCTTGCGAAACTCCCCACTGACTGCCTCTGACTAACGTTGCTATTAGGTTTGATTGGAGTATGCTCACCAGGTACAAATGTTGCACATTCACCTATGCATACAGGGACTTAATAAATATTACACAATTATAGGTTATTTAAAGGACTATCTAACTTTACTGTGTATTAAATAGTACAAATTCAATGCTACAAAACAAGAAAAAAAAACTAGAAAGGAGAAGGATGAATTTCATATCAGTAGCAGTCACTTGTCTTATGAACCTACCACAACAATACTATCAGGGTTTGCAGGTGCAGAGCACAAGACCAACAGTCTGGCAATAACATGAGAGAAGTGAATGAAAGATGATGCCACAGAGACCCTGGAAAACACCACCTCAAGAGCTTCAGTTCTGCCTTAGTAAAGAGCCTCACCTAAGTGATAAACTGTGTGCCATCATAGTTAGTGTTGTGTAAGAGTAGTCAGGCTTTTGCATTAAATGTAGCTGGAAAGCTTTGTCAATATCGAGAAAGTTTGCGTTTCCATAGAATAGCACATACACTACAAATGCTTCTTGATAGCATATGGGTTATATAGAGGAAAAACATCACAGTGTTTCCCTTTACTGCCGTTTTTTATGTGTTGATATCACTGCCTTGAAAGCGATGCATTTCCCACACACACACACTTCAAAAACAACTTTAAACAAATAAAAAGAACTCTCAATAAAAACACTAATACAATGTTTTAAAAGGAAAAAAAAACTTAACCCAAAACAAATTAAACCAAATGAAGGTAGCCAAAGTTACAGATGAAATTGCTAAACCCACATTTTCTTAGAGGTTCAGTATAACTATCAGAGCATGTTCTCAGAAGGGTTCAACACTAAGAAAAAAATCTTCAATCTGCAGCTTGTTAAATAGACAGCGAAATAGCATAGCCTGTAGTGTAGCATGACTTTTCACAAATCAGTATTTACAGAAATAAGTAAATAGGAACTGAAGTCTTGAAGGAGCAACTATATGAAACTGACTCTTTTTTTAAAAAGGTGGATCATATTTCTTTGGAAAAAAATACACCTTCTCTGCATTTCTAGCAGTTATACCAAAAAATAAAAAGTTCCTTGGAGCTTTTGCAACACTTCCAGAGGGTATCCACAATACTGTATATAAGTTTAAGTATTGAAGACTGCTCCAGAAACTCAAATATTAAGACCCTTCAATTCCACCTTCGTTGCATTATTTAGACCCAAATCTAGAGCATCTCCAATTATCTTCAATAAGCAGTTATGACTAAAGTAGGAATTCAAGTTTAATTATAGGATGCTAACTCCCAATACTTTTGTCCAAGTTTCAGTTGCTGAAAAGTGCCAAACTAACAAAAAAATTTCAAGCCTTCCCTTTAGTTTTTAGGTCTCTACTGCATAAGCTGGAGTTGCTTGTACTCTGTATAGGTCTACCACACTGGGGAAAAGCCAAAACACAATAAAAAAACCACAAAACCCACACTACCAAAAAATACATTATGTAGTCACAATAACACTTTTAGAAAAAAATCCTATGTATTTACCTAGAAAGAGAGAATGGAATCCAGATAGTCCAGACTGTGTTCCAGATTGAAAACTAAAAGTTTTGGGATTGCTAAAAATACCATAAAAGTTGCATTCCAAAAAAATCTCTTCTGAAAGCTGTTCAGTCTAGCTATGTTTAGGAGAGAGTATTCATGTTTGCTTTCAGCTGAATTTTCAGTCAAATATTTGTAAGTGTCTGGTTTCCATGCCTATTGTTTTTTTCTATATATAAAGCAACAACTTGCTGTTCAAATCAGCAAAATCCTCTCAGCTGAAGATATCGTAAAGTATCTTCAGTACTTCACAATAGTGAAGAGACATCACGACATTAAAGTGACTAATTGACTAGCCCAGAAAAAAAGAGGCAACACAAGAATAGACTCATTAAGCTCCTGTAAGTACTAAATAAATATGTGAAAGCTGATTAATAACCACAAAGAAAATTTTAGACACCTTATTCTAATAAGCACAACAAGCAGTTTGT
This sequence comes from Neopelma chrysocephalum, assembly GCF_003984885.1. Lineage (NCBI taxonomy): Eukaryota > Metazoa > Chordata > Aves > Passeriformes > Pipridae > Neopelma > Neopelma chrysocephalum. The sequence continues at coordinate 24,178,216 of NW_020897690.1, forward strand.
TTAAAGAGCACACGAAACACTACATACAAAATGTTTTCCATCATGACCCCGTGAAACAGTAAACCTTTTTTATTACTGGTTGTGTTTAAGACACACACTGTGTTAGATAATAATTGTGTCCTGCCATCATATAGCAAAGTTTCTAGGTGAGGTTCTCTAGCAAAGGACCACTCGTCCTCACAAAAGATCAGATAAGTGAAACAGTGCAAGAATTCTTCCTGCCTCAGCATTTCTCTTATTTCCCACCTTCCTCTCTAGACAAATACATATTCATACCTTCTCTGCTTCACAGGAAAAAATGCAAAGCATAAATATCTTGAATGTAAGAAGAAAGCAAACAATACCATTTTTTAAAATATAATGGAAAATTACTATTTCAGACAATACAAATCAAAGGTAGAAATAAGATGTTACAAGAAGGATATTTGAAGTGCATAGAAACTAAGTGTGCAGTTTTCATTTATGCAGTGAGGAAACATGCACTCAAGGTACAGATATTACATACTTTGCACTAGCAGATTTCAGTTTTCATGTGTATGCACAGGGCAGATATGATTACACTAGTGTCAGATAGAATTTAGGTTTTCTGCTATGATACCTGGGTATAATGGGGTTTCTAGGCAACAGCTATATTATATTTCGGCTAGGCAGTACTCCACAGTTAAAGGGGTCCACACCAACATGGGAAAAGAATACATCTCATACATCTGCAGAAAAAGATCGAGGAAAAAAACCAAAGGGATACCGCTGTCATGTTATGGAACTGAAATATAACTTCAAACACATTTACTAAAGAAAATGGCTACAGCAATATATAAGCAATCTTCCAAGCTGTTTAGATCCCTACTTTGTCTCCTTTTACCAGAGGTTAACCTCCTCAGCACACAGAGAGGATTGTACGCTAGTTATGCATACAATCAAGGCACAGGAAAATACTGTAAAGCATCTGAAAGCTTAACTCTATATAGATATCCAGACATGTTTAAAACAAACAAACAAACAAACAATCAAAAAAAAAGCCTTAGTTTTTAGATATCTAAATATTTTAACAAAAATGTCTGTAAATCAGTCAGTATGATCCACATACTGTAAACCTATCAACCTTTCCCTTTGAAACCCTAGCATATCTTTTGTAGAATTTAATACAGAGAGCATCAGCTAACTAAAAACACTGCACAGAGAAGTAGTGAAACAAAATGGGTCTGGAAATTTCTCCTGTCTGCCTTTGCTTTTTTTAAGTTTTCAGGAATCTGGTTGTATAGGTCAGAAGTTTCTTGCACATTTAGTACTTCAGTCTCATTATCTGTAGCAATACTGTGTAGTGTCAGAAACAATATCAAATAAGTTTTCATAACTGTCATACAGATAAGTTTCAATCAAAAGGGCTACAACTCTTCAACGTGACAAGTGCACATATTAGAAAGAACCTTTTATTTTATACAACTATTTCTGGCAAAATTAGGCTTTGCAGCAAGTTGGTAGTTCTTAAAAGGAAATTCAGACATCCATTGTCTTGTCCTACGTCAGGTGCACCCAATATAGGGTGCAAGCTGAACTATTCAGAGGAGTAGTTTCATAACAAAATGCAGTTAATAGTCTGATACTTAAAGTCTTACATTATTCCGGAAATAATGTTTATATGCAGGGAAAGGCTATCTAATAAACACAACGGAATGGAGTTGGCTTAGCTGTTTCTCTGCTATATATCTCCGGACTAGCTGAAAATCCTTGTTCGGCCTATTCTTTACCTACTTTCCATCTCACTGCAAAGTTGAATGTATGTGATTTGCTGTGTTTTACAGAGGATGCAGCATCTGAAGCCTCAGTCTCTAACATAACTTTTATTTCCATTAAAATAAAATATGTACACCACTACAGTCAAAGCCATAGCACAAATTCCCACAGCCGTATAATAAGAAAGCACATCACTCTGTTCTCTGTGCATGTGTTGAAAGTTATCTTCAGCTGATTCACATCCAGCAGGGTATTTAATTATTAGACTGGAGTACCTAAGACCAGTGGGTATAAATCTGAGTATTCTGTTTCCCACTTGTACTCACTACAAAAACAGGTGTTCTTTAAAAACTGTAGGCAGTGAAAATCCAGACTTGGACATATCTGCAGTCTCAGTTTCTCACATTTGCAAACATTGGTTCACTCCATAATCAAGATTTAGACTAAAAAGAAGTTAAACTAAAAGAAGATCAAAGAAACGCAGATGAAAAAGGTAGAGACAAGTGGTAATGTACGAGAAACTCAAAGAATGAAACAGAGTAAAACACATAGTAGGCACTTATGAAGAAAAGACAGAAAAAAAAAGACAGAAAACATTTAAACAACTAATACAGACACTGACTGGGAAAGAATGGGGCTAGAGTTCCAGATTCAAAAAAAAAAAAAAGAAAAAATGGACATAAGCATTTTAATAATGTTTTGACGGCCTCATCTCCTCGGATGGTAAGATTGACGGAGAGATAGACAACAGGTTAGCAAAGGCATATAGTGCTTTCGGAAAGCTTCATAAAAGAGTTTGGCAAAATAAACACCTGAAGAAAAGTACAAAACTCGATGTTTACAGAGCTATAGTGCTGTCTACTCTCTTATACGGATCTGAATCTTGGGTCATCTACTGTCACCACCTGCGACTCCAAGAACGGTTCCATCAACACTGCCTCCGTACAATCCTAAACATCCACTGGTCAGATTATGTGACCAATACATCTGTTCTAGAACAGGCAGCAATCACAAGTATTGAGACCATGTTACTGAGAACACAGCTGCGCTGGACAGGGTACGTCTCAAGGATGAAAGATCACCGCCTCTCTAAGATCCTACTTTATGGTGAACTTGCCACTGGCTGCCACGAGAGAGGAGCCCCGAAGAGAAGATACAAGGACTCCCTGAAACAACATCTCAGCCTTGGTCATATTGATCAACATAACTGGTCTACTCTGGCCTCCAATCGGGAGGCCTGGAGGCACATGATCTGTAACGCTGCTGATACTTTTGAGAAAGCACGCAGAATCAATCTTGAGGAGAAAAGCCAATGCAGAAAGAATCGTGCCTTGCAGAATATATCTCCTAAGGAGTCTTTCTGCTGTGCCTTTTGCAACTGGACATGCCTATCTCATATTGGCCTTTTTAGCCACCAACGCGCTTGCAAGAAACGTGGGTAGAGCCCTTCCCAAATCTTTGTTCGCGAAGCCTAGCCGGGATCACATGGTGAAAGTCGGGATTAATATTTTATTTTAAAAGCTAATGTTACAGCTCAGTCCTTTACAAATATTTAGTCACCACATCCATTAGTTTGTTGTTTATTTGAGTGAACGCTAGTATTGCAAAAATTATTCAGGACAACTATAATATCATTAATGACTATGCCGGGATTATTGCTTGCAGCTTTGAAGACTATTGCTAACACTTTTATTAGGTCTCTAAGCATGTTCCACTTTTCCAGAGGCCATGGCATGTTTTCACCTATCCGTCTGTTCTTTCTTAATGATAATTTTTATATGTATTATTACTTTTATTTTGTGTTTCTTTGGCTCAGATCTTCAATTTTATAATCATAGTGACTTTTAAGGAAGCTCATAGTTCTTTAAGCAGGAGTCCTCACTCAAATATTAGATGACTAGATTTTATTTTCTTGAAATGAAAATAAAAATAAAAGCTGCATTTCACTCAAAATTAGCAAAACTTACTGGTTTCAGAATCATCCAGCTTCCAATATATGTCAGGCACATGGCTGTCTTTTGTCTCAAATGCTTTTCTTTGTAATTCACAAAAATCTTCTTGTTTAACAATACCTTGTGTCTGTGCTTTCCCTTTCCAAATACATCTCTCTTTCTTCTGGGAGGAGAGACTCAATATTTCCTTCTAATTCCAGTAGTCTTATTCTGACTTTAGGAAGAACAAGAGTGATGAAACTTTGAGTGGCTAGAATGTTTGGGGTGTGGGTGCAGAAAAAAAAGATGGATGCCCCCACAACACAGAGTGGCTGTGATATGGTATGATCTACCTTTCATTGATGCCAGCATTAGACACTTTCAGGGATTTTGGCATCAAGTCACAGACACTTGGACAAATATAATGTTATGTGTTTTTCTGTTACCTTCTACTATTACAGTCTAGGATGCACAGACCATTGCTTTGATGGTATACTGAGGGTTGTATGTTTAAGATAAAGGTGACTAAATGGAATACATTGATGACAGCTTTGATTTTCTTAATTGCTTCTCACAGTATCAGCCATCATTCATAATTATTTCAGCTTTTACTATTTCATACTCTGCTACAGTTTGCTAGTATCTTGTTTCAGGTCTTGTATATCCAACAGCTTGCCCTCCATGATGTGTCCAATACCATCCCTTCCTTTCACTCCAGACTTAGCAGGATGACACAAGGCTACATAAGCATTAGAGTCTTCCATAATGCTGAAGCGTGAGATGTGTAACAGAGGAGCCATGCAGACACCTAATGCCTGAGGCTATGTGGCACTTTTCACTCAGCTTGGGGGGGGGGGGGGGAAGAGTGTGAGATGACACAGCATGGGCAAGTCAAGAAGAGTTCTTATTGAATCAGCACTCCTAAGTTTCCAGCATCTGTAAGAACAACACAGGAATCCCATTTACCACAGTAGAAATAGAATTTGTTCTCCAAGGAATATCATGGTTTTCATGCTATATAGTTTTAAACAGTGTAGCATTCATGGTAGTTTTCTTGGTTTTATTATGTTTGCATTCTGAAACCCTAATTGAGTAAAATTGATTTGTCACAGCTCCTTTGACAAGATCCACATTTCCTACATGACATTTCAGTATTTTTCCTTAAACCAACATAACTATTTTTAGGTATCTTTTTTTTCTTACTCATTACTGCCTGAGTGCCACAATAACTTGAAAAGTCATTAGCTTTCCTTGTTATATTGAAGTGTTACAGCTAGCTTTGACGCACTTGTGAGTAAATGCAAAGTATGTGCAGTTTAACTAATACACAAATCTTCTCCTTAATGAAGTTAAATCACTGGTCAGACATAGGTTTCACTTTCAGGTAGAACAAGCTATGATCTACTTTGACACTAAATTTTATTTAAATGAATTTATCCAAGTAATACCCAGTAAACTTATCCAGAAACCTGAATGATGCCTTTGACAGCGACAAACAGCGTTTTATCACATACTTAATTTTCAACTTCTGTCATAGAAACCACTGACAGTGTACTTATGCTTGTGCATTTGGTCTACCAGAGTAGAGATTTCTAGGCTATATTCTTTTAAATTTACTTTCATTACACTTATAGATTTGTGTAAGAGCTCCAGAATCAAACAGACACTCTTGACACAGCACCTCAGGAGAAGGCCCTTTAGATTTCAGGCAATTTCTTAAGATAAGACAGTAGGCCACAAAATTATTCTTTGCCATTCACTATTCATATAAGAACTGAGAAATTAATAAAAAAATGTGTATTTAAAAAAATAATTTCATGCAAAGTTATGAAGCTATACTTATTAACAATAAAAAAATAAATAATGATTAACAATACATTAAGAAATGTTAATTGTTACACTTTCTGTTCTTATTCTCCACTGTGGCAAACATATTCTGGTACTTACCAGTAGGATACATTTTTTTTAGACATTAATATGTATGGATTTTTGTCATGTAGAAACACACAAAAACTAACAGCATAACTATCTCTGTTTCAATATGCTATTTATTTTTTTTCAAATACAATATTACAAAATACATTTTTCAGTTGGAACACTATTTTCATAGCTTAAAATGTGTTTTAATGCCTAAGCATTTATCCCATATTTATATATTCATTGAGCATTTTTAAAGCATCTCATTTATATATATAGTAAAACTGTTGCTCTCCTGCGTATGCATTTCTTCTCTTGGGTTTTCCACATCTATAGATCATCTCATGAGGTTGTAGGCACAGAGCCTGTATGGATTGTCTGATATAAATGTCACGTCACTTGAGGAGAGAAGACAACAAGGTAAAAAGTTTGACCATGGTTAGAGGAGCAGAGTTTTCAGTGACTGCTGTAGATAATATTTATGATAATGAATAACGATTTTTATGTCCTGACACAGAATAAGATCACTGCTGTATCCAGAGAATTGCTCCTTATGGCATAGATTTTCTTCCACTTTTTGCTTGGCACAATGGTGTCCTGATCACTGATTGATTATTTAAGTATTATGGTGATACAAAGGACAAGGTTGTTTGGGAGACAGTGTCTTTCAGATAGACACACTGGAATAATTAGAGGGGAAAAAAAGCAAAAATTTCAAGCACAAAAGCCTTTCTACAGTTGTTCTTTATCTTCAGATAAACAACAAATAAGTAACAGGTAGAGTCTGGGGGTAGTAGAATTTTAGAGAACTTCATCCACCAAAGAAATTAACTACACAGACACATTTCATTACCTGTTATCATCCAACCTTTCATTCAGACCGGACAACCTTAAATCTGTGTCATTTATTCTTTTAGAAGGACTGCAATTCCACACGATATTGTCACAAATCAAATGCATGTTGTTTTGTTATCATAAGCTCCCTCATCTTCAGATTACAGTTTGATGTAGCTTATGAGCTTACACACATCTATTTTGAATTTTTCCTGACATACAGTTGATTTTTGATATATATAGATTCAGCACTTGTGAGTTTAGAAGCCTAGCCTTATAAGGACCCTCAAGGGAAGTAAGATTTATGGGTGCGAACTGTGTCAGAAACATTCCTTTATTGTATGAAGAACTCCTTACACATTATAACCTTTTTGCTGCTGACAACATTTGGAAGAAGATAGTTTAGAGTAATGCTAAGGCACAGATTTTTTTGCAGAATTGCTGGCTATACATCCTTACCTTGTGCTTAAATGAAAACACAGTTCTCTTTGAAGTTACTGGCCCAGAAAGTTGCATCCCTGTCGGCATTCTTGTCATGGTCTCAGCAGACAGAAGCACCTTGTCTCTTGAATAGCTTTTGGTTAAAGCCCAACCGATAAATACAATTTCTCCCAGAGTTGAACTAACTCAGTGGACAGGATTTAATTCTCCAACTTTCCTAAAGCTACTCCTTTTGACACAGTAAATTCAATGAACAGAAAACAAAACATATAAGCCTTCCTAAGATAACCCAGGCAATCACCAAATTAAATCTAAGTATTATGTAAATGGATTCTTGGTATTTGACTTGATCTATTTCACGATATTGCCCATAAGCTTTCTAGTTCTCTACATATTACAGTCTTTTTCTCTCCAGTATAAAATACTTCAAATCTGTACTTCCTCCTGCATCTGCAAAGCTCAGGGAATCTGACTAGGTTAGGGAAGACAGGTTTTTAGCCCCAAACGTTTTTTGGCTGAAGGTTAATTACTGGGTTAAGGCAGACAGAGAACTGAAATTTGCTTACTTTGGCTAGCAGCCTTTACTACAGTTTGTATATTCTTACGGGATTATAATAAACATATAACAAAGCACTAACATGGGGAGCTGTCTCTACTGATCTAAGTGGTGCCCCAGCTGGTGTTCAGCATTCCTGTGGTAGTACACAAGCTCATGGGATCAACTAACATTGAGTCCAGTTTATGCTAACTACTCAGGACAGGGGGTATGCCTACAACACTCTCTGAATGTGACAATTTGGGGGGATTTAGGTATTGAAGTGTGTTTACAATTCTGTAGGTCATTTTCAAACACCTCATATCTACTGTGGAGGTCTATCTGTTGTATTGCTGACACTGATCCTGAAGGTGTAGTTCTCTCATTATTGATTAATTGATACTCATAAATGCTTCAACCCTGATTTAGCTCAAATCAAGTGAATAGAAAAGTTTTTCCCTGTGAGAATTATAATAGAGTTTTATGCCATACATCATTCAACTCCTTGGAGATCAACAGAGGTCCTAGATCACTTTTATTTCGGGGGAGAGAAAAATATTCAGGACACCTTTGTAAGTAACTGCTGGAATAATTAAGCCAATTAGAATGGCAGGATACAGAGGAGTGACATCTAGGACACCCAGCAGTGCTGAAACAAGAGCAAAGGAGAGAAAGAAGACAGCAGTAAATCTGGACCTCAGGGAAATGCTTATATCGCATGTCAACAGAAAAAGAGGCAAGGATAAATTTTGACCAGGAATGGAATCACCAAACTCTATTTTACTGTGAGCAGTGCACAGAGGAAAAATAAAACCCACAGACAAGAAGGCCATTATCATTCTGACAATCTCTCTTAAAAGTCCTAATTTTTTTCTCAATTTCAGATTCTGAAAACAGACTCTAAGGAAGATACAAGACACAGGCACTGTGTTTTCTGAAGAAAGTCTGAAACAGTCTCCTTTGTGTTAGGCTAACCCTAATTTTTACAGGTGACGTGTAATAAGAATAATAAAGTATAACTGTGCTTTTTTACCAAATGAAATGGCATAGATGCATGATGTGCTGGTACACACTGGTATTTTTAAGGTTATTCTCCTCCTGCCAGAGAAGGATAAATGCATTTAGGTCAATCTGAGGAACTGATTTATATTGTCGCAGGAACAATGTGTTTTACAGTGTCTGACTTTGCCTATCTATTTATAATTCCTGGTCCATCTCACTCCTAGACATTCACCCTGTCATGCCTTTTCTCCTCTTAGTGTGCTCAAAGTGATGACTTTGAGCTGTCCTTTCTCTTTCACTTCTGCCTGGGAGATTAGAATTACACTACTTTGTAAGTAAATATATATGAGTATTGAAAAACTAAGTCCCATTCAAATTAATTTGCTTCACAGTTTGATCAGTGCCCTAGATGTAGGTTTCATAGCACTTTATGAGGTACATTTCATAGCATTGTATCATCACTGTATGAGGTATATTCCACACCTTTTTATCATGGTTTTTCTAAGATACACTTGATAGCATTTTATGTAGCCACTTTACCAGATAGCATGAAAAGCATCTTAGCAGTAAACTTTTAGGGCACTTTTCATGGCATACAGTTGCCAACAAATATAAAAGCACAGAAACAGAGATAGAAGATGTGAGGAACAATGTTAACTCCTATTATTCTAAAGAAAGTAATTGCAAAACTCAACTTGCTGTACAGTATATCTTTTTGTACAAGGAAGTGTAATATGGGATTTCATGCACAGAGGTTTCCTGTTTGGTTCTTAGATGATAGAGCTGCCCTCTCACAGGTGTATTACCAGTCCAGTAGTACTTATAATATCTCTGTATATCCTTCTAATGTATTCTATCTCTTTTTCTAATATATTTTTTTCTGCTTCCTCTTCTTACAAATCATTTCCAAGTCTTCTTACATAAGGCACTCCTGCAGAAGTGCAGTCCCTATCCTTATTCATCCATGCTCCTTGCACATTCAGAGATGCTCTGCAGACAAGCTCTCCAGGCAAAGTCCTCAGAATTAACTCAGGCATTAGACAAACAGGCAGGGTACCAAAATGCAGAAGTAAAAAGAGTAACGTGCCTTCAGATTTCCTAGTAGTGGGAGAAAGTCAGAAGGAAGTAAACCCAAAATTGATCATTTATTTTTTTTATTTGTTGTCATGGAAAATAAACAAAAACTGCCAATAACTTCTGGGTTTTTTTCCATATTTCTTACAGGCCCAGCATATTTGCCAGCATGACTGTGAAGAATAGAATCGTTAGCAGTCTTCCAACATCTGCCAAATATGAAAAAGTAATATGAAAGAAAAAGAGGTTATGTTTGGAGAATTTAAAGTGAGGCTAGGAAAGGTTGGAAGGGGTTTCTTTGGTCTGAAAAGGAGAAGGGCAGAGAAATTACATGATCTGAAGCTTATAAAAGAACAAAATCTTGATATGACTTGGTAGGAAAAATTACTCAAAACCTCAACTCAGCCAAGCTTTTATAGACACAAAAAATATCCATTAAAGACAGCTTGTGTAAATTACCATTGGATAAAAAAAACATATTGAAAGTGGCATAACATGATAGTGCTAAATGAACAATTTTATTATTCCCCATCCAATACAGTGACCTGTAAGAGCAAGTACTTCTAGAAGTCCATCATGAAACTCCCAGTGTCTTTCTAAACTGGTGTATTAATCTACTCATTAAAAGACTAAACATGCAGAAAGCCACACATACATTTTTACATAATCAATCAATCAAAAAAAATAAATTAGAGGCAAGACAGGTTTCAAAACTTGTTTAGTTTAGGTTTTAAACTTTTTTTCAAGAAGCTATTTTTTAAAAATTCAATATTTTAAATCATTCACACCTTATAATAAGATGCACTTAACTTTTTTTTTATTGAATTCATTAAAATTTAAAGGAACTGTTAAAAGTTTATTTAAAGTTGCACAAAGTCAAACCTCCTACAAGAAAAATACCATACCTTGGAAGTTCATTAAGAGGTAAAATAAAAATATCAACAATGCAGCCTATCTTGAAGGAGGACTACAGGCAGCTGAGGAAGTAAGATCTTGAGATGCCATCCAGCTGCCTATCCTGATGTTCTGCACAGAGAACTTCAGAGAGATCTCAGATTTCTCATGAAGTCTTTCATCTTGAGGGTAGTACGGAAAACTAATATTCAACAATAATTCAGGGTACAGACTGCACAGTTCTGGCTTGGTACATGATTTCTTCCAAAGACGTGCATTCAACTTTTTCCAACCAATTAAATAATTGTTTGCAGCAATGCATAATGCTCAAGGACTGATTTCTTGAGCCAAAGTTGAAGACCATCAACATCATTAATACTTACAGGACTAAACAAAGAATCAAATAAATGTAAAGATGTGAGTTCCACAACATATCCATAATCAGAGAAATTGTTTATAAACAAGGCCAAAGCAAAGGGTGAAAAACAGGAAGCAGGTTCCCTCCTCTCTGTATAGTTGGGAAGCCTAAATGAGCAAAGTAGTGTACAATTTGAGCACGGCAAACCGTGTAATCAATCCCAGAGCATTTTTAAAAAAGTAATGATTCTCTCATCATTTCAGGGCCATTAATCTGTATAGTAAAGTCAAATGATGTTTCTGCGTGCTAGTAAACAGGGAAACAGAAATTTTAGTAGTGGTTTGCTGTTAATGCATCTGATAAATTCTCTGTCTGTCATTCTGACACTCCACAGCAATTACTGGATAACCAAATTCTGCAGCAGAATCTTCTCACACCAGTAACATTGAATCTAAAGAAATTTGACTCATGAAGAGCATATCCTTCACATCCTGTTACTAGTGATACTGGCAGGTCTGTTACTAGAACATCTACTGAAGCTGCTGTAAAAACTATTTGATAGTACAATGATAATTTGCAATGTGAAGGTAACTGAAGATCTCATAATTAATATATTTTCATGAACTGTGTCATTTTGTCACCATTACTTTTTCTTTAGGTTGGATAATCAGAATATACAAGCAGCACTTTCTGCCTGCTGAGGTGTTGATGAACTATGTGACTGAAAAGTCACATAACTATCTGGCTCCCATTATGCTTCCCACAGTGCACCACAAGAAAGAAAATGACAAAATCTTAAATTTTGTCAGACCCCCAAAGTATCTCACATAATTCTGAAATTAAATCAGCTATGGTGCTCCAGTATCTGTTGAAGGGAAAACACAGCAGGACACAAGTCATACGTGAGATTCATGCATGCATGAATGGCGATATTCTGACATAAATGATTGAAAAATTGATAAGCAAAGATGCTCTGCTGGACCTGGTACTTACAAAGAAGAATAAACTGGTTGGGGCTGTGAAGGTCAGGGACAGTCTTGACAACAGTGAGATGGTGGACTTTAAAATCCCAAGAGAAGAAAAAATGACAAAAAGCAGCATCATAATCCTAGATTTCATGGGAGCAGACTTTGGCCTTTTCAGGGACCCAGTTGGAGGAATTTCATGGTATATGGTTATGAGAGAGAAGAGGGGTCCAAGAGAGCTGACTGATTTTCAACTTAATGTAAAAGCACATGTGAAAGTCCCCTCGAGGGAGAAAATATTTTCATGTTCAATGGCTTTTCACTGATTTACTTGGGAGGACACATATTATTTTTAATTTAGTTTTCAATCCTATTCCAAAGAAAACTTTAAAATCATCAACTTTGTCACTTGCAAAAAGATTAATGTGTTCTCTTTCTCTCCCAAATTTCTCATTTAAAAATATCATATTTCAATGAGGGAAAAAGAGAAGGAACTTTCTATGAAACAGATGACAAATAACATGTACCATAGAAAATGGTAATCATAAAATATCTTTCTGGCACTGGAATTGAACTTTACTAATAAGTAAAGTAGTAAGAGCTGATTACATTCTCATCCATTTCTTATGAATATATGTTTAAATATTACGTCATATTCTACTAGCACCTTTTTTTTTTCCAAAAAAGCATCTTTTTTTTTTCTTTTTGATTCATGAACAGAAGAAAACATTAAATTCTACACTGAAGTAACATCTGGTTTATTTTTATTATTTCCATTTCTTTGTCTTGTAATGTTGCTCACTTTAACTGAATTATCAACAAATACAGAGAACAAAGCAATTAAAACTCCTTGTGTGAGTCCATGTACACTGATAGAAGGCCTGATTCTGCAACTGCCCCCTTACAAAACTAACATTAATCATGTAGGAAAGGATCTATGGGCTCAGGGCTAAGAGAAGAAGGAAGAAAACAACATTGTAAAGAATCTAAAAGAAAGACAAAAGCTGTAATTTTAGTTCTGTATAGGGTCACTGAAAGGGTTACTATAGTGGTGTCTATTTGCATGGAATCTTAGCTGAAATGACAAACCAACTACAGAGACACATTTAGACCCATATTTTAAAAGTTTCAAGACGAGGAAATAATGAAAATGCACAAACATGGGGGCAGAAAGACAGACACTTTCAGCCATGCTTTTATAAGGTTTCTGTCATGACATAAACATTTCAACAAATATGTGGATAAAACAAAACTCTGGATGATGGACGTCTAAAAAATTCCTTGCTTGATATGGATAGCAGCAAACAGAAACAGAAGAATAACAACACTCTAAGACCTCCAGAAAGGTCAGACCTTGGAGGCTATTAAAACTCAAGAGCATGAGAAGAATAAATTGTGCGGCTTTCTGGTTTTACATTTTTTACACTTATACGTTACAGAAGATGGACTGTAGCATCGAAAACTTGTTTTAGCATGTAAGCATTTTCTTGATCTAGCCTAGAAGAGAAAAGAACAAGTTGACCAATGCTCCATGTTGTATATTTTTAATAGTGAAAGTTATTAACTACAAAGAATATCAAAACAAATTGCTGATGAGCAGGCAGCATTTCACCAGAAGTAAAGGGTAAAAATAAACTCTTTTTCTCATAGCAATAGTGCATGCACCCCAGCTGATATTTGGTCTTGCATAGAACAGTATTAATTAACAACAGTTAAAGGGAATTAACAAAAATAATCTGTATTATGCATTTCTCTCAAGCCCAGAAGACATTAGAATAATTTAATATATAAACCATATATTGAACTAGTAAGAGACCCTGGAGGCAATGAAAGGTATGTACTAATTTTAATTCCAGTAAAAACATCAGCTTATATTTTGAACAGATACTGCCAAAGTCATATAAACTGAACAAAATCTGAGCTAGAATAACATTCTCTTCGTTTCTGTGGTATACTATAAGAGAACATATTTGTAAGGTTAGAATTCTTGGTGCCTAATAAACATAATTGGAGCCTAATAACAGGAATCGTATATGTTTAGACACAGGCCAGGATATGCTTCTTGCTGTAGGACCCAAACTAGCCAGAAGTTTGAGTGTCTCCACTCAGACTTCTAAAAGAAGATCAAAAAGATTTCTAAATGCAAAAAGCTTGTTTTATTAAAATATAAACTCAAAATGATTAAAAATTACCAGATAAGGCAGAATTGCCATAAACACAGAGAATGAAAATTGAAAAAATAGGCCTTATGAAAAAGTTTTGTCACCTTATATTTTTGCTTCCAGTGTTGGTTTGATCAAGATAATGGCCTTCTGTTTTGTGATAAACCCTTCAGTTTTCATTGGGCCACAGAAACTTTCTCTTTCCATCACTATGCAGTTCTAAAAATGTTTCGGCTCGCTGCTCCTCTCTGTAATTTCTTGATTTTCTGTTATTCTGAATGCTCTTTTCTTCTGTCTCAGAAAATTAACAACCTGACAGTTTTTCTTTTCTGAGCATGCTCAAATATATGCAAAAAAAAGATACAATCTCTCCTCTCTTTGTGACAAGGTCAATTAGGGTTTCTCTAAAAAGATATAACAATTAAACTGAGACCAAACACTTCTCGTCTAGTTTGGAGGAAAGAAGGTTGAGGGGCAGCCTCATTGCTCTCTCCAGCTTCCTGAAGAGGGGGAGAGGGAGTTGCTGATCTCTTTTTCCTGGTATCCAGTGACAGGGTAAGTGGGAATGTTTCAAAGCTATGCCAGGAGAAGTTTAGACCAGACATTAGGAAACATTTCTTTATTGAGAGAGTGGTCAAATACTGGAACAGGCTTCCTAAAGAGGTGGCCAATGCCCTAAGACTGCCAGTGTTGAAGAGGCATTTGGATGCTGCCCTTATAATATACTTTAAATTTTTGGTCAACCCTGACGTGGTCAGGCAGTTGGACTAGATGATTGCTGTAGGTCTATATTGGGTCTGGTTGAGCTGGAATTCATTTCCCCAGAGTAGCCCTTATGTGCTGTGCTTTGCATTGGTAGCTAGAAGGGTGTTGATAACACACCGGTGTTTTGGCTACTGCTGAGCACAGCATCAGCACTGTAACATTCCTTCCTCAGTTGAGGGCAAGATCCTGGGAGGGGACCCAAGTAGGCCGGCTGACCCAAACTGACCAAAGGGATGTTCCATACATATGATGTCAGCTCAGATATAAAAGCTAAGGCAAGGAGAAGGAAGGCAGGTATTCATTGTCTCCAACAGCTGCCTGCTGAGGAACCGTCACTGAGAGGCCCAAGCCTGCCCAGCAACAGGGAAATGACACTGCTGTGAGGTGACCATAGAAACTTCTGAGGAGAGGTATGTAAACTGCTCCCTGAGAGCTCAGTTTGGGCACTCCTGAGGAACATTTGGCCGATGCCTTGGTGATCTCCCCTTCCTTAGGATGTAAGGCAAGGTTACTTTTGTGGAAACTGAGGAATATCTATTAGGTAGATCATAAGAAGTTTTCACCAGAAGAAGAATAGTTCCCACTTGCAGGGTGGTGTAATTGTTGTCCACTTAATAAGTGCTTTATCCAAATAAACTTCACTTTGTATCTCTGACAGGAAACTTCATTCCTTCAAGTAGTAGATAGTGCAAAAAGTCTGACAACACCTGTATTATCAGAAATGAATGAAAGAAATTTAACCAAATTGATGGATTCATGGAAAATAACTTTTGATGCAAAATGGGTACTATATACTGTACTTAGAGGCTTAGTTTAAAAAGACAGCTATGGATTTATGTTCCATGAAACGTAGCTTTCCATTCAAGATCTCCTTTTTCCCACACACAGCCCACAATAGTATTCCCCTATCAGTGCAATATTGCCCCTGTCAGTTTGTGTATTCCCCTGTCAGTGTGACTTCTTTGAAGCATCTCAGAAGGTCCTGTGAACTGAAAGACTCAGAAAAAAAGTTGTAGCTAGTTTAGAGGAGACGAAGATAAGCAGTATTTCCAGAGTCCTGCATATAGATACTATGGTGTACCCTAAGGTGGGATTATGAATGCGATTTAACCTGACATGAATGAGAGGGATCAGGAAGTTCACATGTCAGAATACCAAAATGTGCATAAAGATAACTATGTTAAAATAATAACCTAAATCTGTAAAGTTAAGATAGCTGTGGCTTTATGTTCCTGACCCTTGAGGTTCATCCAGCTCATCCAGGATGAGCATCATCCTCTCTGGGCAACTTGCCCTACTCTGCTACTGAAAAGTAGTGTCCAATGAACCAGATTAGCTGCAATTGGAGATGTTTACTCTTTTCTGTATTTTCTTTCAGTACCAAGAAGAGTTTGGTTCTGTCTTTCAATATGGAAAATTGTCTCAATCTCCTCTTGACCCATGAAATTAGCATACATGGTCTATTTGCCACTTTTCTACATATTAGTAACTTTTTCACCATAGCCATATTCCATACATATAAACTGGATTTTATATCTTTAGATGGAGAGTAGTACACCAAAATTATTCTTTCCTGTTTATGAGCTTTACATATGCATGCATGAATGAGACAAGATGTTGCAATCCAAACCTAAAAAAATCCCAAACTCTATCCATATTTTTACAAATGTTAAAATCCATAATTACATCATCATCATCATCATCATCATCATGGCTAGGCTTCGCGAACGAAGATCTGGAAAGGGCTCTACCCACGTTTCTTGCAAGCGCGTTGGTGGCTAAAAAGGCCAATACGAGAAAGGCATGTCCGGTTGCAAAAGACACAACAGAAAGACTCCTTAGGTGGTATATTCTGCGAGGCTCGATTCTTTCTGCGTTGTCTTTTCTCTTCAAGGGTGATCCTGCGTGCTTTCTCAAAAGCATCAGCAGCGTTATAAATGGTTTGTCTCCAGGCTTCCCGATTGGAGGCCAGAGTAGACCAGTTATGGTGATCAATATGCCCAAGGCTGAGTTGTTGCTTCAAGGAGTCCTTGTATCTTTTCTTCGGGGCTCCTCTCTTGCGGCAGCCAGTGGCAAGTTCACCGTAAAGCAGGATCTTAGGGAGGTGGTGGTCCTTCATCCTGGAGACGTGCCCTGCCCAGCGTAGCTGTGTTCTCAGTAGCATGGCCTCAATACTTGTGATTGCTGCCTGTTCAAGAACAGATGTATTGGTCACATAATCTGACCAGTGGATGTTTAGGATTGTACGGAGACAGCGTTGATGGAAGCGTTCTAGGAGACGTATAATTACATAAATGTTGTTAGTTACATTTATCTACTAATGATCAGCACATGAGACAGTTGGCTGGATTTCACAAGAAATACATCAAAATGTTTTTCATACTAAACTATTTTTAATCATTCTTATATTTTAAGCAAGAGATAGTACAAGAAATAATAAAGGAAATTGAAGGAAAGCTTGAAGGTAACTTAGAAACAAGCAAATGCTATTTTATTTCTTGCTTTTATGTACTGTTACATCCCTTTCATTTTCTCCTTATTGCTTTTATGTGCAACTTTTTTTTCTACAATTTCCTTTCTCCACTCCATGGCACGATGAAGCTACTAAATAATGATGGGGTTTTGTATGCAGAAAGGGAATTATTGATTGAAACAGAAATATCCTTCCTCATCTTGCACACAGTTATATTAATATGGTAAAAAAGTGAAATGATTCTTCAATGTTCTAGAGAAACAATAACTCCGACAGTTAAAGACTATTAGTGACATTTCACATGACATCTATAACGACATCTTGTGACACTGCCATAATTATTTTGGTCATCACCATATCCTATTAGTAACCACACTTACTATCTTTTTACTTCTCATTTACTTCTCATATATATTTTCCTATATAGCAAGTGGAAAACATATATTGAGACATTAAATTTTGAAAAAAGGGGTTTATTATTCTTTAAAGCAATTAACTACTACATACTTTATTAGATATTGCTATATCTCAGATTTCTTTCAATTTCAGACTATACTTAAAATTTAAAATATAGATTTGAGTCTCCTCAAGTAGTAAATCGTTGCACATTTGGCTGAGATATCAACAGGAAATTTGTTACTAATCTAGTACCAGTTATTAGGCTGATATTCTACTGCAGAAAGTAAAAAAGTAGTATTAGAACCAGTAATTCAAACTTAATGAAGCAACATTAGCACTTTTATGTTGTACTTTCTAATTAGGAAGTCTGTTAATGAAATTGGGGCTTTTACTTAATTACTGTGAACAATTATTTTCAAATTAAGCCTAGCAATTAAATAGCATGATTAAACTCAAGGTACAGGCTTTTTAGTAGAGATATGGTAAGTATCTTGCCTCTTGTATTATGCACGGTAGTCTAAACTGCAAAAATCTTCTGATTAGCCAATGTAAATTAAGTGCAATGCCATTTCACTGAGAACATGAATAAATATGCAAAAAGGAGAAAACCCCCCACCTCTGTTATGGAGGTCAAATAACATCCAGAAAAACTGTTGTAAAAACTATTTGTACTGATGATGTTTTCTCCTGATTTCTTCTACACAAGGGAAGGTCAAGGAAATGAATGCAAATTCATTGCATTAGCTTGCAATCCATGTAGCAGGGATGATTAAGTAAAATATTTTCCCACTAAAACCACAGTTGATGCTGAAAACCCTTGAAACAATTAGATGACTCCTAACATCTCACATAGGAATTTTACTGGTGAACATACTCAGATAATTGAGTTGTCTGAACTAGTTTTATCAGTAGTAGTAAGACTGCAAGTTGAGAGGTATGATTTCATGGGACATATATGTTTCTTTGAAACTATGAAACACTTAGGACACCACTCATCAATGCAGAAGCCTGGATGTAGAGTTATGTCTTATGTCTTGTATGCTACCACTTGATTCTAACAGTAAAAATGCCTTGAAATTTGGAATTGAAAATTTTCAATGTTCAGGAAACTAGTTAGGACCTATTAAGAATATATGATGTTTGCAGTATTAGAATCACAGAGAGAAAGAAATATTAATAGGAAGAAAAACTGAGATAGTGGTCCCTTTTTTCAAGTAATATTTAAACGCAATTTTTTTCCCTACTACAGGCACACTAAATTTAAATAATATACAGAATTTAAATAATAAATGTTCTATCCTTTTCATGAAAACTTTGGAAAGTGATTAAAAATAATTGACTTCACAGTTTTTGTTTTCAAATATAAATTGATCCTATAAGAATCCGAAATGTCAGTTTATTTTAGTAGTTCAGCATATGTTTAGCTACTATTTTTAAGTACTTAAGGAAATATATAGAATTTAATGGGATCTAAACATCAAGCATATTCTGAAATAGTTTGATCAAGGACTTACAAAGTGAAGACTGCAAGTTATCTAATGTGGTGGAATGGATCTAAAATATTGCAAAAAATTAAACTGAAAAGTTTGAATAAATTTGGCCTATGTCTTGAATTAACTTTTCCCAACTCAGAGTCTCTTTTAACATGCCATGTTATCTTGCATTCAGATGTCACTAAATATGAAATAAAATGTGAGAAACAGGAAGTAAAAAATAGGATAAAGAGAGTAAGGAAGATTTAACACAAAATCTCTTTCACATGAAAAAGAAAGCTAAATGATGTTTATACTTTGCTTGCTATTTGAAAATGTTCAATTGAAGATATAAGACATTAATCTTTTTTAACTCCTCTGCAATTACAGCAATCACCTCAACCACCTATCAATCAAAAATTTCTGGTTAATAGCAAAAGTTTCTTCTGTTCTTCCTTTAGAAAAACTAAGACACACTGGGAGGTGGTTTTTTGTAAAAAAAAAAATGAAACAGATACAGTCACTATAATCCTCTATCATTCATATATTATAAGGACTCACACAACTTACTCAACAGAGTCGTTACAAAAGTAAACACATTTTTCAGGTTTGAAATGAACATGGAAAAGGAGGAACCTATGATTAAGTGTTATGATGAAACTGAAGAATTAATTATTTTTGGAAGATAAAAAGTTTACACAGCTGAATGTTCCAAATTGCCTGCCTCTAAGGTAAACATCTTACATCAAAATCAGGATCTCTGCAAACACTTTTGTCATGTGAATTTATTTTATAAATTTCTCCCCTTCTGATTGATCATTGTTTTTCTCTGTCAGCTAACTGCTGAGCCCTGAAGCTCAGTGTGGTTTGGGGACTGTGCCCTGTGCTTCCCCAGCCCAGCAGGGTGCTGAAGTGGGACCCAGGCTGCATGCGAGAGGGAGCCAGGAGAGGCCTTGATGGATGCCACCTCAGAGGACAGGAAAGTATGGTGGCCCTCAGGTGTGCGTGTCACCCTGGAGGGATGCCTGCCAAGGCCTCAAGAGAGCATTCCAAAATCCATAAATGAGCTCTGTATCATCTTCCCCACCACTCTCTAATGGGGGCCTCACTTAGGCAGGGTTTTCTCTCCCTCCCCACGTGGAGATCAAGAGCACAGGCAGAAGGAGTGAGTGTGGTTTTATTCCCGTATAAATGGCCATCACACATCCACCTGCCCCAGCAAACCCTGACGTGACCACTGGAAATGGGCGCAGCTGCAAGTGTGGCCACTAAAGCCCTGCTTCATAGCACACCTTTCCTTTATCATCCCACATAAGAACTGCATATAAACCACCGCTCCACTGGTTGTGAAAGTGTCTCACAGTTTAGTGACCTTTCAGTTTGCCCAGAGAGCCAGGACATACACCCCAGCCACAACCATTGCCATAGATGGGAGAATCACGGAGGGCCTATCCCCTGTGAGACCATCCCCCTTCGTGTAACTATGGCACCCAGACATCCGGAGATTACTGTCCTTCCCCATCCTGCATGACCCATCTTTCAAGTCACCCTCACCCTGTCCTGGCTGTGGATGCACAACCCTATCACTGACTTCCTGCAGGAAGGGGATGCCCAGACCCTGAGGGCAAAGGCTGTGGTCTCTCAGCGGTGCTTTTCCCCACCACAGCATCCGGCATCAGCTGAGCAGTTTTTCGGTCACAAAACCACCACGGTTACTGCCCCTAGGCCTGTTATGTGTGACTGTGCTCCCTCAGCAAGGCCATCACCCTCTCTGCTCTGCTGTCAGCCTTAACCCCTCGCTTCTCTCCTCTTGGAGACCAGAACCATCTTTCTCCTCTGAGACACTAATACACTGGTATTTACCTACAGAAACAATACTTGAAACAGTCTTTCTTGTCAAAAGACAGCCAGAGAAGAACAAATATCCCAAATGAGAGTTATTAGTATGTGGTAAAATATTAGATAAATGTAGCATAAATTTTGACAAACATGTTACTTCAATATATTTCCATAGAATATACTAGGATGGAAAACACACTAGAACAACTACTGATGTCACAAATAAAAAGAAAAAAACAAAACATATA
>NW_020897690.1:24199268-24557638 GCF_003984885.1 Neopelma chrysocephalum
CAACCAGGATAGAGACACAGGCAAAAGGGGAAGCAGGGAGCAGGCAGCAGGCAAACTCATGGCAAGCCTGGGCATGACCAGGTTGTGCACTGTGTAGTGTGAATACAATGAAACCACATAATAACAGTAAAGTCCATATGATAACTGTAAGGTCCATATAATAAAGTCCTGCCAATTGCTGTATGCTTTTCTCCACGCCTGGAACTGTTCCCATCCTGAATCTTGCTCCTTCACAATAGTGTGCTCTACTAGATGACAACAGTACACTAATTGCAACTGCATAACAAAACAGACTTTCTAAAGTATCTTCAACTTGAGTTTTGTTAACCTATAGCCCTATAATACAGAGAATTGCCATTGGTAATAACAGGCCACAAGCTTTCTACTAATTTTGCAAGTCACTTGTCAGGCTTACTCTGAAATTTTCATCTACCTGCACCTTTGTTTTGCTTCATTTAGCTGTAACAGTGGTGTTTCTAATTGACCAGGAGTTGCTATGGCTAACTTAACTTTTGTTGATGTTTTCATGGTGTGATCATGGTGCGATCATCACGGTGTGATGTTTTCATGTGTCATCGCAGATGACAGTAACAGGCAGTTGTTCTAGAATGTGGTATTTATTACTCAAATATAATGTTGCAGTATAGAGAGAAATAAGCCTCGTGTGAGAGCAGAGAGCTCATACCAGGAGGTGTCCTCATATCAGGAGATACAGGATGCAGCACATTGGAATACAGGCATGGGACGAGAAGGGATGGGACACAAGCTGGACATGAGACTTCTTGTATATAAGCAACTTTCCACATGCTAATTAAAAAAGTGCAGACTGGAGCTAGACAAAACTGGCTCGGTTTTAGGAGGAACAAAGAGAAATCGGATGTCTAACAGCATCTAATATCCACAAAAGCCAAAATATATATTGAGATGTAACGTGGAGATGCGAACTAATGGAAAAAGCAAGATTTAAAAAGCATGGTAGAAAACATATAGGAATGGACCTAGGTGAATCTAAGGCATGTAAGAAAGAAGAAGAAAGGAGCAAGGAAAAAGTAGAAAAAGAGTATCAGCTTTAGCTACTTCCCCATGAGAACCCCAGATGCAGATTACTTGTAACAAACCACTAGCAGCACCAGAATTAAGAAATCGATTTTACAACCCAGAAGGGTCATGGAAATGTGAACATAAAATCAGGAAATTGGGTAGAAACTAAGACTTATATATTTAAAATTCTTGCTGAACTATTATTATTATCAAATATTTTATTCTACATATAAATATTTTTTGTCTTTCTAAAACAATTAGGTGTGGACTAATAACAAGTCTTAGATTACAATGTTAAGATTTCTATTATACTACCAATAAATTATTGCATTTATGGAGTATGTTTCCTCCTTTTCCACATGAAAAGATTTTGACTATTAATAGTTTTCAATCAGACCAAATTAGAAAGCTGTAACTTCTTGAGTTGGTTCAAGGTCCAAATCTCAAATCATAACTTAACACTACGAGGTTAAACCCAACATATTATCAGTGTCAAACTGTTGATATTTTGTTGCAAAATTATCTGTATAATTCCTCTATTCTAATGGTCTGTTTTAAGGGGAAAAATAGAGAAGGACCAATACACAGCATGGGACCTTTTCTCCAGTATTATGACAGAATCATAAAATCATAGAAAGGCTTAGGTTGGAAGAGACATTAAAGATCATCTAGTTTCAACCCCTCTGCCATGGGCAGGGATGCCAACTACTAAATCAAGTTGCTCAGGGTCCCATCCGACCTGGAACACTTCCAGGGATGGGGCACCCACAGCTTCTCTGGGCAATCTATGCCAGTGCCTCACCACCCTCTGAGTAAAGAATTTATTCCCAATATCTAGTCTAAATCTCTTCTATTTTATTTTAAAACCCTTCCATTTGTCCTATTACTATCTGCCCATGTGAAAAGTCCCTTTCCCTCTTTTTTATAAGCCCACTTTAAGTACTGGAAGGCTTCTATAAGGTTTCTTCAGTCTTCTCTTTTTCTGCCTGAACAACTCAAACTCTCTCCTGTGGACTGGACTCACTGGCCCTCCTGGACTCTCTCCTGGACTCACTGGCCCTCCTGTGGACTCACTCCAACAGGTCCACATCTTTCTTGTGCTGTGGACCCCAAAGCTGGATGCAGTACTCCAGGTGGGGGTCTCACACGAGCCCAGTAGAGAGGGAGAATCAGTCACCTTCTTTGAAATCTTGACATGTGGACCTCCTGACATAAATTATATGATCTCAGACTTCTATTAGCACTTAACAGTTCAATCTTTCTGCATCTTCCAGGGACTGATATCCTATTCTTAAGAATCTAAATGTCAGGTTTTGTTTTTGTTCATTTTTGGGTTGTGTTTCAGGTTTTTTTTGCTTGGGTTTTTTTGTTTGAGTTTTTAATTAAATTACTTCGTATTAGTTATGGTTCTGAAGAAAACTGGTGGAGGAATATCTCTGCAAATGGGTAGTTACATATGAATAAAGCTCATATACTCAGATGCTTCCTAAGAAATACAGAAATATGTATTAACTATGGGTACAAAGAGAGAAAGCAGAATTTATTTGCATCAATGCTTTTCATATTGAAGTCATAAGTATGTAGCTTCCAGGAAGGCATTCCCAATGCAGATGGAACTTCATCTGAGGACCTGCAAGCATCCTCAGTTGCTGCTGAAAGGAATTAATCTAAAGAAAATAAATGCACTTCAGGGAATGTTTGTTGTAGCGTCCACGTGGACACTGTCTTTATATAATAAAGAAATCATGGCACGCTCTCTGTGAGGTGGTAAACAAAGAGATTTATTCAAACAGCGCGCGGTCCTTTATACCTTGATCCCACGTGACTCTTAACCAATAGGAGGGTCTGGCTCTGCGCATGTCCCCTAGCTTCGGTGCCTACCTGTTGCACCTCGGGACATGTTCCCTACATCTCCCCCTTCCTAATTGTATAAGAAGGTCACGAGAACATTACAAAGGCAACAGCGCAAACAATCAGAACAGTACATTAGAAACTACCAAGGCTTGCAATGATCCAGCATACTGCTTGCCTTGGCCTCTTATAGTCCTATTGTGAACCTTTTAAAACTTTCTTATATTCCTATAGGGTAGTGCAACTTGGAGAAATAACTTTATTAATCTATAGGCCTTGGCCTAACCGTGCAAACTTGTAAACTTTATTAACCTGAGGGTTTTAAATAACTGGGGAGTACAACTTTATTAAGAAACAGGCTAAGCTTAGCAAAACTAAATTCTCTTAAATGACCCTGTGGCGGAGGTATTGTTATTTGTGAGGTGTTTTAGTGTTTCAATATTTGTCCAGACATACAACACGCTTGTCCATTCATACTGTCATTCGCTTTGATGGCCATCAACTCACGCATCATACACACACATTCATGGGTTTTTATAAACTGTTTTTTGCCACACTGGTCGTCCTTAAAGTAAACCTTAAACATAAACATAACCTTCTTATAACTTCTGCGTCATTCTGGTTCTTGCTGATGTGATTTTGTACCTTGTGGGGTGCAACAGACCTGGAAGGGGTTCATTTTAACTCTTTTCTTCAGACTCACCAGCATAGCCTCTATCCCAAATCAGATTTAGTGGTTCCGTCCACTGCCCAGATACCAAATCCTTTACCATGACCGATGTTTTGGGAGAGGTACACTAGCCTGGGGTTTGTATTACCTTTCATACTCACATGTTTCCAGCTTGTCACAATTTGAAAATTAATACATACATGGTTTTTCACAGATATTCTTTTAGCTATACAGATTCTCTCCCCCCTTTTTTGTTTAGTTGGCACTGTTTTGTTGTGTTGTGTGCTCTTTGTGTAATTACCTGTGTAATGAGTGAGTGTGGAACACTTGTGACATGAGAATTTTCCTATTTGATAGGAGATATAGCTGCTTTACTGTGAATATTATGGACCAAGAGTTGCTGGGCAACTAAGCCAAAGTGTCTCACACTTTTGGCCTTTTCTGCAGTGGGTGTTGTGTAGGTTACGTGATGCTGGTATATACCTACTGTTACATGTACATATTATAATATATCCATTTCAGAGATGTGTGTGATATCTGTTTGCTCAATCTCATTTGCAATTAACCATGTGGGGTTAATGCATTCTGGGATGGCATTGTTGTGATTTTTTTGACAGTTTGGGCGTGACATGATGGAGTCTTGAGCTAATTGAATGTTATTTGAATTGTCTGTTTAAGGATCTTGCGTTCTGATGGAAAATGAACTAGACAATTTCGCTTGCTTCAAGACCTTAGATACGATGTTAAATGTTGTTATTTTGTCAGTCACTTAGTTCTTTATCAGTTGTTGGCCCTTACCTGTCATTGTGTTACTTTGTATGCATGTGTATGAAAATCCAAACCTTCTGTAATTCACAAGAAACCGAACAGAACGCATTTCAATTAACAAGTAAGCACTAGGACATTTCAAACAAACAAACCTTCAAGATGAGGCATCAACTTGCAACATAACAGAAATCAGTTATAACATTCAAAGATCACTTAATAAACTTTCCCAAGGCAATACAGACGAGGTCATTTCCAGAACCTGCACAGCTGTGGTTCGTGGTCTGCGTCTGTCCTTCCCTTGTTTTGTAGCAGGATTTTACCTGAGTTATTACAGCCTTTTATGCTGTTCCCAGATGCAGGTGTGAAGGCCCTGGAGCCTTTCACTGGTCCGTGTTTGCATCTGGTCGTGGCTTTTGAAGGTAGGTTAGTAATCTTTGCCCACAACCTGTGTTTTGAGAGATGCATTAAAGTTTTACCATGAAAGCTTGCTAAGGCAGCTCGGAACCTTGCGTCCTCAGCTGGCATCCTATCCAAATTGTCCTTCGTAGCTGGCAAGTCGATGGTGGTAAAGGCAGGGTCCCCTCCTTCCAGTTCTGCAGTATTTCTCTGCCTTGAATGACAAGCTTTGCATACATCTCATCAACAGTCCACACAGTGTTAGATGGTACATGGGGCAAAATTAGCCACTTTAGAAGTTGCAGTGGGTCTTTTTCAGTCTGATCCCACGGTAACAAGGCTGCTAATAGTTGATACCTGCTGGGAATGAGGGTCAGGCATATTTGTAGTTCAGGATTTCTCCCTCTGCCTATCCCTCTCTCTATTGCCTTGGTACAAATGTCTAACACTCTTTTGGCTTCTGGTATCAGTAGCCTGTTAGACATTGGACTGGAGTCTCCCTTTGGCAGCTGATGCAGAGGGTGTAGTTCCTCTGTGGTCAAGCCTAAGATAGGCCTCAACCGGTTTGTTGCCCCTTGAAGCTTTTGCAACTCGTGTAAATATAAAGTGTTTTTTACCTTGAGCTGCAGCAGTTGTGGAGAATCTTTCTGCTGCATGAATTCTTGTCCAAGGAAAGTCCAGGGTAACGGTTGCTGCATTTTCTCTGCTGCAAGCTGTAACCCTACATCTTGGACATTTTGGATTAGAGCAGTAAGAGTAAAAGGCAGTTCATTTTCTGTGGCCATGCTCATTGGTATGCTACCTGTATGAGGGTGTATCGTGGTTGTCTGATATCTTGCTTGGCTATTTGCATTTCCTGAGAACAGACAGCCCAGCAATATACTTGCACGGGCCATGCACAAGGCCATGATGGGACAGGCAAGCCTTGGAACATTCTCAGGGTGTAGGAAGGTGGTAGAGGAACATGTCTTTAAATCAGTTACCAATAGCGGCCAACTCGTTGGGAGCACATCGGGTAAAGGCAGTCCTTGCTGCTGTGCTCCTACATGCTTTATGACTGCGCTTACTGCTCTAGAGTCTGGCAGCATTCTCCATCTGTCACCTTTCTTGGGTGTGCAGTATATAAGGGCATTGTCTAGCCTGTTTGTTGTCACTTTGGGGCCTGCTTCGAGCTGCTTCCTTTCTGGCACATGAAAGCCTGTGGCACAGAAGGCAGCAAGCAGGACGGTAACAAGCAGGGCGATGCTGGCAGCAACGCACTTGTTTCGCCCTTGGCACCCTGGGTGTAACTCAGCCCATTCCTTGCCATTAGAGTATTTTGGGGCATTGCTGCAAAGGGGTCTCCAGATATAATCTCCTTGGAAGTGGTCAGTGCTACTGCATCTGACACCACTTGCTCTGAGTCTGGCCTCTTTTCGTATTCCTAGCTGGGCTTCTAGGGCCACAGCTAGAGAGGCAGACTGGTGCTCCTCAGAGCCAATTCCTTGGTAAGGTTGAACCAGCTCAGCGGTGCTGTGTTCAACCCCTCCAGAGAGGGTTTGCAAAGCCTTTTCACAGCTTGTGCTCACCTTATCAGAAGCCAACTGCTTATACAGCATCTCTTTGGCCTCATTGTATTCAATTTGCCTGTGCAAAGCAGTCCGCAGACGATTTAAATGTTGTGAGTTTTGCTCAGCACAACTGTGTAACACTCTTGTGCTGGGCAGGTTGCTGTTTTTGTCTGTGGTGAGAAGCCTTCTCATGGCTCTCAGCGCCTGTTTGATTGTTACTTTGTATTTTTCTCGGGAGTGATTCAATTGGGCACCTGCTGTGCTGTGTCTCCCTTCTCCAGTCAATGGATTTACTGTTATACCAGTTGGGGTGTTTGGTGTGTTATTGGCACCATTCTCCCGAAAGTCAGATAAGCAGTGCACATGTTCTGTGTCATGTGAGGTGGAAAAATGGATGGAATTCGATGCCCTCGGATACCCGCAGGCATCATTTAGGGATATGCCACTATCTCTTACCAAATGCCTCAGCCTCTGAATAGCTCCGTGTAGGGGCTCAGGCTGAGGGGCGTGGCTTTGGCTAAATTCATTTGAGTATGCCTGATTATCCTTCAGGCCACGCAGTCGAACTGCCTTACCCCTGTTTTCCCACCTGTTATCCGACTTTTCCCTGTCTGCCTTTTTGCTCCTTCCCGACGGAACTACTGAGAATTCCTCCTCCTCCTCCCCCCATCCCCCCCTCCCCGTGGCTGCGGTAGCCTCGGTTCCCGGTGGGGGGGTGTGGGCGGGTGTCAGAGGCGGCTGTGGCGGCTCGGCGCGGCTGCTAACGTCTCCTTGGGGGTCTGGCGTGCGGTGAGGCGTCCCTCAGCACGGCACGGGGTACAGGGATGGCCCGATGGCGGCGTGGTCCTTCTCGGCGCGGCGCGGGCGGCTCGGCAGAAGGTGGTGGCAGGGGCTCGCTAGGCGAGGTGGGTCCGGGGGCTGCGGGCGTTCGGTGTGCCTTCCCCTGTCCCGCGCGGCTTGTGGGCGGGGGGCGGAGAAGGGGGCAGCGAACGCTTGCAGGGGAGGCGGGCGGCGTGGAGCTGGGGGCTTTCTGCTAGGCAGACGGCCAATGCGGGGGTCCGGGCGGGGTGGCTGGGGTGTTACGGGCAGTGGCACGCCGGGCCGCGTGGCTGTTTCAGCTGCGGCGGCGGCGGTGGCGCGGCAGGGGTTTCCCCGCGATTTCGGCGTGGCTCGCGGCTCGGGGTCCGGGCTGCGGTCACGCTGCCGGTCGGGGAGCCGTCCTAGCCGCGCAGGCTGCCTTTCAGCTCACTCACCGCTGCGATGTTGTTTCGGTCCTCTCCGCTTTCTCCGGTGCCCGCCCGCTCCGATCTCTCGGCGATTTCTTCTTTCTTCTTTCTTCCCGTTTTTTGTGCACTAACCTATCTTTTTTGAGCTCACTAATTTCGTTCCTTGGACTCCCCCAAGGCAACGTTTACAGACGTCTATGTTTTTTTCGGTAAAAGGACTCCCACTTTATAAAACTAAAGTGATAACCGGAGATCCTACCGATAGAACCTGCTACAGGTTTTAAAATATCTGATCTAATGTAGATTTGGTCCCTTTGGGTCGCCATATGTAGCATCCACGTGGACACTGTCTTTATATAATAAAGAAATCATGGCACGCTCTCTGTGAGGTGGTAAACAAAGAGATTTATTCAAACAGCGCGCGGTCCTTTATACCTTGATCCCACGTGACTCTTAACCAATAGGAGGGTCTGGCTCTGCGCATGTCCCCTAGCTTCGGTGCCTACCTGTTGCACCTCGGGACATGTTCCCTACAGTTTGTAATGATAGTATTTGTAACATATAAAGAACCTACCAAGGAGGACACCTTTTTAAGGCACTAATGCTGTAAGTTACGTCTAAATCACTAACTTTGATTTTCTAATCTGAATTTTATATTTACTGCATTCATGTTCTTTTCCTATTACTTGAAATGAAGGACTAAGTTGAGGAGAAAAAAATCATTGTTATTAGTGAATCCTCCCTACACAAAGTCTAGGATTTTCTAGACTTGGTGACTAGGTTTTTATCATGGAACTCCATCTACTATGAAGAAGTAAGTCCCTGTAAGCCATTTTTCATAGATGTCTTTACTTAATAAAACTTCCTCAGTATTTATGTATGTGGGAAAAAAATCAAGAGTTTGAAATTATTAAAGAATTCAAAAGTTATAAACACCTAGTGAGAAAAGGGATTTGAGAATTAGGAAAAATCACAGTAATTATAATCAGGGGCAAGAGACTTTGAAGGTATGATATCCAATGCAAATAGCAGAAACAAAAACTAAATTATGGTTCCCGAAAATCTTTTATGCATATGCCAACCAAGTAAGATATCTTGTCCTTAATACAGGAAAAATATTAAACTAATAAAAACTGTGCTGTCAAGAGAAGAGCAATTGTACTGACAAGTGTTAAATCAACTGCCTTAGCTGACTCCTCACTCCTTCAAATTAGCACAGTCTTTTAGTTCTGCAATGACTTCATAATTCTAGTTTAACAAAGAAAAAAATCAATTTACCTGCGTCTGGTCTTTCAGGTTTCCTTTTGTGAGGGTATGCATATATATACATGTAAACAAATAGTTAGGTGTTTGTAATTCCTCTTATTATGATTCTTATATTCTGGAATTTGAAAGTATGGAAAAAATTGACTGAATTTCTACCTGAATATTTTTCTTCAATGTATGCTGTAGTAAATATTTTCAAAACTTGGTATTGTGATTTTTTTTTTAAATAGTAATGTTTTCTTTGAAGTTAAATTCAGCTCAGGTTGTTTTTTTTCTGTAATTATTTCAGTAAGAGAAAAAGAAGTACTTCCAAAAGAGAAAGTTTGTTTGGCAACATGGTATATCCCTTATCAAAGTATTTGACTAGAGCAGCAAAGGCCAGCCTTCTTTTCCTTTAAATGATTAGAACTGTTAATTTTTAAAAGTTGCATATAGAAGCACTATATATAAGCCAAGCTCTTACATGGTTCAGAAGAATCCTTAAACTGAAGCTGTTACAATTAAGGCTTAAGACAAAAGATTACAGGGAGACACTATCAAATCAAAAGGTACAATGAAACACCCAACATTATAAATCACAAAAGATTAATTCTCATCCTTTTAAAAATATTAAGGCTGGACAGTGCACAATAGGAACATAATAGGTTTATTTCTGCTTGTTTGACAACTGCATCAGAAAAACCAGCAGGAATTTTAGTAACTGCTTTAAAAAAGAAAATTACTTTTCCTGGTGGAAAGTGTTGGCAGCTAATTCCCTCTTTTCTTTTGTAGATAGGCTTACCAGCTAGTATAATTTACAGCAAATCCACAGACAGTAGCTATCAAGATCCATGTTTAGTATAATCTCTTAGAACAAACTGTAAGTACAATTGGAGACTGTACAGTGATTCCATTAGTACCGATTCTAATAAAAAAATTCTATTTTGCTTTCCAAGTGCAGTGATAACTGTGCATAGGCTTCATGCTGACACAGGGGAGCAAAGATAAGTCTAAGTCTGAAACACAGGACAATTTGAGATTGGCTCACAGTTATGATGTGCAGTCACTACCCAGATCTCAGGTGTTTTGTTGTTGTTGTTGTTGTTGTTGTGGGGGTTTTTTGAGTAATTTCTAGCCAGGACAACCTCTGGACAACCTCCACAAAAAAAGGCAAAACTGTGCTCTCTTTTCTCATTACCTTTGAAGAACAATGGAGACCAGCTGTGTCCTTTTCTTATGATTTCTTGTAAACTGTATATTGAGAACACTAGAGAATGAATACATTGACCTCAGTAATAACATGAAAAAGGAGTTGCTATTTCTCTCACTGAGGTGAGAGAGTTTTCCTTCTTTTTAGATAAGAAGTTCCTTGTCTCTTAATTACTGGTCAATTAAATCTTTTAGAACGGTTGGTTTGCTGTTTTTTTTTTTTTGTTTTCAAAATAATTTAAAAGATCATATCTTTGGAGAAAAAGATGACACTTGGAAGCATTTTACTGGAAAACTTGGACATAATTAAGGGGCAGAGATAGAGGTAAGAGCATTCTATTTGCATTGGTCAACAAAAGGCAGGAGAGACCTACTAGAAACACAGTGTGAATAACTGATAGAAAGTCAAGACAGTGGTGACTATACAAGTCTCCATGAGTATGACTATCAGTCACTGTACATTACAACATGACTGTTACACTATTTCAGGCAGTAAATTTCAACCTGCAATACTCTGTCATTTCCTCATCTGCATGTGCCACTGTTTGCATGCTCATTCACAAGAAGGCTGTCAAAATCTCAGTTTAACAAAAGAATATAGTGGTAGCCATGAAGATAATGTTCCAAATGTTGAATTTCTCAAAAAAGGAAGTATTTTCAAATGCTCTTCACAGTTTATACATGTGTGAGATGCCTTGCATCTTAGAAATTTTCTGACTACTGTGCTAAGCAAAAATAGTACAACTTCCCTGTGACAAGGTTTGTACAATTCCCTCAGAATCACACTGGGGGAAAGCATTTGTTTAGTTCCGCTGTAAAATCTCTGCAGTTCCCAGAATTCCTAATGGCGGCTGCTCCTTGGCTGCATCAGAGAAATAGTACTAAACACAAAAAAACCCTCTGAGTCATTGCGCTGAGATTATTAATGGAAAAATTTACATTGTGTCATTATACTTCCTTACCTCATACAGTCTCATGCTGATGGATAGTCTATACTTAGTCATTTAAAATGTAAGGAACTGGGGGGGTGGTAATGACGGTTAACCTTGAAATCATGTATTTTGGAAACACCTTGAAAAGAAAAACATTTCGGGGATTTTTTTGTTTGCCTTATGAGAAACTCTGGTAGGATTTTAACTTCTTCACACTGTTTGCAACACCTAAAATAATATGAAGAAAAAGTCCCTCTGACCAGCAGGTATTTGCATTGGTCATGATACATATTGTGCTGCACTAAGGCACAAAAGTAATGGATGATCATAATTTATGAGGTTTTCCAGCATTTAATGCTTGTGATCTTCAACTTAAATACAAATGTTTCATCATCTTTTTATAACACACAATTTTTGCTTAAAGGAGATCACAATATAATAAGTACGATATATTTCATCAAGCCATTATCTATAAAATCTACAAGGTAAACTCCAGATCTGGAAGTAATTCTGGCAGAACCTTGTACTTGTAAGTGTCTCTGTAACATCAGTAGGACTCCGTGGAGGCCATTTCCATGGAGTGTATTGAAGTATATCTGTATCTTTTCTGTGTCTAAGCAAGTATTTGGTAGATTGCCTATGCTGCAAAGAGCTGCAAAAAGCTTTTTGTCTTTTTCATTCAAGTGTTTATTGGTAGGAATATAAGCATTTAGATATTACTTAGAGAATAATTAAATATTGCTCAAAAACTTTTCAGATTCCTTTTGGGTTTGGCAGTTGCATATTCTTATAAAGATCTTTCTCTAGTTTTCCTATGTAAGCACTGAGCAGTGTATCAAATCAAGTCTGTTATTTTAAACTAATATTTTGATCTTAAATTCTGGTCAGCTAAATCTAACTTACCTCTATAGTTCCCTCTGTTCCCTATTTCTTCCGTAAATAGCACTATTGAAGAACGTTAATTAGATATTTTTGTAAAAATATTTCTTTTATATACATGCAATGAAAATGTTGAAAAAAACCCTGCCCAAAACACAAATCAAACAAAGCAAAATAGACCACATGGAGTAATTTTTAAAGGAATGCAATTCCTGGGTACATACAGCCCAGGATGAGATCACTGCAGCCTTTGTTGCTGCAGTGACACACTGCTGACTCACGTTCAGCTTGTTGCTCACCAGGACCTCAAGGCCCCTTTCAGCAAGGCTACTCCACAGCCTTACACATCCTAGCCTGTAGTGGGCTTTTTGGTTATTTCATCCTGGATACAGGAATCTTCACTTGTCTTTTATGAACTCGCTAGTTCACTCTTCCAGCCTGCCAGGTATCCTCTCTGTGGGATGGCTTGCCCTTTTGATATGTTCATCTCACCATCCAGTTCCATATCTTCAACAAACTTGGCGAGGGTACTTTCAATCCCATCATCCATTTAATTTGTGAATATTGGACCTGATATCAATCCCCAGGCGACCCCACTTGTAACAGGTTGCCAACCTGAGTAAAAGCCATTGATTACCACCTTCTGGGTGTGAGCTGTTAGCCAGTGTCCTACATACCTCACATACCTCTCCAATCTGTGTCTTTCCAGTTTATCAAGGGGAGGCTGTCAGAAACAGTGCTAAACACTTTGCTGAAGTCCAGGTAAAGAGATTAAATAAGAAGGTATTTTTATGTCTCTGCAATATTGGTAAAGGTAATTCAGAGTATGATTTCATTACTTAGTTTCCCAATTGATATGTCAGAAATCTGAGAAGGCAACAGATAAAAGCTTAAAACACATATTGTGGTTGGTTGTATAGGAAAGTATTATGCAGGAAAACTCAGTACATGTGACTTACTACAAAATAAAAATAAATAAAAATTGAGAAGTAATTAGGTTACAGTGTACAACTGCCTTCACAAAGATATGCTGGACACTGTAAGTCTCTGGAGTCTAATAGCCAAAGGCAAAAGAAAAAACAATCAAGAGAAATTAAAATCATAAGTAAGGATTAACACATATATTCTATATGTAGTTCAAGTTTGAAATTCAGCTAGTCAGAAATCTATATTCTTTTCCTACTGATTTCCCTGACTGAACTAAATGGTTTTCTAATTTAGCTCTTTGGTAAATTCAACCCTAGGTAAACTGAGGTCTGTTCTACATTTAACAAACACTTGTGTAATCTATCAGTAAAGAAAAACATTTTCTTAATCAACTCAGAGGTATCACTCAAATTTAGCTTTAGAATTTAGAGGGAGCAGATCAGAGCTTCATTGAACAATTTTTTCTCTTTGGAGTTAGGATGTCATGGCAACCCTGTGTTTGAGTTCAAAGGAGCTGCACTGCTATAGGAGGTCCTATTCATACCGAGCATCAAATAGACACTCAAACAATAATTATCTTATCCTAGAAAGGCATTTTTTAAGTATTCATAGCACTGAGGTTGTCAAAACCTTGCAGATACTGTATTTGCAGAAGGGTTTTAGAATGTATGAGCCGTAAAAAGTGAGTGTCAGCTTTGAAACCTTTCATCCAACAATAAAACCTGCCTGTTCTTATATCCATGAATTGCATTCTGCTTAGTCATCACAAGCTCCTTTTTTTTCATTCCTTTTCTATGGTACCATCATGGCCTCTCCATCCTTTCTTATTGCATCTCTTCTAGTTTTAAGGTCTGAGCCTTTTTCCTATACTTAAAGTTTTCACATCCTCTTGATCCAGCACCCTAACTGCCCTGTGTTACACCAGATATTGAGCAGACTTTGGAGTAAAAGTCTCTAAAAACCTAGGCATTTCATATTCTAGAATCCTATTAGGCAAGAGAAACAAAAACCAATTCTTTGTCATTGTAGATGTCATGCTGCTTTGGTTTGCTACTGTATTAATTTTGTTATTGGAAAGAGCAGAATGAAGTGAAGAACATCAGTATGCTGAACATTGTTTCACAGCACGAACAGGTGTTAACAGGAGTTGGGGATATAAAAATGAGGAAACAGGAATATTACTGAGTCCAAGCTTGTTGTGTGTTTGTTCTTTTGCAAACACCCTTACCTGAAATATGTACAAATTAAATATTTTACAATAAAAAAAATCAAACAAAGCAATTGGAAAAAAATAAACCCAAGAAATAATATTTTTGCAAAAATAAAGGAGAATCGTGAAAGATATACAGTGCTGCTGAGCCAGTGTTTTTTTCCCTACTATGAGCTGCAGTGAAGAGCTAAACTACCAATTCAGGAACCCAAGAGGAAGCAAGCCCTGTTGTGAAAGGTCTTGCAGAGTATGCTTGTAATGAATTGGTTACACTGGATTACTATCTGTTTCTAAAACACTGTTTCATAGAATCATAGAATGACTTATATTGGAAAAAACTTCTGAGATCATCCAATCCAGCCATAAACCTAACACTGCCAAGCCCACCACTAAACCATTGCCCTAAGCATCACATCTACAGGTCTTTCCCAGGGATGGTGACTCATTTGCCTGGGAAACCTGTTGCAATATTTAAACAACCCTTTCCATGAAGAAATTTTTCCTAATATTCGCTGTAATGCAATGTGAGATCCCAACTGGGACCTCCACAGTTAGACAGGACTTTTGGTAAATGACAGAAAGTGGTTCAGTGAGGATTTCTGCCAGCTTCCTCAGCATCCTTCGATGAATCCTATCCATCCCATAGACTTGCGTGTGTCTACATGGTGTAGCAGGTCACTGACCATTTCAGATTGGATTATGAGTATTAGGATTATTTTTTTTAGTAATTTTTCATGAATCTTTAGAAGAGATCCAGGTCAGTTTAAAAAAAAAAAAACACAACAAACCCCACACTGTTTCACTAGAATTTTCAGTTTCAACAATGCACAATTTAGTTAGTTGTCAATACTTACCTAGAATGGCATCCATCATTTATATGACCGCTATAGTAGTAAATTTTTCATTTTTCCTCATTTTCCATTTGGGAGAAATGAAAAACAGTCCTTGAAGGAAAATGGCGGGCCACCAAAATATTTCATATTCTAGTGAAGAAGCATATATGCATACTTAGGTAGGAAATGAGTTGATGATTCTATTAATATTTCCTATAACACTTCCAAACAGAAGCATTAATAGAATATCTTCCACCTCAAGGATATCAGGCAAAATTATTTTCAATCTCTTTTGCCTACTTCAATTAAAATTATAGCTGATATAATTGTTATAAAAATTAAACTTGATTCGACATATATTTAGATTGAATGACCTATGCTCTTTAATCATTAGACCGGTGTAATGCTAGTACATAAACTAATTTTAGGATGGTTTTCTATTCAGTCACTATTAGAGGAAGTTGTGTGTGTGTGGCTGTGGTTTTTAGTGAAATATATTCTATCAGAAAGTGTTGCTTCATAGAAATTATGTGTTCCATGGAAACATTAATTCCAACAAAGTCTGAACAGATAATCTTCTAAAGAATTCAGAATAGGGAAAAATATTTGTTTTTCTGTATTATAATATGTTTTAAAATGTGAATGACAAATACATTGGCATTAAACTTTTTAATCTACATTAGCATTGTCAATTTTTTTAAAAATCTTGGTATTTCTGACATTCCTAACAGGATTCCACTATTGTAATATTTTGTAGTGTATACAATATATAAAATAGAGTTCTGCAATCCCTTTCATGTACCAGTAAATAATGTACTGAGGAAGCTTTCCTTTTAAGAGATAATGACCAGAACATTCTATGTACAAAGCCTTTTGTACACAGGACACATAGTAAGATGGTGTGGAAACAATCAGTGCTGGCATAAAAGAGTATAACAAAAGACAGATGTCAAACAATATGACAGTGCAGCATAATGGGAACAGGGAAAAGTGGAAAGCTAAAGCATGAAGTCTTCCCTTTCAGTACATAAACAAAAGGGCAGTAATTTGGGAGAGTGAGAGGCATGTTTACAGTCAAGAGTGCACTGAAGCTCTAGGTCTGGATATGAATCTATCAAATTTCTCCAGCATTTCCAAATCAAGCTGTAAAGCAGGAAGGAAATAAACACTGTCAAAGCCTAAAAGGAGCATAAGAATGGATTCTAAACATGAGCACAATTTTAAGAGTCTATCCTTGCATTCTTTGTGAAATGATTCCTAAAAAAAATCTTATTAAATGAAAGCAAAATAGGTCCTTATAAATATTGCTCAAAGACTGTGCTTATAAGCGCAAAGGAAAAGGCAATCAAAATGCACATCTTGTTTTGTTTTCTCTTTGTTGTCTTCTGTGCTAAATACTGCAGGTGACATCAGACAAACGTGGTAAAAAGAAACATTCACTGCAATACCTTGCACAACAGGGCCACTGCAGATGAAGATAACAATTTTCCCTCTAAGTTAATGCCATGCAGATACCTTTGAGCACAAAAAGAACCAGTTCTATATAAATTCAACTTGATGAGAATTCAATAAAAAGAAGACTCAATACGAATGTTAGATATATTGTATTGGGTTCCTGTTTCAAGACCAAAGAAAATCCTGTCTATTTATTTGTTTTAACACTGGCTAAAAACAAGTCTTTGGATGGATTTACAGAATCCACATCTGCACTGATCTTGAAAGACTCAAAAGCAATTACCAGAAAATGATAAAATAAAAAGAATAAGAGATAGATACACATCAAACACTTTTTATTCAGGAAATGGCAGGAACAGACATGCTGGCTGTGTTCCAGTTTCAGTATCTATTTTCATTCTAAATTATTTTGGTTCTCTCTCCCTGTAATTAAATATATTGTAAGTGGGGTGCTAGAGACACCTTATCTCTGGAATAAAGTAGAGTAATTCCCCCATTAATGGAAAGGTAAGAGGGGAAAAATGTGGAATGAAACGGGTGCTTAGTCATGAATTAAGGCCTACACAAGTACAGCAGTGAGATATTAATTTAGTTTGTGTTTTTCTCTCTCCCCCCAAATTTTCCACTTAACATTTCTGCTTCTGATTTTATCTTAGGAAAAACAGTATACACAGTAGCTACTTCTATTAGCATGAAACAGAGACATTCTGAGCTAGAAAGTTATCAAGAAAATACTATGTTTCTGACCTTAGATTTAATCTGTAAACTAAACATTCTAAAAAAATATATTATTAGTGTTTCCCACTTCTGGGGTGTTATATGAAGCTCTGTTTTATGTAACCAAGTACTTCAGTCACCTTCTTAATGCAAAAGGCTGATTCC
The DNA here is from genome assembly GCF_003984885.1 of Neopelma chrysocephalum. Classification (NCBI taxonomy): domain Eukaryota; kingdom Metazoa; phylum Chordata; class Aves; order Passeriformes; family Pipridae; genus Neopelma; species Neopelma chrysocephalum. Next base: position 24,216,343 of record NW_020897690.1, read on the forward strand.
TGTTTCCATCTTTTGAAAATTCGGTACCAGGAGTCCAAAGCAGTAAGGAAAAGTTCATACATAGTCATTCTGTAGAGTCATTTCGTCTCTTTCTTATCAGCATTGGCTAATGAAACTTGCATGGAAGAGCTGAGGTTACTAGAGAGCAAAACTGAGTGTATATACTGTTCTGTTTCTAATAGTCCCATTTTTGTAAGAAAAGCTCTAAAAATAAAATAAAATAAAACCTTTAGTGTGGGTAGTTATTAATCAGCAGGAAATGCATGAAATATGATATTGAAAGCTATAAATAATGAGATCTACTAGCGGAAAAAAACAATTAACAGTCAAACTACACTGGATTTAGAAACTCAGACCAGAGAACAGAAAAACTAAGCCTAGATGGCAAATCAGATTTCAAAATGAGGAGAAAAGAGAAAGGAAAACAAAACATGATAAGCAGTACCAAGAAATGAGTCTGCATGGAAAATAAAGCTAAGTTGCTATTTCATTGAAGAAGTAATGAGCAGTGGCTAAGGTTGATGCTAGAAATAAGCCTTAAAACCATATTTACAGCTGGTAAAGGTGTATAATGGGTGATGTAACTCTCAAGAGAATGATATCCAATTTTTCACTCAAAACAAAGAATCAAAAGGAAAATAGACTAGTTAAAGCTGACCTTCAAATAAAAATTCTGAAATGGTACAGCTTCCTTAATTAAAGACAGACTCATCATCTAACAGGACCAATGGCTCTGAGAAAGAAATCAAACAGAACAGTTAGATACAACAAAGAAACTTCTTCCAAAAAACAAGGGCAACTGAATCATCCAAAAATAAAAAAAAAAAAAGAAAAAAAAAAGCAAAAAAAAAGCAGCATTAAAGTTACTTTTAAGTGAGAGGCATATCAGTAAAGACACTGCAACATAAAGCTTAATGCATTCTTGGAAAAAGTTGTGAGAATCTGGGTAACTCAGTTACCAGTTGCTCAGTTCTGTATAACCTCTATTCTATGCAGCTTCATTGGTTGTGTGTTGAATGATAGTTCAGCAAAATCTGCACTACACTACTGCCTAAGCATAAGATTTTGTAGCAACTGATGTAAAGTTAAGGTGAAACATAAATTGTGGTAGGCAGGATGGATAACTCATTCAGGAACATAGAAGGAAATACAAAATATAAAGGAAGAATGCTCAGCAACTGAGTAAGACAGGGAAAAAAAAAAGGCAACATGTAGAGTAAATGCACACATGCAACAGAGCATCTACAGTGGGACTCAGACACAGACATCTCCAATCTGCACACTGTGTAATATAGAAACTGCCAACCATCCAGCTCCCATATTTACAATCATGCTATTGGATCAATGACCCGTTTCAGCTGGAGTGTAAAGCCAGCAGCAATGTAATCCCAACAGTACAAAGCTCTAACTGCCTGGAAGATTGTGACTAAAGGTTAGGGGACATAAAATAAAACTGTTCTGTGGTGGGTGGATAAATTCAGGCTCTCAGTAAAAAACTCACAGAACAAGATATGTTTCTGCACCGCATTTACAACAGCTGACACACCAAGGTGCTGGAAGAGGGAGGACATCACTGCAGTTTCTGTTCAACTTTCTGACAGAATATGGACAGAATACATCCTCTCAGTAAATTCACATGGAGAGCAAGCTGTCTTGAGAGCATCAACAAAAATGCAGAGACAAACTAGTGATGAAAAGTTAGAAAGCCTGTGAAGAAGAAGCAGCACATTTCATCCCTTGACAGTAGTATAACACTCATCAGCAGACTTGTAATAGAAAGACAACTTTTAAATAAACAGAGAATCTACATTGAGACATACGTCCTGATTTAACCACGGCAACATCATTCACACTGCTTGTGACACTAAATGTGTTCAGGGATTTTACACATGATGTGTCAATTTTCCTCATGCCGCCTTAGTAGGTATCACAGGACAGGAATACACACGTAAAGTTTTTCTCAGAAAACAAAAAAATAGATTAGAGATGAAGATCTTATCTTGTAACAGAAAGAAAAATAAAAAAATAAAGGCAACTCAGGACTATAGACAACCATAAGATATCCCCACTTCAACCACTTTTTACTCTTAAATGGCTGCCAACATTTGAATAGCAACCATAGAAGAAGACAGACTGAATTTAAGAACATAAAAGCAGGAATACCGAGTCAAAGCAAAGAGATATCTAGATTTTTTTTATTATTATTATTTTATATTTTTTTCCCTTCTCTTCTTTAAGTCTGTAAAGATTGTTTGGAAAAACTGTGTGATGCTGAAGAAGGAAGTGACAATCCAGAGAAAGGAGAAGTTTCAGTCAGTCCAGAACTTTCAGCACTTGCAGTTGGCTGACTAAAATAACAAGGAGTTGGATATGCTTCTCGCACATGGATAGGTTGGAGCTCTACCTGACATTCAGGCTTGGTGTCTTGAAAAGCAACTAATGAAAGACTTATATGCTTAGTTATTGGTACATAAATGGATTACTACTGGGTTGTAACAATTTATAGGTGGGAGACATTCCTACAGAGGTGGTATCTCTGTATTTGATAACCCTCAATTGATGCCAGTGGGTTTTTCAATCACCCTTTGGACTGATGTGAATTTTTATGATTTTTTTCAGACTTAATATACATTATATGAAGAACTCAAAAGGGACACCTGCTGAATTCGGGGAGCTTACAGCCAGAGAAAATTGAGAACCACTAAAGAAAGGCTGAATACAAAAGGTTTGGAGAGTACATTCACTGAGGGGAAAACCAACTATTTTTCCAGATTGTGTGAGTATATATGAGCATCATTTGAAGCCTTCAAATAGCTAACAACCAAAGTTATTGCAAGTGTAAGAATACTTATACACAGTAGAAAAAGAGGTTTAAAGAGTCACTTTTACAGGTACTGGGTGTTAATAAATCAGTGAGAGTTAAATTGTACTTTCTAAATTATCAAAATACGGTCAACTTTGCATTTGTGAAACTTTCCCTGGCTGCCTTGAATACTTTCACAAGGTTGTTTTAAGTACTTGCTCAGTCATGCAGAAAATCTATGTACTAGCAGGAAACTAAATTAGGGTTTCTTAGAGGCTAGTTTGTTTTTTAACCACCAGTTTCTTTTCTGAATGGGCACAATTATAACTGGGGTAATGCCATTATCACAAAATTTTCAGAGAATCTAATATCCATAACACACATTTGCTCAATCTTTTCCTTCAAGAATTTTTTTTTTAATCTCCTCTGTAGCAGAGATATTATGGAGACACTTCCATAGACTTTAAAGTATGATTTGCTAGGGAGAGACTGAAGGGAATAGCAAGGCATTTATAATAGCATCTTTACCTTTGAACTGAACAGTAGCAAAACTTTTGCCATTCCCACAGTATTGTAACCGAGATAAAATATCTTCAGGGTTTACAGTGACAAAATATATGTAATGACCGTCACTGTTTCAGATAGTTTGATAATTCCTGGCAAAGAGAAAAATTACAGAAATATTGGTTCTCTATTAACTATTAAGTACATGTCCAGAAACTTCACTGAATTCTAAAAATTATGAATATCCATAGTGTTCAACAAATAAGATATGTGAACTTTACTGAACAATGATCTGTATAGTAAAATAGGTGTTGAACTGGGTCATGGAATGAGGTTGTTTGTGGTAAAGGTCATGGTATTACAACATCATGCTTTGGAGGCAGGAAGAGGGTAGGTCAAATCTGTTATTTAAATTACATTGTCTATTTAATCTACACATTCCTTAATAGTCATAATGATTACACCTACATTAGATTAATAATGAATGCTCCTCTTTGTTTTAAATAAACTGTTTTTATGAAGATCAAGCACTAGAACAGATGAATTTAACAATAACAATATTCTCAGTAACCATAAGGTACTTTTTACGCCGCTGGTCTTTCACTTGATGTTTTGCAACTTGCCAGGCTTAGAATAAAAAGTACCTGGCCTGACTGGTTCAAGAGACAGCCCCCATCAACTGATTTTATTCTGTCACAGTAGTTACACTAAAGAGTGGAGAGATCTTTTCATTCTGAGTGACAGAATCAAAAAAGTCTTTGGAATATTATCTCTACTCTTTTTTGAACTGCTGATATTCAAAAAATCTGAGTGCTTACTACTCATGAGCATGTTGACAGCAAAGCACTAGACAGCACATTTCAAAAAGCACTTCTAACATGAATGAATACATAATATAAGCAAAAAAATCCCTCTAGACATCAACAACATAGCTGTGCCACCTTCTTTACACTCACCCACTATTAGACTAGACGACGTATTTGAGGATGATTTGAACCCAAATTGCAGACTTTTATTGTTTTTCAAAGGAAGAAAAGAAATGGAGAGCACATTAAGGGCCTAATCCCATCCTCTCTCATATCTAAATACATTGTATACTGCTGAATATGAAAAAGTGTTCAGAATTACTCTTCACAGATCAACCCAGATGAGTGGAGGCAGCTGGGAAAAAAACCTCTATACTTGTAAAAAGGATATTTAGGTCATTGTCATGTTCCCGGATTTTATGAAAATAGAGAATATGTCAACAGTCTAAGAGAAAATGAAAACCTGCCCTGTTTGGAAAAGAGGCCTAGTAAAATAGTTCAGGAATCTGCAGTTGCTGCCTTCTAGACATAGTTAAACAAATAAGAAAAAAAAATTTAAAAACTGATATTTTTATGTGCAATATCAAAACAATATAGGTTTGAATTTACTGACTTACTCAGAAGCTAACCTGCATATTAATGGATCATGTAGTTGTGGAAATAGATTGAAATTGTAACCCTTTACTGGCACTAGATAATACTAAAGAAGCTGTCTTAAACATAAGGGAATGAGTGACATAAGAACATAGTTTACAACATCTAAAAAGGCATAACGATAATTTGCAATATCTTTCCTGTTATTTCAAATAAATTTTCTCATTGATGTAAAATTATTAATTCTATCATGTCTCCCTGTGTTTCAACTCCTTACTTCATAGGTCATTCTTCAAAGGAAAAATAAAAATTCTTATAGTAGACATAAATTTGTCCATCTATGAATTGAAAGGATTCTTAGGACTACTTTTGTTCATGTGATTTAAAACTGTATACTGGTTCATGGTTTAACTTTCATCATTTTTTTCCAGAGAGTGGCTTTGTTTGTTTTTTTCCAACGGGTATACTTTCTCCTTGTTGGGACTCTTACAATACTCTTCAGTTCTTCCAAGTTGCTTTATCCTATTTTCATGTATTTATGTTTAGTTCTTTGAAAATTTATTCATTTTAGTATACAAAGTCACATAACATGTGATCGTATACTCAAGAAGCACAGTTATTATCCAAAAAGTTTCAAAATGCATATTTTTGCAGGTATAAAGCTAAAGTTATAAATAGATGGCTGCAGTTAATTTATAAAGTGAATGTTCATAAGAATAATTAATATTTACTATACTTACTATCATTCTTTTTATCCATTAAAATGACTGATCATATTTCTGCATTTTATTAGGCAATTTTCCTGTACCTTAGACTTTTAACATCTCTGGAATCAGAGATGTCAGTGGCAGGTTTTAATTCTTGCTTCTTTTCCTTTTTCCCAGCAGTCAGCTTCTCTGTTAAAATTCAGTGGTTAGTAATTTTTATCCTGCTTGAAAAACCTTTGCTGTAACACACTGCTGGTTATCCAATAGGCAGATCAAATGTGCTACCTACTGAATGAGTTGTAGGCTACAAAAAACTCACAAGAAACAGGTCTGTTTTTAAATGGTAGTTCTGAAGAAAATACTTAGATGTCCTGAAATGTCACAGCATTCTGCTCTCAAAGTTTACTGTTTAAGTCGTATTTTTCTCATTTAATATATCTGTGCATACTATGTTACCTTCAAAATAATTTTCAGTGTAAATATTTGCAAGTCTTTTTGGAGTTCACGATTGACTAAAATTGAGTTTATTTGACATCTTACTTGGGTTTTGCAGTAGTGACTCAGAGCTGAAAAAAACCCGGTACCCTACTATCTCTAGTCATCCAACATCACTTGGAATTTTTACCCTACCTGACAAATATAACCTAATTTAGCCTAGCACCACACTCTAACACATGCTATCAGAAAGCTCTGATTTGACTGGGACTTTTACAACTGAAGGCTCAAATGGGACTTAAATGGCTAATAACTTATAAATAATCAAAGGAGAAAAATAAAAGTAAAAACCAAAAAGAAACTCCATAAAGAAAACACAAAATCCTGTCACTTCTAGTGCCATTTTCCCCAGTACAATTCTTTGTTCTTATTCAAAACTCCAAATACCAAAAATATGAATGAAGGTAAAAAAGTTCATTTCAAGGAGTGCTAAACAGATTGTACTTTGCATCAAGATAGTCTCAGCAAACCTTCATGTAACCAGATAATAGACTGAAAGGGTTAATCTTGTAGATCACTTGTAGATTGCAATCTTGTAGATTGCTTCAAAATCAGTTTAAAATTTCCTATACCAAATCCATGATTACACCTCTTCTGCGCCCTCCTTTACACTAGTACAACTGTTATTGAGGTCATACTATGGGGAAAAAAAAAAGAACTTTAGCAATTAAAATAACCCACCTTTGGAGTCATATTTAAGATAAAACCCTTTCCATTATGGTTTGTAACACAGTAACACAGCCTACACGCAGTAATATTAACACAATTGTTGTGGCAGTGCCAAATAGTCAGAGGAGGAGCAGGGCCATCAAAGCCAAGAACTGGATAAATGCCAGCCTTCTTGGTTCGGCCTTGAAGGCTGACAGCAAAAGATACAGGTGTGGAGAGGAAGAGAGGGCCCAGTTTTACAGAAACTTCAATGACTGGGCAGGCAGGGAGATGCAAATATGGGAGTCATATATACCTCAAGGCTCCTGGTTATTCTTTTTACTGTTGAGCGTATAGACCGTGTTTTGGCGCTGAATGTAAGCAGAAATGAAACCAAACTGATGGTTCCAAACCTGATGGCATTCAGACTATAAGAAGTGTTTGAAAGGTAAATCTAAAATGCAAATCTTTTGTCTTAAATAATTTCTATGTTCTGCAATAAGCAATGATGAAAACTGTCTCAAGCTATATTTATTTAAAATGTGTAAGTTTTAGTGTAAAACAAACCTCAAGCAGGGACAGCATTGGTAGACAATAAGAGCAAAAATTCAATTAAGCTTAAATAGATGTTAGTTTTGTCTCTAATGATCCTTGTTATTTGTTGTATTTAATGGTACAGCAGACAAATATTTTTTTAAAGTTTTTTATGAGATACAACGCATTTGATTTGTTTCTGAGTTTCATTACAGTAATTATTGTAGGAATATGAAAAAAACCATGTAAGTCATCAGTTAACGAAAAATGGGCTTGTATGTTTCACCCAAAAATTTCATTGGATTATCCTCATCTAAAAAAATTATGAGCAATTTTGACATTAAAGAGAGAAGAAAGTACATCTCATTAATAAACACGAGTATGTGCTAAATCAGAACAATTTATTCCTCCTGTTACTTAAAGCCATAAGAGATGCAATGGCTATGTAATAGGACCTCTACCAGCCAGCATTCAAAGAACAGTAAAGGTAGAGTGAAAAATCCAAAAATCTTCTATGTACTTTTTTGTATTTTTAGCCATAGACATAGCATAAATAAACATTCAGTTGAAGAGAACAAATTTCTTTTTACTCAGAACAAAAGACCTGTGTTTTTCAGCACTCTGAAATACAGCATTGGCTTAGTTAGATTTTTTCATATTAAAATCTTTATAGAGTGATAAAAAGATAACTAAATACATATAAACTAATTTTCAGGAAGTCCCCTGTAATTTCATTCAACACACTTTCCTAGGGAAGCTTATTTGATGAAACATGCATTTGTTATCATATTGATGCTTGATTTTGCTTCTAGTTCACAAATACCCCATGCAAGTTTATCCAAGAGAGCTATGGGCATGGGGTCCATGCTTTAGGCATTTGTAGGCTCTGTACACAATGTCTTTTGGTCCATGGAGAGGAAAAAACATAGAAATTTAGATTACTGAATGTTTTGGGTAAGGGACTTCTAAAGATCATGTAGTCTACCCTCCTGCCAGAAAAAGGGATGTTTATCACTGTCTATCAGGTTGCTCAAAGCCCTAATCAATCTGACCTTGAACACTTCCAGTGATGGGGGATCCACAACTCTGGACAACGTGTTCCGGTCTCTCATCACCACCATCATAAAAAAATTTCTTCCTAGTATTCAATCTAAATCTACACTCCTTCAGTTTAAGACTGTTGCCCTTTGATTACAGGCCTTGAAAAATAAAATTATGTCAGTGGGTTGTCTGTATTTAAGCCTCTAACTTGTTCAAGACTGGACTGGATGGGGCAATCTGGTCTAGTGGAACGTGTTTTTGCCCCCAGCAGGGTGGTTGGAACTAGATGATCTTTAGGGTGCCTTCCAACCCAAATCATTCTATGATTCTATGAAAAACAGTATTAAAACTATGCATCAGTACAGGAAAATATAATAGCCACATGCTTTTAATACATTATATAGTATTAAAGATTTATACAGCAAATCTTATACTGGTAAATTTCAGCAGCAGCAGCACCTGTTTGGGCTCTATTAGACTGTGCATAAATAGAAAACTTATTCCTTCCCTTATTATCCAATTCTCCACATCTGTGCACATGAATATGCTCAAAGAAGCAAGCATGCTTTAGTCAGAGCACTCATTCCTCTTTCCCTTCACCAACTACAACATCAGCTCCTACAATGACAGATTCATACAGGCAAGAGGTATATCTCTTACCTCCCTTCTTCCTTGAATTCAAATTTTGTGGCAGAAACAGCAGCTTCGGGCTCTCAGACAGGCATGCAAAGGCAGGTGCAGTTTCAACAGCCATTCCCTACTTCTGTCTAGAAAAAGTATCTTCAGTTTATCAGGATGTTTTCTGTGACTTTGATCATGCATAAACTAAGCTGACAGGATCCATAACAGCTCACAAAACATAGCAAAAATATTGATTTTTTTTTTTCTTCAAAAGACAAAAAGCAAAATGAACTCTGAATTCTGGCAGAATTCAAACCCGAAGAATTTTTCCTCGAGAGACGAAAGCTTTAGCGGTTGTAAGAAAGCACTCAGAAAATCCTACCCATAGGATCTCACAATCTGTTTTCTCATAAAGCAGACATATGGAAGATATAAACAAATTTTCCCCCTAACAGAATTTCTTGGTGACAAATATAAAGTCATCCTATTAATTAGATAAATAGGATAGGTTTTTACATCCATTCTTTATATTACAGATTTGCGTGATAGAAAAGACAGGAGCCTACATGAAACGCACATACAAGCACACATTAACACTGTAAACATGTAATATCTGCCCTAAGTTACATAAATGCTTGCATTTATAAAGCAAACCAAACCAAACCAAACCAACCAAACAAACAAAAACTATGAAATGAAAAACATCCTGTTAAAAGATGCATTTTGAAAACACAAGACTATGCTCTTCAGTTTTTAAATTATCATGTACTAAAAATATTAGTGGTATATTGTCTATTCTTCTCCCCATTAGTGTATGAGAAAATGGAATATTTTACTTGAGGGAAAAAGGAAGAGAACATAAAGTAGCCTTTACCTATCTTGTGTATTTGCCAGCACTTGCTTCTCTCCCCCATCATGCAGCCTTTTTAGGGGCTCTGGCAAGTTGTTTTGCTGTCTCTGAAAGAAACCTTCACCCTTTCTGGTCCATTAAAATTATAAGTGAAAATTGCATCTACTCGAAGTGTTTTTAAAGTTATAATCTGCCTCCTTCTGCCTCTCCTCATTATACAGCTATGTAGGTAGCCTTTAGTCAGGCCTACTACTATCATTTCAAGGGCAATGACATATTCGAGGACGTACCTGAGTCTCTTTCTGGGATTTTAAATACATTAAATTATCTGGCTTTTCAGTTTCTGCAGAAGAGTTTGTGAACAACCTGAAGCTGGATGAGTCACCAGGTTTTGTTACCACAGAATAAAAAACATCTGACAAATGACAACCTGCCTAGAAACGAGGATACTACTAAAATAAACATCCAGTCACCCCAGAAGAGCAACATTTTCTTCTCTATATTCACAACTGAATAATGGAAAAGGCTAAGGAGACATTAATCTAGTCTATTTTATATAGAAAAAAAGTGATGTGGGAGTCTGAAGGTCTAATGGTAATTTTTGCACTTTATCTTAATACTCTTTCAATATAATAAAATAGTATGAGAAATTACTGCATTGTTATGATATAAAAAGTATTTTCAGGCAATTATAATAAATAAGAAGCACAAAACACATTTATTACATTTTATTGCTGTGGTTTCTTTTATAGTTAAAAATAAAAATCATGAGAGATATTCAGAAAGATGACTTATGCAGGAGGCACTATGACTCATAGGCCTTACAAAACAGATGGGACTTTTTATTAGGGCTGGGCAAATCAAATAACAAATATGCTGAACAGCATACGTATCAGATATTTCAATGACAGGAATAGGGCTTTATTCTCTCCATGTCTTTAGTAATTCACAGCACTGCAAATTCATTCACTTCAGTGGGACAACTCCACAGGTAGATGCAAAGAATGATTTATCTCATGGCTAGATGTAAAGGGCTATACATCAAAAAGTTCTCCTGGTCCCCTTATTTGCTACATTTTTCATAAATCTCCATAAGTAACTTAAAACATTTCAAAGGTTTTCTCTATCTTTTTATATGAGATTGTCTGTTATTATAGAAGAAAATCGTACAAATACTTACATGAGTTTTATTCTAATAAGTAGTATAATTGAAATTAGCTGGGTTGTTCACATGATCATGAGAACAAATATATAAGTATACTCCCAATCATATCCACAGTGAGTCAGTTTCTGATTTTTTATTTCTGTTGTGTGATTCATCCCATGATAAACACAAAATTTTGTGAATATCCTGCCATGTTAGTAGAACTCTGGATAGTAACCTTGAAAATTTGAATATCATTGCTTTTTTATAAATTTATTTCTACTAAATGTATAACATTTTCAAAATACTTAACAACTTTACATACCTGTTCCCATTGTCAATGCTTAGGTTAAATGCTTAAGCATTTTTATTTGGAACTACCAATTTTCAGTGAAACTTAATATGTGTCACATTAGATAAGAGAACTGAGATACTTTAAAAGTGTGTCCCAAATTCTCATTTGTGTAGCATTGAATTTATCAGTATGAAAGAGACATGAAAATCCATCGAATACCGACATTACTTTGAAAAAACTAATGTTCCTATTCTTTCTTTCCTGCCCTGTAAGTATCTTCTCTACCTGTTCTTCTCCCAGTTCAATTTTGGAAATCTTATATACTGGATTAGGCTGCTGTGCTCTGCCATTCTCTATAAAAATGTTGTTGAGAAAGTGAGCAGAATAGAAATAGAATATAGAAGATAAAATTTCCAAATATAGGATGAACAGAAAAGAGATGCAATGATTCGGTAGACACCAGAGTTCCTTGAGGAGAAAAAACACACACCTAAGCTTATTACATTTACGTACAAATGGATGTAGTCTACCGGGACTTCAGCAAAGCCTTTGACACCATCTCCCATAGCATTCTCCTGAAAAAGCTGGCAGCCCATGGCTTGGACAGGGGCACTCTGTGCTGGATGGAGAACTGCCTGGAAGGCTGAGCCCAGAGAGTGGTGGTGAACAGTGCTGCATCCAGTTGGTGGCCGGTCACTAGTGGTGTCCCCCAGGGATCAGTGTTGGGCCCAGTCCTGTTTCACATCTTTACTGATGATCTGAATGAGGGGATTGAGTGTACCATCAGCAAATTTGCCAACAACACCAAGCTGGGTGGGAGTATCAGTGTGCTGGAAGGCGGAAGGCCCTGCCAAGGGACCTGGACAGGTTGGATCAATGGGCCAAGACAAACAGCGTGAGGTTCAATGATACCAAGTGCTGGGTCCTACATTTTTGGCCACAATAACCCCATGCAGTGCTACAAGCTGGGGGAAGAGTGCCTAGGAAAGGACCTGGGGGTGCTGGTCAACAGCTGAACATGAACCAGCAGTGTCCAAGAAGACCAACGGCGTCCTGCCTTGTATCAACAGTAGTGTGGCCAGCAAGACTAGGGTAGTGATCATCCTCTTGTACTCAGCACTGATGAGGCTGCACCTCGAGTACTGTGTCCAGTTCTGGGCCCCTCAATTTAGGAAGGGTGTTGAGGTGTTGAAGTGTGTCCAGAGAAGGTCAACGAAGATGGTGAAGGGTCTGAAGTGGCAAGATTTATCTAAATAGCTAAAAGGACCTAAGTCATAAATCAGACATTTTCAGGAAGTCAATATCATCTGTTCCTCATTAATTTGCCTATCATAGAGAATGCTATATACTTCATCACCTAAGCTGATGAAGTCCTATGAAGAGCAGCTGAGGGAGCTGTGGTTGTTTAGCCTGGACAAGAGGAGGCTCAGAGGAGATCTCATCACTCTCTACAACTACCTGAAAGGAGGTTGTAGCCAGGTGGGAGTCGACCTCTTCCCAGGCAACTAGCGATAGGACAAGAGGATAGTCTTAATTTGTGCCAGGAGAGGTTTAGGTTGGACATGAGGAAGAAATTTTTCACGGAAAGGGTGATCAGATATTGAAATGTGCTGCCGTCCCTGGATGTGCTTAAGGAAAGACTGGACGTGGCACTTAGTGCCATGGCCTAGTTGACAAGGTGATGTTAGATCATGGTTTGGACTGGATGATCTCAGAGGTCTTTTCGAACACAATTGATTCTGTGAAATCTCTGGGGAAAAAAGATGGCAAATACCATATCTTCCTCTTTTAGCAAGTAATGTAGATATGAAGAAACCCCCACTGACTTTGAGGCTGAATGCACCAAGTTGTGCACTTGTTCGTGCCACTTACAAACAATAGAGCAAAGCTGAATGCGTTAACAGATGTTTCTGTAGTCGGTATAAATAGTTTCTCCTCCTCCAGCATAAGGAACAACAAAGTCAGGATCATGGTTCCTAGAGTGTCTTGCTTGTCTCATGACTCAGATTGTTTGCTCAGAGCTGCGTCACATCCTCTTCATGCCCTTTGTTCACTCTAAGAATAACAACCTGCTGCTGTCACTAATTTTGCTCAAGTTGGAGAATGATGCTCAAAGATTTTGAGCTCCAAATCTGCACAGAGATTTGGAACATATGTAGGTAGGTTTTCAGGTTTTGGGGTGTGGATTTTTTGTAACTCTTTGAAAAAGAAAATTCCTACCAGTCAATATAAAGGCACTTGTCATATTCATTTTCTACCACAGTTGCTGCGAATTCACTGGGGTAATAATAGGGCTTGAGCCAATATCACAGAAGATTCCACATCTAATCCTGTCTATCACCAAGAAGATGAAAGCCTTACACTTCTAGAAAATCTCCTAGGTTTCTCTTAAGAAAGACAGAAAAAATGAAAAAAATATTCTAATATTTCTGTAGAAAACTAAGAATTCATGCAATGGAAAGCATGATAGTGATAGTTGTACTATGTAGGTGGCCTTCTTGCATTTTGGAACTCAATGGATCTGATTTCCTATTTCTGGCTTTATAACAGATTTCTTCTAAAAACCTAAACCAGTCACTTTATCTCTTCGTGTCACAAATTCCAGTTTTTCCAAACCAGAACATTATTTTTATACCATTGACCCTTTTATCTCTTTCATCTTTCATCTCTCCAGAGAAATGACAGTGTAAGTGGACACTGAGCACAAAGAAAGGAGTATGGCATTCCTTAAAAACTGGGGCAGAAGAATCAATTTTAACTCATTCTCTGCAAAGAGCAGTCAGTCAAAATTAGTTTTTATATATTAAGTCTTGTTCAGGTCCTCTCTTCAGAAATCTTAACCACTGCAGATCTCATGCTTTATGTTTCATTGTACTATGGCAGCCCAAATAATAAGACTTGGAATAAAAGAGCATTAACATGTACATTACGTTGAAAGGTGACGTTACAACAGCATTAAGACGATGAAGTAATGTTCAAAAATAAAGCAAATTTATTTCCATTACTTTGTGACTATATTATGTTGTCATATATTTACAGATTTCATTCCATTTTCCAGTAGTATCTGCTGCTTTATTAAACTAGTTTCCATCAGAAATACCCCAAAACAAAACAAAACAAAACAAAAAACCAAAACAACAACAAAAAAAACAGGGAAAAAACACAAAAAACCCAAACAAACAAATAAAAAACCCCAAACAACAACAAAAAACCAAACAAAAACAACAACCCCCCAAAGCAAACAAACAAACAAACAAACAAACAAAACCAACCAAGATTGAAACGTGGATGTTTACAGTTAGATCTGTACTTCACATGTTCTGGATATTGGAAAGTTTATAATGAATGAGGCAGAACATTTCAGGAAAAAAGTACATTAAGGAAGTTGAATATGATCCTGAATAAGCAGTTTTTCCCTCTTTCCTTATCACAAGGCCCAGAGCAATACGAGATTTATTATTTATGCTAGATCCTCAAAAGTAAAAGTTTGAGTTTCAGTCTGCTTCTCGTTCCTTTTTCATTGACGAGATTTAAACATCTAAATAGCTAAAAGGGCCCAAGTCATAAATCAGGACTACGTCATAAATTTCAGGAAGTCAATATTATCTGCTACTCATTAATTGGTTCATCATAGAGAGTACTATATACTTCATCATCTAATTGTTTTACAAGCATGGACAAAATTTTGAAAAACTAGATTCTGATGTATCAAATTTTTTATCTGAATCTCACAAGAATTTTTGACTATTTTTTATCATAATCTTTGTTTCTTGGTTCTCCAAGAATGATCTAGATTATTAAAAATAACAATTGGTCTTTCAGGTATCCATGAAAATTCACAAATTATCAGCTGCAAAGGAGAGAAAATCTCTGTTGATAGTCCATGTAGTATGTTCACTAAAATAATACATTCGCTATTGCTGTATATACGGATAAGATCAACTACTACATAAGGCCTGCATAAGGATAATAATATAATGTATAAAGAAAAGTTTAGGAGATAAAATTAATAAATTCTCCATGAGAATAAAATCAGTATGCATTCCTGCAATTAATGAATTTACATCAAGGTATTGTAGATTTAAAAAAAAATGAAATGGCTTATAAGCATATAATTTCAAATATTAGTCTTTTCTTTCCAAAAAAAAAGGCAAAAGAAGGAATATATATGCTCATAGGTGACCAGGTTGCGGAACATTTCCTGTTTGAGTATTGCATCAATGTCATGGCCCAGCAACTTAATGCTCTACCCACTTAAACATCTGTTCTATCCTACATTTAATGTTTTAGCTATTTAACTTCAGAAATGAAAATTCTAAATAGTAACATTTCTTCTTAATGTAAAATGTGTAATTATTACTTCTGCATAAAAAGATAGACATCATCATCCATTTTAGGTACATGAATTAGCTCTGATTCTATAAAAACTATAATTCTTATGATGAGGCAAAATAATTAGAGGAATTGATGACAAGAAAGAACAGTAACTACACTTTCTCCCCATTTACAGTCACACCTGCTTAGAAACTAAATTGTATTTTTATGCTACATTAAAACAGCATTTTCTACAGGAATGCATTATGTTTCTGAAAGGCAATTGCAAACGCCTTTGTGAACTGAGCATTATTTTGTGTTCTGCAGCAAACGCTTGTGTTAGTGTCAATTAACCTGTAATTCCACTTCTGAGAGAGAAAAAAAGAGAGAAGAAATGTCACTCAGAGCACCACGTGTATACTCCTATTCAACACTTTGTTATGAGAGTTTTGTCATCCTTTGCAAGCTCCTGAATCAGACAGATAAAACTTTAATCTAATATTTGATCTGAACACAACCTTCTAAAACTGTCACTCTCAGCTGATTTTCGATCTGGACATACGTATTTTTATCTAGGCACTCCAACGTCCCAGATACTATATCACCTATGCCAGTTTTGATCATCACATTTGGTCACATAATTAATACAAATTATTTTATGTTAAAGATAATAATCTTTTAAAAATATGATTTTATTATGGCAAAATAATTTTCTTCAGGAAACACTGATCATTATTTCTGTCAAATCTGCTCTGCCACTCCACTGAATTTCTTTTCATCTAGCTGCCTTTCAATAAATTAGAAATGTAGCTAGATATTACCAGGCTGGTCTTTCTTCTAGCATCTCAGTCAGGTGAAAAGAATAGCCATGAGTGTGTAGGTACTATATTTACTATGAGATCTCAAAGAGAAAACTAAATATGTTGTTTAATGTCTCCTAGAGTCAAAAGAAACAGCAGGAGAATATCTTTTCTACAAGTCTACACCATTGGGAATGGGATTATAAACTATTCTATCTGGCTGGAGTGGATTCAATAATTATAAAAAAAATGGGTTTACTTGGTTATATTTCATTTTGTCAGGTATGGTTTTGAACACTTGGGTCAAGAATAGTCAACATTTCAGGATGTAAAGTTTAAAAAAAACCAAAACTGGCTGCTCTTAACAGCTCAGAGTGTACTAGATACATGACAATGCCAAACACAAAATGACTGTTCTTCTCTATGGATGCCACCAAGCAGGTAATAATATGCATAGGTGGATAAACTTGACTGTTTAGTAATTGGTTAAAAAAAAGTTAGTAGATCTGATGATCTAATATTTTGGAAGATCCTTATTGGCACCAGAGATGTTCTAAAAAAGATTTGATGGGCTCTGTCTCACATTCACAACGATAACAACAATCATCTAGTTCCAACTACCCTTCCACTAGACCAGGTTGCTCAGAACTCCATCCAACCTGGCTTCGAACACTTCCAGTGATGGGGCATCCACACCTTCTCTCGTTAACTTCTTCCAGTGTCTCACCACCCTCACCACCCTCTTCTTAATATCTAATCTAAACCTACTCTTTTTCAGTTTAAAGCATTTACCCATTGTCTTATCACCACCTGCCGCAGTAAAAAGTCCCTCTTCATCTTTCTTGTAGGCCCCCATAAGGTGTTGGAAGACTGCTATAATGCCTCCAAGGAGTCTTCTCCAGGCTGAACAACCTCAACCCTTTCAGTACTTTTTATAGGCTGTTTTGTTAAATATGGCAATGAATTAAAACTTCTCAATTTTTTTAAAGTATAACAATGTTTACTATGTTAACTATCTGTTAAAAAAAATGAACAGTGAACATCACCACTATAAGAAATGAGAAACAGAGCAACCAAATGGCTTGGAATAGTTCCTAAAAACACTGAAAAAGTATCTCTTGGGTGTGTTGGTTATACTGTTAAATTGTTGAGGTCCACATCTTATTTTATAGTAGCTTAGTACTACAGGATCTATAATGGAAAGTCAGATAGCAATACAAAGCTTCCACAAGACTTCCATGCAATACAGTGGCATGGGAAACAAACGTTAAATAATTAAGACATTTAGTTACTCTTGGGGCAGAGATTCTACATATTATATTATGCATATATAGCACAGACAGCAGCCTGGTTGATGTTTTACATATATGATTTACAGTTTTATTGGAGCCAACTGAATGTTTATTATCCAAGAAACATGGTATTTCCTTCTGTATTTAAAT
Source organism: Neopelma chrysocephalum (assembly GCF_003984885.1). Taxonomy (NCBI): domain Eukaryota; kingdom Metazoa; phylum Chordata; class Aves; order Passeriformes; family Pipridae; genus Neopelma; species Neopelma chrysocephalum. The sequence goes on from NW_020897690.1 coordinate 24,233,941, forward strand.
GCTAAGGTAATTTAGGCCATAAGACCTATCTTATCAACTATGAAGCAAAAAAAAATACTGAAAACATAAAGCAGAAAGGCTTGATTTTATATAGGTCATTCCAACCAAATTTTCCCCTTTATAGTTTGAGGAAAATAAAAAGTTCTAAACATAGAAAACTAAAAAACAAAACTATCTCCAGATATTTTCCCTTTATGTGTCTTCAAAATCAGTTAATGGTGCATAATGTGCAATCAATATTGAACAATGTCCCTGAGGACTGAGAACAAATTTCAAGTAGTGTGAATGGGAAGGAGTGTCTCTGAAATAGTTGTTTTAAAATGACTGTTGCTTTAAATAAAAATCTGAAAACCAGTCAAAAGCAGCATATCTAGTAGAAATACATATTAAAAAAATGGTGACATAACGTTCCTTGCGTAGTACTCATCTTCTCTGGGAAAAAATATTTTTAATCTGATTTTCAAAGCATTCTTAAGTGATCCTCTTTTTACGTAAGTCAGGGCTACAAAACATCCTACTTTTCACAAACAACACTTCTCTTTCCTACAATTCTATCCTGAAAGGGAAAAAAAAAAAAGGATTTTTGATATTTTCCTGAAGTACAGGGATGACAGTTTGGCAGGAAACAGTTTCTGTGATTAGGCTGAAGGGCATATGGAACTCCCACACACATCCATTGCAGATGAAGTTCATCTACAAAGATTTCCAAACTGTTCCAGATGCCTCAGACTGAATGCCCCTGTAGATCACAAGAAATTCCTGACAGAAATATTGAACACTATGTAGGCGGAATTTCATGCACATGAAATCATTTTAGGGCACTTTTTCATATACACTATACAAGGAGAGCTTATGTAGATGACAGACATGGAAAATGTACCATCCCCAAATGCAGCTCATTAACAAGAAATACCTATAAATGCAAACAAATACTTGTGACTGATAGCTCTGTGAAGGATCTTCAAGTTCAGAGGTTTACCTTGCTCAGTACCTCGGTAAGAACACAGAACTGAAGGAAGCCACCCTCCACCAGATTCTTTGGTGCTGAATGACCTCTGAACAACTCAGGGAGACAGGGATAATAAAGATAACAGAAGCTCTTCTGAGTCAAAGGATAAGGAACTAAAAACCTCACTGAACATAAAGGGAGTAAAGGAACTGGTAAGGATCTAACAGCGCTTCACTATATGCTTCACTAGTGTTTCAAACATTATGGATGGTTTTACAAGCACAGATCATTATAATTTAAATACCTCAGTTGTACTTCCTAATCAAAAAGTGTGAGAGACTGAAAAGTTAAAAAGGTTAATGCCCTATACACTCGGCAGCTTGTGAAAGCACGGTGGTGCTTTTTTACACCTCTGGCTGAGGGGAAGAGTCTTTGAGTGTGGTGGCAAAACCTTCAATTCTGCACAGCAGCAGCTCGGGTGCTGAAGGGGGGGACGTGCACAGGTTCTGCACAGCAGCAGAGGCAGCCTACATAGAACATGAGGTCATGCCAGAGAGTGTGCGGCTTCGTGTTCTGAATGGACCGGATGGCTCAAGTGAAGAAAAGGTACCACCACCACAGAATCTCCCAGAACCATCTCTAGAATATTCAAGCAAAGAGGAATGTGCACACCTGACAAAAGTGAGATCAGCTCATGAGGGCAGGGATCAAAGACTTTAAAAGACTCCCTCTCAGGAGAAGGAGTGCACACCCATCTCTGGATCATGACCATGATAGACTGAACAGCATTGTTGGATCCAAGGGTGGCGACACCTTTCCTTTTCTCTCTCTCTCTTGCTATCTTTCTTTCTTTTCCCCTTCCCTGCTTTGAGAGTGAATGTATGTTGTTTTGATAGTGTTGATTGCAAGTTTCATTCAGTCTTTAGTTCAAATCAGTTCAGTTGTTGCCAGTAAATATTGTTATACTTGAAAAGACCACTGGATGATCATTATTATTCCACCAATTATAGTGCAGAGAGAGTTAAAACAAGCTACCTCTTTCCCACCCAGTGAAACAGGAAAAAAAATAAAGTTTTTATATTGTTGCCAATCCTTAACGTATAGAAATTCTGAGTAAAACCTCCCAAGAGTCATAATAGTAACTTAAAAATAAATAATAAAAATGAAATAAGTTTCCAAAACCTATAAAAGAGGTCATATTTTGATTATCATTCAGGAGGTTTAATATGTTTTTAAAAGATACTAACTGCTAGACTGTATGACATAAAATTAAACATAACAAGATATGATAAAACTGAAAGATAAACCTGTTATATTGTTCCAGAATAATAGGAGCAGAACAAGGGTCAGAGAGAGAAATCACGGGGAGTAGTGGTGCTTGTGTGTGTATATGTGTGTGTGTATGTGTGTGTGTAGGGCATCTATGGAACCTAATGAAGCAACATTATCTTTTATATTATATTTCTTTCTCTGTTGCCTAAAAATTGCTATCCTTTTTCTGGAAAAAAGATTTTGTTTATTTGTATTCTATCTATTTTAAGAAAGTTGTATCAATGCATCCATTGAGTGGAAAGCACCACATTAAGCATGAAAGCACCACTCATTGCCACAAAAAGTGGCTCCTCCTGCTGTTTCATATATGAATTACTCTGGATGAAAAAGAGGTGGTCTTGAGTTTTTGCCACCTGGTCTTTTAACTTGACACCAGCTTGAATCATCTTCTATGAGTTGTCCACTGCAGCATCTTCACTGCATACCTGGTTAAGGTCTCTCCTTAATCTTCTCTTTCTGGAGAATCTGAACCTGGATCATCTAACTTTCTGAATAAATAAAATCCTTGAGTCTCAATTCTAAATGCTCTTTCCTACCTTTTCCTTTGTTGCCTTTCTTCCTTAATACCTCTATTATGATGAGCTGCTGAAAAGAACTCACTGTATTTCAAATGTTGTCTCAATCAGTGCTCTCTTTTACAGTGCCAAAATCGTATCTTCTTTCACTTAGTTTACAGGTAACATTCCTATGCTAATTTAGAATGAAAGATATTTCTTCAGCTTTTTAATTTATTTTTTTTCACTGAGGTCTAGATTCTGATATTTTTAGTCATGCTGAATGTAACTTGATTCCTCAAATACTATCTTTCATTTGAAATGGATACTAACAGAGAAAGAATTTGTGGTAGAATATGCTTTTGAGAGTCAGAAGACGTGTAGTCTAATCAGATGTCCTGGTTTTGCCTGGGATAGAATTAATTTTCTTAGCAGCTGGTACTGTGCTTTGGTTTGGATTCAGTATGTGAATAATGTTGATAACACACTGATGTTTTAGTTGTTGCTAAATATTGCTTACTTTTCATCAAGGACTTCTCAGTGTCTCATATGTTACCATTCAAGACCTGCACAAGAAGCTAGTAGGGAGCACGGCCAGGACAAGTGACCTGAACTGGCCAAAGAGATATTCCATACCATAGAACATGTGTGGTATTTAGCTGCCAGTTGTAGTTAAACCATGGCATCAGGATATAAAATTTCAAATTTACTAAATTTCTACCTCTTCATATTTCTGCCAGCATAGTAAGCAGTTTGTGCTAGCACAGATGTATTCACATGTAGGATTATTGCAATCCCTAAAACTGATCCTCTTGATTTTAACTTCCACTTCCTATCTGGTCATACTGTATATTTGACTCTGAAGTGCAATATTAGAACAACAAGAGAAAAATCTGCTGAAGGGTTATCACAAAGAACTGCAATAGAAATGCTAAAATTGTTATATATGGAGAATGAACAGGAATATCTGCATGTGGAAAAACTAGGAAGAACAAATTGGAGAGGAAAATCCATAAGAATGGCATGTATTGATGGCACCTAGATTAACACATGATCAAAGTCCCAGAATACATTGGGACAACAAGGTTGGGAAATGTAATACAAAATAAAACCAGGAAAAGCCAATACTCAGAGTTAACAAAAGATTAAACTGTAAGAGATGACAAAATGAGGTTAAAGAACAGAATAGGGGACATAAGACACCCAAATAAGGACAAAAAGGACAGTGAGTTCTGATGAATCAGACACACAAACAAAAGACTGCAGTCATTGTCAGCTTGTAGGCACCACTAAAAGGCAGACCAAAAACCAGCACATAGTGCTTTGTCCTCCTAGCTTCCACTTCTACCTGTGCACATATCTTAGCTCTTCCCTTTTTCCCACAACTCTTTCCAGCTTCAGTTTCTCTTCTGTCTGAGCAATGGGAGCAGCTGCAGCAACAGCTAGATGGGTTTGGGCATGTTTTCCTCAACTTAGTACCCTTGCATTTTATACTTCAGTTTGAGGACCCTGTATGCACAAAACCTTCAATCTAAATGTCTCAGATTGTTTCTAAAATATTTCCTTCCATCCAAACATGGCAAAGACATCCCCAAAGTCAACATAACTGTCAGTTAAAAATGACATTGGTCATGATATTTATAATGCAGTGCTGCATGAAGTGGCTTATAAAAAATATTTAAAAGATGCCTGTACTGGTTGTGAGGACCAAAGATGAATCAGCCAGTGTCTAGAACAAAACCCTTTCATTTTGGGGGTCTCCTTCAGGACTCTTTTTGTGTGGTCATTGTTTCTCCCTGCTGAGACTTCTCCCTGTCCTCAAATGCAATACTAATTTTGTAATTCTTGTATATAAGAAATGCTCAACATATCCTGAAAACACTTTAAAGGGTTCTCTTCCCATGTTTTTCTGATTTGCTTATTGTCTGAGAAATGCAGCATATTGTGTGCTTTCTGCTTTGGTGATTCTTTAAATCTTTCATTGAATGTAGAATTTGCACATGTCCACCAGTTCCTTCACAGTCTGACAGTGTGCAAAAGATTTCTGAATAATTAGTTATGCAATATACAATAGCCTAAATAAGCAGCATTTGAGTCAATGCATATCCAAAACTGATTATGGATTAGGGTGATTGGTAAGACAACATGTCCATCAGATCAAGTATTGGACTTGTTAAATCAATGCCTGCTTTTGACTGTATTAAAATAGTTATTTTCACCCTGTCCATCTCTCCACACAGCACTGTAAGACAAGGATATATAAGTATGCCCTTTCTTAGTAATCTGACTGTTATGGTGTATCAAAACCCATTTTGAAAAATATCAAAACAACTATCTTCAATAGCACTAGTCCGTTCCACACAGAGGGTATGTTAGGGACGTGTTCCAAGAAGAAAGCAAGCGTGTACAAGCAATATTCGAGAACTGGTTTGGATATATAAGTAGTTTTTTTCGTCTCTTTGTTTTGTTTTTTTTTACAAAGAAACAAAAATGAACCAAGAACAAACACAGAAAATACAGCATAAATATACAGACTTTTGTTTTTACTGAAGAGTATTTCCATATCTGTTCTTTACTGTCATCCTTCACAAGATTTCCCATCAGACTGTAAAGTCAGACAGAATAATGATGAATTTTACATTAGCCCAGTACCTTCTAGGACCTCATTTTATCAGATCTCAGCCAAATCTGATCAGAAACTTGCATTCTTTACTAAGAATGAGCCCCAATCTTGTTCTATATTTTTTCACACTGGATTCACATACAGATTAGACAGTCCAAACTGAATGGAAATATGAGGAAAGGTTCTAGGCATGTTACTGCTGCTTCTGTTCACTATCACTAGAGATTAAAGCAGTACTTACTAGTTTCTATTCCCTCTTTCTATAGGTTGAATACCATCTGCTCAACAATGCATTTACACTATTGATAAACAATATCAAGGGGGAAAAATAAAAATCACATTTTGCATGGTCTTTTAATGCCCGTTGCATTTTCATGGTAATGAATCCCTACAGATATTTACAGATTAAATGGTCACAGACCAGACTGTGACTGACAGACAGCACTTGGAACAATTACCTACATGGCACTGAGTGGTATAAATAAAATGATCCTATAATCTATGTCAGTGAGACACATTTCTAATTGAAATGTTAAAAAGGGCAAATCCCACCCTACATCTCTTGTGCTGGATTCACTTGTGCTTTTTCTCAGGCCTCGCAGGACTGCACCCTATGATTAATTGGACTGTAAAAAGCTAAGTTACAACTCAATTCCCTTCTATTGGATTTTTGGAGGATCTGTTTGAAGAACTTTGCAGGGATAGACTAAAGGACTGTCATTGGCATCACAGTGGTTTAAACTGCAATTTCCCTGCAAAGCATGGTGTTATCAGACAAGAGCAAAAGTTGAACTCATATGTTTGCCCTTAGTCCAAGATAGCCCATATGAAGGCAATAATAAATTTAGATGAGATTTTTCATAAGTGAATAGGACTCATTTAAAAGCTCAGTTAAACTTCGCGGTGAAGAAAGGTCTGGCAGCTGAAGGCATTTACGTGATTCAGGATAGAACATAAGGGCACACAGTATCACATAAAATTATCAGCATAGATTTCAGTAGGAAATGTACTTTAAGATGTGCTGTAACTTGAACACCTTACTGCCTACCTTTCACAATGCTTTTTAGATACAATAAGTAATTTATGGGAAAGAGTACTCAATCCAACAGCCTTTTAAAATGAAAAGAATTTGTAATTGGTATCAATGAACTTGAATCAGACTTTTAAGAAAGAAAGAAAAAAAAAGAAACACCACCAACAACCAAAAGCCTTAATTCAGCAGATTTACAAGAAAATATATAATTGATACAGAATTCTTCTACACATGGAACAATTCTCTCTTGATTAGAACGCAAAGTACGCAATATGTCAATTATTGCTATTCTATTTAGACTGTATTAATTTTCAACAATTTAATAATTTATATATGAAGTGGAGATATGTTTGTGGGGAGTTTTAGCCTGTATGTAATTTTTTATTTAAATTGACTTTCTTATAATTTTCATAGTCATTAGGATGACTAGAAGTAGAAAAGCACAAGAATTATGATACTTATATCCCTTTGGAATGTGGAATTTCCCTGGTTTTGTTTTCACCTTCAATTGAAACAAAATGTCAAAATATTGAAAAGTAGTGATTTTAAATAAATTAATTTTAAAAGATGGAAACATCCTCTTTTTTAAGAAAACGTTTGAAATTTCATATTATTTCATTCCTTCAGTAGATTTTTTTTCATTTTGAATTGCATTAACATTAAGTGTTAGTAGTGGTTTACAGGAGACTTAATTCATCCATTTTTGTATGCAAAAGACAAAACAAAGAACATTATTGTATTGAATATATAAATTCTGTCATTTTAATGCACCCAAGAAGACTACCATGTCTATACAGCATCATGAATTTAGCAACCTATTTTTAATTTCTTTGCAATAGATTATGTGAGACAGAGCTCTTTGTGCTGACCAGAGAAGATAATAGAGTCCATTGATGGTAATGGTCTTTGGATGACATTCTGTTGTTCTCACCAGCGACTTGGAGAGGAGAGGACATGAATTCTCAGATGTCTTTCTGAAATCTCTCCCGTATAGAAGAAACTGCTTGAGATCATCTCATGAATTATAGCACTTCCAATAAGAAGTGCTGGCCCTGCTTCAAAAGACAAAATTTTGGAAAACAATCTGTCTCTTACAATGTGTTTAAACTCAGTTTTCAGTAGCTGGTGCCAACCAATCTATTTTGCATAAATTGAACTGAACTTCTCCAAGGAGATTTTCTGTTCAGGTTCCCTAGAGATTTCATAGTTGCCAGCACAGTCCATGTCAAATTTACAGATAAGGGTACGACAGTCAAGTATGAACACTGCTGGTCTTAGAGACATATTAAGGGGAAAAATAGGTTTTCATTGAAGTTTCTTGTGACAATCCACCCTCAGAATTATGACAATTCAGCATGGGGATGTGAAAGACAGAAGAATAAAACAGTCGTAAATGCTTGCAAACTCTGTTTTACCATCGGAAATTCTCTGGTCTTCTTATCTCTCAGTAAATCGATTTTATCTGTCCTCCCATTTCTCTGGACCTTTATTAGACAAAACACCTTTCCTCCACTGCACCCTGCTCAGCTTTATTCCCTTTCAGTCTTTCAGTCTATATTACACGGTTTCAAACAGAAGCAAAATTCTCATCTTTGAATGCATCCTTCAAATTCTTTGCTGACAGGACAAATTTTTTAATTTCTTATGATTAACTAGGTAATTCTTGAATTATGCTTAAAGCACAGATAGCTGTGAGCTTCAGGTGCCAAGCGTTTCCCTTCTGCAATTATTTATGTAGACTGACCCCAAATTTCCTCAGAAAAGTCACATGGTATTTCTTTGTGCAGCCCATTTAGACAACATTATCAAATGTTCAAAGACATTTTTATGCTTTGTTCCTGTTGGAATCAGTCCACACATGAAGCACAGCAATATAAGAAGTTCAGAGGCAGCTTATACCCTCTCCTAGTCTATGCGTCTATCTAAAAGCTTCAAAGAGTGCAAAGACTGATCCTTCTTAAATCCTCGGGAAAGCAGACTCTCCTAAAACAAAATATAAAGCACTAAACCTGCCCCTTAGCTGCACTTTGTCAGCTGATCGGTCATAATCACTTTTTGTGTCAACTTCCCTATGTTTGATTTATATAATGTCTCTTGAAAAAAATCTGTAAATTGCTGTTATACCAGTGCAATAGAACTACTCGTGACTGGACAGGTGTTTTATGAAACCACTGAATACAATACTATTGTCAATTCTTGACACTGATAAAATATATTCTTTAAATTGATTTTTAAAGTGCTATCTGAATAAAAGCTCTAATCCAGCAAATGGTTGTGTGCAGAAAAATCCTCATTTCTGGGAAAAAAAGAAAAGAAAAAAAATCAGAACTTTTAAGCTTAGGGAAGATGGCAAAATCAGAGGCACTCTGCACATGTCTAATTACATTTTGTTATACCATCTTGTTACTTTTATGCACACAGGGTAAATTATCATAAACTATTTCTTTCAGTGATAAAAGTTTTGCTAAATCCAGCAGGAAAAGGCTGAGGGAACTGGGTTTGTTCAGCCTGGAAAAGAGAAGGCTTATGTGTGACCTAGTTGTGGCTTTTCAGTACCTGAAGCAAACCTGAAAGACAAATGAAGAGAGACTTTTTACAAGGGCATGTAATGACAATACAAGAAGGAATGGCTTCAAAATGAAAGAGTGTAGGTCAAGATTAGATATATTAGGAAGAAATTATTTACTGTGAGGGTGGTGAGGCACTGGAACAAATTGTCCAGGGAAGTTGTGGATGCCCCATCTCTGGCAGGTTGGATGGAGCTCTGAGCAACCTAGCCTAGTGGAAGGTGTCCCTGTCCACCTCGCAGGGGGGGTTGGAACTAGTTGATCTTTAAGGTCCCTTCCAACCAAGACCATTCTATGATTCTGTGACCTTTAACAGTTATTATTCAATGCTGCACTCAGGACATTGCATAGCAAAACAGGCATACACATGACCAGGCTTTTATGCTATTAGTACTAGAGGTTGACCAAATGCGAATGAACTTCACTGGAAGAACCAAGTAGCTGCCCTTTGCTGGGGTGATCAGCTCAGACATACTGCTGTAAGAAGCCTGCAAACCAGTAAATACAACACGATAATTGTTAATAATAGACCATGGGCTTTGTGCGAGGCTAACTCCTGCCTTTTGGCATTGAGCCCTGCATGGGCACAGTGGGCACTGTACCTCCCCTTTCACTGTTAAACATCATTTAAATGGTGACAGCAGCAGTTCCTCTAAAGCACTGGCAAAGGACATATAAAGTTATGCTGCAGGTGGGCTGCCACGGGTTTGACAGTCTTGACTCACGCATCCATGTAGTGCAGTTAATGCTATGTATGCATCTCAGGTATGTGTGTCTCAGCTAAATTTAAACTGGGTAAGACACTGTTGTCAATGTAGCTGCAGTGACAGAGGATTCAGCACAGCCTGCAACAATTCACTAGCAACACCATCAGGAGCTTTGTGCTACCATGCCCAAGCTGTCAGCAGTTTGAGAGGGGTTCAAATACAGCTTCTTGTTAGCCTATACATTATCTCCTATAGCTGTAGTCACTGCAGAGACAAAAAGAAAGAGGTACTCAGAACCTATTTATATTGTATAAAGGTTTTGCCTAAGGATAGAGATCTCTCCAGTGAACCTGCAATAAAATACATATTGATTTAGCAATTTACTGCAGGTCAGTTGTAGGTCATTGGTGGGGTGGCGAGAAGTTCCTGACCTACTGATCTGACAACATTAAGGCCATCTGTAGCTGGAGAATTGAGGTTGTAATAGTTCAGTTATCTTATTTGCATATTTAGAGAAATAAAAGGTTAGTTATTAAAATGTTAAATATATTAAAATTTACTTTGCTACTGCACATGCATGACTAAGAGCATTATTCTTTGATACATACAATGAGTTTAATTAGGGTATCCTAATTTTATCAAGACAATTATAAAGGATCTGCTGAGGCCATTGGAAGCAAATTTAAGTAGTTTCAGCTACTTAAACTGGTTTTGCTTTTATCTTTGACAGAGTTATTGTAGATATTGACTTTTTATGAAAAATATTATAGTCTAAATCAGAATTTGCTTATCAAGTTAAGGAGGTTTCTTCTCCATAAACAGAAAATACAGTTATATTTCAGAGTGCAGATAGCCTTTCAAGAGAAGTGGCCTAAGTCTCACCCCATTTTAAACAGCTCTTCTGCAACTTGAAACCTAGGATATTGAGTCTCATCCTTTTGTCCAAGTACAGTACTTCAGAGGGGTTAAATCAAATTCACAGTATTTTAAATAATTTAAAAATGAGATCAAGATCAAATTATTAGATATAACAGATATTTTTCTTTCTTTTTAATTATTAACCTTGTTCTTATTGAATTAAGAAACATAATAATTATAGTTTTTCATACCAATCACTCAGTATTATACACCAATATTATTTTTAATACTGTAACTCAAACATAAATTGTTGTCACAGAGTATTCAGAACTTCTAATGCTTTAGTAAAAACAAACAAACAAACACAAGAAAAAAATGAAAACTTAGAAGCATCTAAATTGAAAATCAATAGCTATCCACTGGGGACACCAAAGGTTAATCTTTGAATCACAAAGGGAAGAACATCTCAGCCAATATCAGACATCTACAATTAGACATGTCCAGCTCTCCTAGTCATCCTACACTCCTTTTGTAGTCAGTGGAAAGAAATAGGCTTGTGAATGTAATTTTCTTTTTTCCGCTTGTTCTCTTAATCTCCTTCAATGAAATTTTTCTGAAGAGGTATTTTACATCTCTGTTAATTCCAGCATAGCAGACTCTAATTAAATTAGTAGCTCTTGGGCAACAAGGATTTAAAGTGTCAGCATTAAATTTAAAGCTGTCATGCATCCTGTGTGAAGTGTTGCACTTCTCACAGAATTTCACATTAAGTAAAAAATATGAAGAGAAAGGAAGATATCTGGGTCCACAGAAGTAACAGAGCTGAGGTAAATAGATGTATGTCTTGTTCATTAGCTAACTGCAATTATTCTAAGACCTTTCCCACTCATTATGCAAACAGCATAGTGCTAAATTATGAACAGCCCTTCCAAACAGCCTCCCCACTGAAAAAATGTGGGAGACATATATTCTGTCCTGCATTCTATTACAGGTGAACAAATATTTATATCCTGAAGGAAATTACTGCATTTTAGAATTTGTTGTTCTCTTATAAGGGTGAGAAGTCAAAGTAACCTCCCAGGTCTATGGTCATGTTTACATTCTGAACTGTGCTTTGAATTAATAGTTTCCTAGGAATACACTATGAATGGTGAAAATTGCTTTTGACCTTTTTACTTTAAAAAGTATGACACGTTTAAAATGGATTTTTTTTTTCATATGCAAGACCTATTTTTGTCAAACTTATGCAGAAATAAATTTGATACAATTCTGTGGGTTTTTTTGCTCAAAGCAACTTTATGTTTTTAAATACAAATTTTGTATTAAAGGTAATTCAGCAAACTAGTGTTAAAAGTGAAAAAGAAAAAGTAGACATTATTTTCTACCTACTTTTAATGATTTACTATCACTTTTGAGCATTATTTCCGTTATCTCATGGGATCAGTACATCTAGTACTTCACTGCAATCAACTTTCATTCAAAAATGGCATTTTTGTGTCATTTGTACTTTTCCAGTTTAACAATGCTCTGGATAAATGAATTTTAGACCTTGATAGCATTCCTGAGAGTCTAAAACAAGTAGAAGTCCTCCACTTTTGGAAATATTGACTTACTTGTGGATGGCAGGTATGCCTCCAGATAACCGTTTGGCACATCTCTGTCCCGAGTGTTCAGCTAACTCTGTTGCATTGAAATAGTTGGCAACAAATTTATTTGGAACACTTCTCAAATTTTCTTGCTGTCTACTTAGCAGTCCTTTATATTTTGCACTGATTCAGTAGTCAACGTTTTACTGTCTCCTGCCACATCAGGTACGTAGACTGAAGTTGTTTTTTGATTTTTTCATTAGCTGCTAATAGATCTGAAAGCATTCCTCATTATTTTCTTTACCACCTAATTTAGACAGCTATTTAGCTTCACTGAATTTGCATGATGTTTAATGTCACTTTGGCAGAGCTTGTACTAAGCTTATCTGATCACAAAACTTCCTATGTTCATTGCCTTAGAACATGAGTTCACAAATCAAATTCCAGGAATTAGTTAAAATTTTTGTTGTACTTTACAAGTTTATTAAGATAAAGCCAGTAATATTCTCTACCTTCATGTACTTCGAAAAAAACCCCAAACAGTACTTAGGTTGCAAAATTTTTTTGTTTTATGAGAGACTTGATATCACCCTTAAATTTGGATTCACTTACTAGATCAAGGCAGTTAAGGACAATGACTATTTCGTGTGTGATTTAACCTGTGCATAACTTATGTGCAATTGCAAAGTGAAAATTATCCATTTACTTTCCCAGTAATCTGTCCAATTAATCAGGCCCAGAAAGTCGTTCAGCTTTAAACAGATAGTGCTAGACTTCATGTAAATCTTTTGTAACAATCATTCACTTGGTTTAGCAGACCCACTGTAGCAAGCCCAGTGCATTAACTCAGGGATAGAGAAAATAGGTTTATGGACCTGACCAGTACAGTTTATGTTAAGTACCAGAAGCAGGAGTTAAGACTTTTGCAGTTAATACCATATTACCCTAGAAGATGCACTTTTAACCATTTCTGCATCTTCTGTTTTTCATTACATTATTTAAAAAAGTCACAAGACAGATCACCTTCATGTTAGAATTTAAATAATTAGATTTCACTTCTGAAAAGATAACCAAGTAACCCATTAAAGAACCATAAATCTCCTGATAATGAATGATATTTTTTCTTAATTCTCAGCTCTTTTTCTGAGCCAGTCAGACCGCGGACTATCGTATTTACTTTTGTTTTGAGAACTGAGAGTCTCTTTGTGGTCAAAACCGAGTCGGGGTTTTTTACTGGGAAAAGCTTCACAAAGACAAGCTGGAGCTAAGCTACAGGTTATGCGACCTGGGTATGCAGTGTAAAGCATTCAGACCTCTAAGTCAGACCCTGCTCAGCTTATTGCTCTCTGTAGAGTCTAATTATGTGAATTTAAAACTTTCCTTCATGAAGTATTCCTACTCCAGTAAGGGTGAACTGATCACATTCCATCTATCTACATACATGTACCTGCACCAGAAGGTATGTATCCTTTTTTATTCTCTGTACTAACCTCAATAATATGCTTATAAGACTTAATTTGAATATTTTAAACCTACATGTGTTCTCTTTATATACATATGAACCTAAATATAAAAGAATTGTTAGTACTTTAAAAATCCCAGTAAAATTTTGCAACTCAATATCACAAAATTTTTAGGGTATCTGTTGGTAAGTTTTCTTCAAAATCACTTTCAGATGTTTAGAAATGGAATACTAGTCAAATGTAAAATTATACGATAAAAATAACTTTCAGGATATAACACCATCAATATTTTCTTTAATTTAATTTCATTTAATAATGAAACATTTTTCCAGTCAATGGTATTATCTGAATATTGGAGAAAAGTTTATCCTTGAAGAGATAATTTATGGAATTATCAGTTAACCTTTCTTCAGTAATAAAGGCATATTTTAAAAACCAAACTGTTGTGCGTGTTGCTAAAAGCTTTGCACGCTATGGTTTTGTGACAAAGCTGAATCCTTGGAACAGCTTTGAAGTAGAAGTTTGGCAGTGCTTCAAAGCTGAGAGATGGCACAGCATAAAGGACTGTTTCCACTTTTTCCCTCGTTGGAAATAAAAAGACTAAGGCAGAAGGATGCGCTTAAATGGACAAAAGATTAAAACTGGTTTTGCCAATTGGGTAAAACATAAAAAGAAAAAAAGGCCTGAGTTTTCTTGCTTTAAACACACACACACAGAAAGGTAGAACATGTCTGAAAACCTTTGAAAGAAGAGTATAGTTGACTGAATTGTCCAAGTTTAAAGCTAAGAATTATAAAAATCATTTTGAAATAGAGGTAAATTGCTGATCTTTTGAAGAGAGATTTACTCATATTTATATGCCATTTATTCTTTTTCAGGAAATTTCAAATATATGATTTTTCTCAGTGGTTCTCTTCTAAAGAATCAAACAATTAATGCTTCCTCCATTAGACTGTTCTTCATCAAGGGACATTCAAATTTGCCTTAATGATAGAAAAAGAAACAATTAAGAGAAAGAGGAAGAAAGTCTTTCCAGATGTGCTGCTAGAAATGAAAAAAAAACTCCAAAGAGGCCCACTTATAATGTAAAGTAATTAAATTTAAAGGAATTTTTTAAATAGGTTAAACAAACACCTGTCAAATCGTTTATGTACAGCTGTTCAAATTTTTGGGCAGAGAAATGGATTAGATGACTTCTCTAAAGTTAAAATTTGTTTCTTTTGGGGTTAAAACAAACAGAAATGCAGATTTTACATACATATTTAGGTTATATTGTTTTTGATATGCTAAAAGAGTACTGCAGAAACCTAATCTGTGTTTCAAATTTCTGAGGTATGGAATTTTTTTTCCCCTGAGGGCCAAAAAAATGCTAACAGAAATATTAAAAATGATCTGTACACAGAGCAATCAGCCCAACTGTGTAGGAAGCTGGAGGGCTGTGATTTGTATAGCACAAAATCTGGGGAGTAATCCATTTCGTTCATCAAAGCAGGAGATAAGGATGCAATCATGGACTTCAAGGTAGGGAGTTGGAAGTATAACCCTGAACTTGTGGTCATTCAGTGCCATATTTACAATTCCTGTGGAACAAAACAATATTCTGAAAAAATGGAAAATGATAGTTCAATAAAGGGTCACACTACCCAAAGCAGAGTGGGAACACGACATTACAACTACAGGTTTCCTTTCCATGCCTTACTAGGTTTGCAGCTCTATTACAATTGCTTAATAGTACTGCAATAAAACATCACTCACATTAACAGTGCAGAAGCTTGTGTCCTCAAAGCACTGTTCCTTAAGATTGGCTAGAGCTCTTGCTCGTAACAATTCAAAGCCCTCAGGTCAAAGCATCATCCAAATGTCTGTACCCAAAGTAAAACACATATCTTCGGTGATAATGTTTTTAAAAGCAGTCTTTAGAGCTTGTCTGCATCACAGAAAACCCAATTGTCTGCTGACATCCTTACAGATGAAGTTCTTTGTTTCAGGTCTGTGATATTCAAAATCAAACCAAACAACCTGATGACAAGATTTTTCTAAGCAAATGTCACAAACAAATAAATAACAGTCATGGCAACAAGAAAGCAGGGAAAAAACCCACAATACTGTTAGGGAATATAAACTTATTTTTCTGCAATAGCTGAGAGAAGGGAACAAGCCCAAAACAACCGAAATTCCAAATTATGCTATTTTAACCAAATAATTTCTAAGAAAATACAAAGCTAATAATAAAAATTCAATTCTCTTCTGTTATTACCTATTAAATACACTCCAAGATATTTTTACTCCCTTCTTTCCAAAGCAATCTGCACTATTATAACCTCTTCCTAATTAGCCAGGACTTCCTACTCTGCTGATGTTTCTCCACAGCTTTGGCTTCAGGAGCCAGCATACTAACTACAGCCCACACAAAGAAGACCCAGTAATCAATTTATGTGCCACCTTTTCAACCCTCTTTGTTACAAGGAGTAGCTGCTTTTTTCCCTTCCACTTTTCAGTAATCATAAAAGCCAGTAAGGTTCTGCCAATAGCATTTACAAAACCTATCAAAACTGTAAAGCTGAGCACATGCAACATTTAATTTTTTTTAGTTACTGAAAACATATAAATGCTAAGCAAAGGTCTCACAAGCTCACCTGCTGATCATCAGATTATCAGTTTTTTTAATTCACTAATTATTCACTAAATTAAATTTAGTAAAATAAATTTACTGTTTACTAAAGTCACTCATTATACCATGAATTTCATATTATTAAGGTAGTTAGAATAATGGCTCAATATCATCACCATGGCTAGGCTTCGCAAACGAAGATTTGGGAAGGGCTCTACCCACGTTTCTTGCAAGCGCGTTGGTGGCTAAAACGGCCAATACGAGAAAGGCATGTCTGGTTGCAAAAGACACAGCAGAAAGACTCCTTAGGTGGTATATTCTGTAAGGCTTGATTCTTTCTGTGTTGTCTTTTCTCCTCAAGGGTGATCCTGCATGCTTTCTCAAAAGCATCAGCAGCGTTATAAATGGTTTGTCTCCAGGCCTCCCGATTGGAGGCCAGAGTAGACCAGTTATGGTGATCAATATGGCCAAGGCTGAGATGTTGCTTCAGGGAGTCCTTGTATCTTTTCTTTGGGGCTCCTCTCTTGCGGCAGCCAGTGGCAAGTTCACCGTAAAGCAGGATCTTGGGGAGGTGGTGGTCCTTCATCCTAGAGACGTGCCCAGCCCAACGCAGCTGTGTTCTCAGCAACATGGCCTCAATACTTGTGATTGCTGCCTGTTCGAGAACAGATGTATTGGTCACATAGTCTGACCAGTGGATGTTTAGGATTGTGCGGAGACAGCGTTGATGGAAGCGTTCTAGGAGTCGCAGGTGGTGGTAGTAGATGACCCATGATTTGGAGCCATATAAAAGAGTAGACAGCACTATGGCTCTGTAAACACTGATCTTGGTACTTTTCTTCAGGTGTTTATTTCGCCAGACTCTTTTATGAAGCTTTCCAAAAGCACTATATGCCTTTGCTAACCTATCTCCCCATCAATCTTACCGTCCGAGGAGATGAGGCTGCCTAGGTAATTAAACTGTTGGACTGATTTGAGTTCTGATTGGCCGATGGTGATGTGGGGATGATGGGGGACTTCCTGAGGTGCAGGTTGACGGAGAACTTCAGTCTTCTTTAGGCTGACTTCCAGCCCAAAGAGCTCAGCAGCATCCGCAAAGCAGGATGTTAAACGTTGCAGAGCTGCTTCTGTGTGGGCAACAAGGGCGGCGTCATCAGCATAAAGCAGCTCCCGGACAAGATGGTTTAGGGTCTTGGTGTGGGCCTTCAGTCGCCTTAGGTTGAATAGGCTTCCGTCAGTACAATATCGTATGTAGATACCGTCCTGATCATCAAGGTCTGCCGTGGCCCTTTGGAGCATCATGCTGAAAAAGACTGTGAAAAGGGTAGGAGCGAGAACGCAGCCTTGTTTCACACCATTCTTTATTAGAAAGGGCTCAGAGAGTGTGTTGCCATATCTGACTTGGCCATGCTGATCCTCATGAAGTGAGAGGATCATTTTAAGGAACTTGGGGGACAACCTAAACGTTCCAAAATCTGCCAGAGACCTTTTCTGCTCACAGTATCAAAAGCCTTGGTGAGGTCAACAAAGGTTACATAGAGACCTTTGTTCTGTTCCTTACACTTCTCTTGCAGTTCTCTGAGAGCAAATATAATGTCTGTGGTGCTCCTGTTGGCTCTGAAACCACACTGACTTTCAGGTAGAATTCCTTCTGCTATAGCAGGTATTAGTCTGTTCAGGAGTATTCTTGCCAGGATTTTGCCAGCAATGGAGAGCAGAGTAATACCACGGTAATTTGAACAGTTTGATTTGGTACCTTTCTTCTTATACAAGGTGATGATGACTGCATCACGAAGGTCTGAAGGTAGTTCGCCTAGTTCCCAACAGCGCACCACAAACTCATGAAATTTAGCATGGAGTGCAAGGTCCCCATGTTTCCAGACTTCGGGTGGAATTCCATCCACCCCAGCTGCCTTGCCGATTTTCACCTGCTGTATGGCCTTGAGGGTTTCTCCTAAAGTGGGGGCAGTATCCAATTCGTATTTCACCGGTTGTTGTGTGATGGACTGAATTGCTGAGTCTTGTACTACACGGTTGGTACTGAAAATAGTCTGAAAGTGTTCAGACCAACGACTCAGAATGGAGGTTTTATCTGTCAGAAGCGTTTGACCATCTGCACTGAGTAATGGGCTTTGGACTTGGTATGTAGGCCCGTATGCTGTTTTCAGGGCCTCATAGAATCCTTTGTGATCCCCTGTATCTGCACATAGTTGAGTTTTTGCAGCTAGATCGGTCCACCACTTATTCTGGATGTCACGGAGTTTCTGTTGGAGCTTGCTGCATGCAAGACGAAAGGCTGTTTTTCTTGCGTGACAAGATGGCAGTGCAAGGTGTGCTTGGTGGGTGGTTCTCTTCTTCCTCAACAAGTCCTGGATTTCTTGATTGTTTTCATCAAACCAGTCCTCGTTCTTCTTGAGGGAGAACCCTAAGGATTCTTCAGAGGATTGCAGGATGGAGCTTTTAATATGATGCCAAATTGTTTCAGGGGAGGAAACTGCAGAATCTGTGGAATGGTTTTCGAGCCTAGTTTGAAGGTTTGCCTGGAATCTTTCTCTTACTGTGGCTGATAATGGCTCAATATACTAGATCGAGAAAGACATTAATCAGTATATAACTCTCTTGTTACAGAAAATTAGTATTCTAATACTGCTTAAAGGGACTAGTTTTATTTAAAACCAACACACATAACTCTGGAGACTAGATAACAGCAAAATATTTTCATATCTTAAGTAAATAATGCAAACAATGAATAAATACTTGTCTGACACCAATGTATTTCCTGAATGGGTCTGAGAGAGAATACAATTACATTTCTTTGCAAGTGGAAGATTATTGGAAACTTGAAAGGCAACTTGAAAATTCTTTTATCAATTTTGAGAGACAAAGAAGAAAAGAAACAGGCCTTCAGTGAAACAGAAGCATTAATATCCTAAATTATTTATTCCCTGTGCAGGGATTTTTTACATGTTTTCCATGCTTTCTCCTCGCTCTTGCCCCATTAGCATGGCATCCTTAAAAAACAGACTTACCAAAAGGACTAAGTAGGCCTAGTAGACTAACTAAGCTAAAGCCTTATTAGACTAACCTGTCTTCTGACAGGTTTGGAATGATCTCCTACTGTACTAATTTGGAGAATCCTTGGGTATTTCTCTTACAGCATGTACTAAAGCTTTGTAACACTGTGATCTCTTCTGCACTCAAGGACTAATGTGTTTAGCTTGTCAAAATGTCAGCAATTAACCACCATAAATCTAAGATGTTTTATAACTTGCAAAAAATATTTTTGGCAGTATGAAAATGTTACCAAAAGAAAATAATACATGAGTCCATTGATACTTGAAGGCTATTATCAGCTCCATCCCCAAATATTATCACTGAAAAAATGTATTTGTTTTTCTTTAGAAGTGATGGCAGTTGTCCATAAGCAGGTCCTAATTTATATACAGGTTTACATTTACGCAAAGCAGTTTAGCAATTCCTATACTGTCATCTTCTGCTTCTCTCCTACCAGCCCATGCAAACATAAAACTCACTGCTTCTTAGTGTCCTGCCATCCTCAGACATAGTAGGTGTCACTTCATTTCTTCTTCCCATGAGGATGTGATATTATCCAGCTTTAAATACGTGGTTGTTTGCAGACACAATAGGAAGCATTGTTTTGCTTCTTACACCGGCAATTGGTCACAAGACATCACCTCTGTGGGCCAGATGCCACCGAAGAAATAAGAGCTGGACTCTCCTGAAATATGGCTCATTTGCCTACAGAAAGATAAGTACAATATACTACTTTGAATTAACAATTTTATAGTTAAGAAATACAGATACTTTTAGAAATTTTGACAATATCAAATAGTATCTTACCATGATGAAACATTGCATACTGGGCTATATCAGTACAAGTGTTGCCAGCACTTTCCCTGTTTGACACCACATCTGGAGTACCATGCCATTTTGGGCTCCAAGGTATTAAAAAAAAAAAAAATGGAAAAAATTGAGTGACTACAGCAGAGGGCTAGCAATGTGATAAAAGGAAACTTGAGGACATGAAGTAAGGCAGTGAGAGCCAGATTTCTTCAGTAAAGAAAAGAAAACTAAGAAAGGGAACTTACCACTGTCTTCAGAATAGTTGTTCAGTGAAGAGATGGTATTTCCACACTTAAACACACTAAAATTTGATGGCAACAACCTAAGCTAGCAGATTTTACTTTTAAGTTAGTCTTTGAGTAGAGATGACTCAGAGATCAGAAGATCGTCTATAAAGAATTCCAACAGGTATGGAAAGTAACAGTGGCTCTGTATTTCTCTTGATCCTCATACATAGAGAGGGCATGTTCAAAGTAATTTTTTCAGAACAGAACTGGTATATCCCTTACAGCTACTTAAGAGATTCTATGCCAAATTTCTGTATTAATTACAACTGTTATCCCTAAATGACATTTCTCAGTCAAATGTAAGGAATGTACTTCTTTCTTATGAGAGAAGAGATGATATTTTGTTTGTCTAGAAAAAAATATAAACGGATTGCTATAGTGCTCCAAGAGCATTTGCTTCATCATCAGCTAGTGAGAGAAAAATTTCAGAAAAAAAACTCATCATGTACTTTCTTCCAATTAACTCATGTTTATACAATTCGAATATTCTACTTAAATTTACTTATCTCCTTATCTAAACTATTCTTAGTTCCATTTCCTTGTACAGAGCTACCATAGTACTTTTTTGCTTCTTTTATTTCTTTGTTATGGCAGAATGAGATAAATAATCATCTACATCTCTTTCACAGGGAACCTTATGACTAGCTCCTTGTTCCTCTTTGACAGATTCAAATGGATATGCCAATACCCAGCAAAGATCAGGTTCACTTTCAAAGTGTCATAATCATTTTATCGCACTGCTAACAACATCTTCACACCTTTCCAGAAGCACATGCTGCCATCAACCTCTTCTTTTGTGAAAATAATTCTTTCTAGTGATATATTTGGAATGACAGTGACTGAGCCATTACTACTTATCCCATGTGTAGATAAAAAAAGATACTATAGGGGATGTATCTCCTTATATCACCCAAAGAAAGCCTTCAATATCACACTAATCTCATCTACAAAGAACCACTTTACCAGCAGGAGAAGAAAGAAGAAGTCAATGTATTCCTTCACAAGCTATCATCTTTTTTTATTCTCCACTACAAACAATATTTCTATGCATGTGACTGGACAGGAAAAATTATCATTTTATAGAGCTAAACAGATTATTCATCTTTGGAATTGAACAAACTACTTCCCTACTCCCCCTACTCCCAAAAACACATATGTTTTCATGCACACATGCATTATTTTCCCTCAAATTGTAAGTGTGAAGTGTCATTTAAATAAATGTTAAATCTGATTCCAAGCTCCCTGGCAGCAAAATAAGATTTCTTTAAGTTGTTATGGACACAGTATTAACAAAGTTAACTGCATACAAATAACATTTAAATAGGTAAGGACTCAGACATTGATTTGTATTTTCCTGAACTCTTCATTACCTTTAGTTACTTTCAGAATGCATTAGAATATTCCCTTCCCATCTTTTACAGTGCTACTAACAAAACAAGTAAGAACACATAAAATATGGTATTAATATCTTCATCTATTTGATTTAAAATATATATATATAAAATGAAATATAAAGTCAAGGTGATATTAAACACTCACTAGAGCAAAATCAATAAATATCTCTTCATCATTTGATACATTTCACTATCTGAACACATTTATTTTAAATTTTTAAAAATTAATGATATTCATCACTTTTCCAATCAATTTTAAAGGCATGTTAGAGCAAAAATACAAAAGATAGCAAAACAGAAAAAATAATTAGGGTTCAAATATTTCTGCATAAAAATCTAAATCCTCAGTGGATACAAATTAGTTCAGAATATTAGAAATACATAATATATGCAAATTTATGCTCCAAAATCCAAGTCAGAAAGACTACATGAGTTACAGAGTACAGATTTTCACATATTAATCAGTGAATCAGGTGCAATACTTTTTTAGATGGAACTGCATGAGTAAGATTCTTATAAACCTAGATACACAAAATTTGAATCAAAGTGCTAAAAGATCTTTTGTTTGTGATTGCATGGCTATGAAATGTACACATAGAAGTTGTTTTGGTTAAAGTAATTTTCCTTTTTTTATTTCCCCATCAAAAGTCTGCTGCAATTGGTGAAACCTGGCCAACTGAATAGAAATAACAAGAAAATAAAAGGGTATTCTCTGTGTACCACTTTAAATAATGGTAGTTTAAAGAGAAGAGTAAAAAACAAGAAGGAATTGCCTTGTTTTTTTCACCACGTACTTTATGTTTACCGCAGCTAAACAATGTAAACATGTTTCACTCTCAAAATCATACCACTTCCAGTATCTGCAAATAACAGAAAACCTAATAAAAGTACATGAAAAATTATTGATTTCTGAAATCTCAGGAAAACCTCAATACAAAGCAACAGGTTCTGATGCCTCTGACATATTTTGAAATGGCACTAATAAGATTCTACTGATTGTTACAGATTTTAAAATTTGAATAATAATATCATTCATGTTTTCTTCTCCACACAAATTATTATAATTAATACAGAATCAGCTGTGGAAGCTCTTTCTAACTTTGCTAACGATTTATGTGTGTGCAAGGAAATTCTCTAGTACTGTTCAGTGTCCTCAGAAATCACAAGTTCTTAGCAAAATCTATGGTTAAGGCTTAGCTTGTTTAACTTCTGCTTGCGGGACATTGAAAGAAGCTAAAAAGCCTAAGGATTGCTTTGTAGGACATAACTTTGTCTTTACTAAGAACAAATACCTATGCAGTCAATAAATAGCATTCACCAAGACTAAGCATCAGGTTGCATTTCAGGGTTCCATCCTGCTAGCAGAAACAAAAATCTATATGAGAACACCTGGGACATGAGAAGAGAACAAAATTGCTCTGAGCCACTGTGCTCACTGATAAATGGCACACTAAGAAAAAGACATTACTTTCCTCCCTCACACTATTAGCACTAATGGAAATCTATAATAAGTTATTTTCAAGATCGTGCTTCATATTATTTAAATTTTCCTCCAACATATAAACAAAAATGTA
Organism: Neopelma chrysocephalum; assembly: GCF_003984885.1. Classification (NCBI taxonomy): domain Eukaryota; kingdom Metazoa; phylum Chordata; class Aves; order Passeriformes; family Pipridae; genus Neopelma; species Neopelma chrysocephalum. The sequence goes on from NW_020897690.1 coordinate 24,257,283, forward strand.
CAAATCCTAAGAAAAAGACAGAAACCCAAGCTGTATCCTGGGACATGGAAAGGCTTTCATTAACTACAATTGACCAGAGAGAATGAGGAGATTGAGAACAGTTACTACAGGCTAGGACACAAGAGAAATAGGTTTAGTTTTCTGATCCTCCCCACACTAATACTCCCTTTAAAAGACAGGCAACTCACTTGATCTTTGGCTAAGCTAAACCAGGGGCACAACAGTGTAGCTGTTCCCTGTCTAAGTACAGAACTCAGATGGTTTCTACACTATATTTCAATGAAATCCATCTCTTCTCTCCCACACATTGATTTCAAAGTAGAAAATCCATGTGTGAAGTAGAAGTCAGAGTTCACAAAGGGGCCAGGTCTGCAAATCATATGCAGCACACACCTCTATGAACATTCACTAGACTTTAAAAAGGGAATTTGATTGCAACAGCTAATCTCATGAATTATGAACACTGCAGACTTTGAATCTCTACAAACAGAATTCCAAAAGATGGCTGGAGCCCACTCTCACCAAAGTTAACTGCATTTGGGATATTGATCCTAGGCATTACAAATTAAAAGGAACTATGTAAGCAACCAAAAAACCCTCTGAAAGAGTTAGTTCAGACAACACCCTGTTCTATTTAGTTTATAGCTGGCCAGAAAGGGCTATTTTGGTACCCCTGTGAGTAAAAACTACCTACCATTTGGCCTAATCAAATGGAAGACAAGAGGAACAGTATGTCAAGAATCTTGCCAAGCTTTAGACTGTCTCGTGTTGCAAAGAGATTTGAAACAACTCACCCTTGGATAAACCCCATTAATTCCCTCCCTGTCCCATGCTAAAACTTTCTGCATTTCACGACCTTTTAACATTGGACTGGCTGAATGCCTATATACTGTAAACCATGCCAAAAAGGAGTTAGAGACCTCCCCACCCAGTGACAGGCCATCATTTGGACGCAGTACGTCTTCCATCTAGAAGTAATACACAGTACAGTACTCATTACAGAAACCAAACATAGATTGAACTTCAAGATTTAAAGAGAGCTTGGGGAAAATGCTTTCGGGATAAGCAATTTAGAAGTGTTTACCTTATGGAAATTATTGCAGTTTCTGATCTTTATGAACATGAAACATAAGGACACACACAGTTTCTGGGTAGTTACTGTTGGTTATCCAGGAAGACAATGCATGGCTGCCCATAAAGTCAAGTGTAAATTGTTTCTAAAACAGCACATCAAGCAAACTAAAAGTATTATAATTTGTAAGTCATATTACCAGGAGATGGCAAGTTCCTTCAAAGAGATCTTACAATCTGCATTGTTTCAGACAGAAAATGTTAACAATCCTAAAAACTAATTCTTTAATATATAGGTAGAGTATATGAGAAAACACAAATCAGTATGAATTTGGCTAGGATTCACAAAATCTAAAACAGTGAAAGTAATAGAGGCAGTCTTATCCAAACTTATTTTTGTTCACGTTTTTATCTACTTTTTCCTTTAAGATATTTTTTGCATAAAATCAAAATAGTAGAATTCCACTAGCCTAACTATTGATGCCTTAAGCCCCTAATTTTTTTTTATTTTTGTAATTTTGTAAGCCTTACAAGTTTTATAGGTAATAGAAGTAGATTTTAGAAACAAACCCCTTTCTCCCTCCTCCCTGTAGCACCCCTTAGTTTATACATTCCTTAATCCTCTCACCCCATTCTATACTCCCCATATCAACCCTATTCCCATATCCAGTAGAAAATGTTTAGTCTCTTAGTCAAGGCAAGCCTGTCTTGTTTGGAGAACGCTTGTATCTTGGCCTAAACTGCAGGACAGAGTCAAGGAACTGGGTCACTCTGCTCTCTGTACCCCGAAGATGAGGAAGAATGATGAAGAGGGGGTCCCAAAAAGCCCCCTGACCCAACTCCAGGAGGCGGGCCAGGGGGTGGACCAGGTCAAAAGTTAGAGGATGGACACACTTGGGATTGGCCAGATATTGTTATAAATGTAACATCCCGGGCACAGCCCAGCGTGCGCCGTGTAACATCTATTTGCCTTGGCATAATTAAACCCTTTCTTATCTCACCCCAGCTAAACGGCTCCTAGATTTTTTTTCGTAGCACCAGCAGAGCAGGCATCACTATTCACAGTTCAAAAGCAGACATGAAACACTTAAAAATGACTTTAAATAACTTTATATCTTTGTCTTACAAAATTAAGAGAATAATGACCAAAATCATAGGAACTTTGAAGTACTATGGGGTTTTTTCTAACCATTTTTGAGGATACAATTTTAATGGCTGGAAAAATGATGGAAAATTCATTTTCGTCTCTTTCATAAACACGAAAGCATCTATCAATTGTTAGAACTTCATTTAATCCTGAGTGAGGATAACAATGCAAGAGTTAAAATATATTCACAGAGTCAAATCTGAAGAAAAAAAAGTATTTGAGACACTGGAGCTGATCAGACAATAAATTGGAGCTATTGGTTCTTAAAATATGACACTGAAACATTTATCACAAATTTCTAAAATAAAGTCAATTTTCACAGTGCCATTTATTAAAAAAAATCCCAACAATCAAACAGAAGAGGACTGTTGTGCATCCAGTCGGGGTATTATGACAGACTTCCTAGGAATCTTCTAAGAAAAAGCATAAAATGGAGAAATTATGAAAAAAATAAATTCTATACTTTAAGAAACACTAAAGAAAGTCCCTAAAATGTCAATTTGAAAAAGACCTACATTTTTGTGGCAGAGACCACATCCACAAAATCACATCACTTAAAAATAAAAAAAAAAATTAATTTGCCTAAGCATTTTTAAATCAGCTCCTGTTCAAATGTGTCCTTACCTGTTAAATGACATTCAGTTGTAAATATCATGAGCTAAAACATTTGAAGTCAGTAATCCACATAGGCTTTTGGCTTTGAGCTTTTCTAGAAGCAATTCCTCAGTGAAAAGAAAGTAGGGGTGAAAAATGGAAGTATATTTTATTATTAGAAACAGTTGGTGTTTCAGACTAATTGGGATGTGAATAGGATGTTAATAAACTTGTGGAGATTAATTTAGCAGGCAAAGCTAATTCGTCCTATTCCTTAAGAAGTGGATTATTGCATTTATTTTAAATCTACAAAAATACAGCTGAAGCAGTAGATGGCTAACTGCACCAGGAAGGAAAAACACAGAAAAGTAAAATAGTTTCAAAAAATATATATAACAGATTTTAATAGAATAAAGAGTTACATGGCCCATTGCCAAGTGTGGGAAACTCCAATTTTCAGAATTAATGTATGTTAGAATTGTGAGAGCATCTTTGCAGACAGAAAAGCTGTTAATGTTCAACAACCCAGGTCAGCCCTTTATGTGCTTCTAGCACACTTACTGTAGGGAGAACAGAAGAGGTTTTTTTTGACAGGCTGAAATTTAAAGAAGTAGGGTGTTTCAGGCTGCTGAGGAATCTGGATTGTGAAAATAAATCCCTGAGAGATGGATTATTGGGCAGGTAACGGCAAAAGGCATCCGATAAATTGCAGAGTTATGTGGTAAACTTATTTATTACGTATCTTTGCAATTTGTCACAGGGCTGTCTCATTTATCACCTTCCCATGCAAGATGCATATATTAATATTGCACACTGCTATCACTGCCTGACAGTTTATGATCCTGCTTTTGAAATTCATACATCATTTTTCCCTGCTCTCTCCTATCACAAGATGTTCCATCCAGTTATATTTCCATATAAATGCTAAGAAAGGATTCCTGATCCACCTGGTGTCATTCCTTATGCTCTCCCCAAATCAAAGTAATAATGCAGAAAATAAGTTATGTATTTTCGTATACATACTGTAGGGTCAGTCACTGCCATCCTGTTGCTTGCGGATTTATTGTATCATGTATTGTATCATTTATTGTATCATTTACTGATTGATCAATCAGTAAAAGCAACCTGATATCTTCACTCAGCTGAAATGTCAACACTATTCTGCTATAACGTGTTTTTAACAAAAAGGCTGATTCATAAAAACATTTCTTGCTGTTGCTGATCTTGGTGGGACCATGTTAGCAATAGTTTAATGTTACTTTTCACTGAAATATGCACATCAAAAGGCTGCAATTTGATGTTCTTAAACTTAATTTTGTCAACACTGAATCATAATAGTAGTTTCCTTTGAGTCAGCTAAGGCTGTCATATGAATGCTGTATGCTACAGGGTAAAATGCAAACCATGGAAAACTTTCGGTATGGTAATTTTGGTTATTAAGTTGGTTATTGGTTATTTTGTTATTAAGCTATGAGAGACACATAGTTCTTGCTTTCTGTCTGTTTCTTCTGTTTCTTTAAAGCTGCCTCGTTTTGAAAGATAAAGGCTCATCATAGTTATGAGCTCAAATTCCCTATTAAAAACCATCTAAGAATGTACTTCTTGTACCCATGACATCAGAAGCTCATGTAGAAAAAGAACAGTGCTTTATGAAACAAAAGGTGAAAATTATATGTAGTAAAATCAAAGAGCAACATTCAGTTACAACTGGAGATCTTAAGGAATAAAACAGACTACTAAAAATGATTTAGGCAAGCATAAATTTGTTCATGTAGATAGATAACTGGAGCCACTAAAAAGTAAACTCAGCAAGAAACCACCACCAGGGAAAAGTGCATGGTTGGTTTTCTGGCATGGATTCAGCACCCTATAATTAAATATCTCAAGAAAAAAACTTATTTTTCTTTTCATATTTCAAATTTTGAATTTTTTCTTCTCCAGATTTTCTAAGAAAACTCTTTCAGACTGCCTTGTTTGAAAATACAGTATCTTATTCTTTCCTTCTTCTTCCTGAATAAAATATTGAAAGACAAGTTAAAATTTTTGACAGTTTTCAGGCTGTCCTATGGAGATGTAAAGAACAAAATAAACTTGACATATACTATTTTTTTTTAAATGAAGAAAAACTTCACAGCTATTTAGATCAACTAATCACAGATGTATATAGATGCCTTCTGAAATCCTAATTATGTTTAGGTCCTAACTGGGATCATCAGACTAAGAAGGCAACTGCCAGAAAATTTTAAATAAAGAAATTAAAATTTTAAAAGCTGCAGAGCGGTACTGTGCCATATTATAAGTCTGGTAAGAAGTCAAAAATGTCAGATGGAATCAGATGAAAATAACAAAGATACATAAAAGAAGGGCAAAGAATTTCATTAATGTTTCCATAGAGTCTTCATAATACAGACAAACTATGTTTTCAGGAAAAAAAAATACTCTTTATATAGAATTTAATGGATTTGAGCAGTTTTCTGCCATGGAAATAGGGCCATAGTTTGCAAAGGTTAAAACAATTTTGGAAAAGCACATGGAAAAGCACTGAAAGACTTGGAAATGAAACATGTCATACAGACACCATACAGTGTACAATCAGAAAAACATTCATGAGAAATCTTCAAGAGACAGATACATTCTTAATATATTCAGCAGAACTGAGCTTTGGGTAATTGTAAACGAGTCACTGCAAGTCAATATGATAGCTGAAGTTCTATTGCGGTTTTTTCCCCAAAATACACAGGAAAGCTTTAGTTCATCTGATGGGTGCACTGCAGAGTACGTGAGACATGAAAGGTAAAGCTAAAACCTAAACTGTTGGCATGTGCGGCTTTTGCAGGAAATAGATTGTTTACAGTGGGTCAAAGCATGTCAAAAATTAAATATAATTCCGGGATCATTCATATAGAAAGGTAGTGAAATTCTAAGGATTGATTCCAGGATATCTTTACTAGTGCAAGAAAGTTGACAACAGAATATAAAATTCAGTTGACAGAATTCAATTGTACTGTCACAGATGCATCAAGAAAATGCTAGCAATAAAAATTTTAATGAAAAATTAGATTGATTAAAAAGGATACAGAAAAGAAAAAGGAAAGAAACCACAGAACTGATTAATAACCCTTTTAATGTCAAAATTGGAATTATTCATACAGCTTCTGATGCACTAAAAATTATGAAAAGAAAACACTTTCTCATACACATGACTTCAGTCAAGGTGGATTCAAGGTAATCTCACTGGCCCTTTCTAAAACTTTAAAGAAAGGATTGTTGAAGCAGATGCATTAGAGTACTTATTATAGCAATAACTACACTCTATTCACTGTAGCTGACAGTTTATAATAGAGAGATCAGGGAACATGAAATGAGAAAATTCTGATATAAACAGACTGAATTGGTAGTCACAGTTTTAGATCCTTAAGTTCAATAGTTACTAGAAAATATTAATTCTTAATCATTAGAGCTGCTATCCAGAAATAGCACTGCTGCAGCACAGGAGCTGCACTACTGAGAGACAGTGGTTTATAATTAGATTGTCAGAAGTTCAAATGTTTTCCAAAATTTACAATTTTGAACACACAGAGTATTTAAAACAGGGCTATTTTAAGTCCCTCCTATATATATATAAAAAAAGCAAACCCCAAACAAATAAAAACAAAACCCCAAAAACCCTATGATCGTTAAAAGATGAAAAACATTTATAGCCATAAGACAGTGTCCACAGATATAATCAGAAAATGGGCACCCGTGATAGATATTTCTTGCAAGGTTCATTTTACAAGTGATAATTAAGGAGAAAGCCTTCAGCCTTCTACTTATTCTAGAGGAAAACAGATACAAACTCAGACTTTAAGTTCCAGAAACTGAAAAAGCTGAGCTGATCAGTGGAAAAGAACATTCAAAACAACACTAAACTTAATCCATTAAAGGTTTCAGAGATATATGAGGTAAAGGAAGCCATTTCAGAGATTGCCTGAAGACAAAAGAACAAGACCAAGCATAGGGTCCTGACTGTCTGTTCCTTAATTAGCAGCTTACTCCCTAGCTCTGTTCTAAATCTCACAGAGACTGTCTGGGTATGATTCAATAAGCAGAATGAATGAGACTACAAAAGGTTTTACTCTTTTCAACATTTACAGTCCTCCAGCTCTGCTGACTTTCTGCCTTCAAACCTTCTGCATGTTTTCATGCCACATCTCGGGTTTATAGCACACCCCCAATGTGTTTTGCAGAAAGAAGCCAGGCCTAAAAGAGTTAACTGAGATACCTTGGCCTGCTAAGAAACCCTAATACCTGTTTTGCTAGAAGAACATTTTAGCAGCACGGATTACTATCATGTTCTGTTCTGCTCACTGGACCAAAGGCCTTATTATAGAAAGAATAGGAGTAGTACACACACAGTAATGCATTAGGTAAACTAGACATTTGAATAAGATCTAGAAGGCCCAGAGCCAGAATTTTGCAGGCTTGAAGAATTCAGGTCACCTAATTGAAGAGGTCAAATTGAGGAAGACGTCCATGGCGACCACCAGATGAAGGCTTGATGAGAAGACCCCTACAGTAGAAGATTGCGCATGTCTGGAAAGACTCCGCCCAGAGACTAGCCTACTTATTAATATGTATGTTAAATGATGTAACCATGTATCCAAAGTGTATAAAAGCCTGCTTTTTGCACTTTCAAGTCGAGCAAGTTTGTTCAGCGTGAGTGGACTTGCTCCCAAAGTTGAATAAACAAATACCTTGCTGCTTAAAGACACAAAAGTCTGTGAGCAGTCTGGATTCACACTGTGGTGAGCAATAACAGAAGTCTCACATTCATTCAGACACAATTAACTGAAAAAAACATATCAAAATACCAGTTACACCTAGGGCCACTTCCTGACACCCTTGTGTTGTGCAGTGTGGACATGGTCAGTCTATTCTAGGGACAGCAAGCCCCAGGCAGCATGGACATGAGCCAGTCTGGGCTACTCAATTCTAGAATCAGGGAACACTTTTTGCCCTTTCTGTTTATCAGGATATAGGCAGAGAAGCACTGTAAACTGGTCTGTTGCAGTTAACTTCATATTTTTCCACCTGGAAGTGAAATATGCAAAAATAACTGTTTTTAAGTCTTGAACTGAAACACAGCCTCCTTAGAATGTTTTGGTTTACCGGAGAGTTGAGTAATGTCCGTGAGTCAGGAGTAAGTGATGTAAGTTAAGAAAAGAGTTATATTCAGAGAAATTACTGAAAAATATTCAACTTTTCCCTCTTTAATCCTCCATCCTTTTTATCTAATGTTCTATTAAGGATTCAGTCACAGAATTTGGCAAACACTTTTCACTACACGTCACCTAAGAATGATACATGTATGACAACCAATATGCATTGCAACATGAATAATGGCAATAATATTATGGAAATCCTATATGCTGTAAATATGAGCATTCTGTGAGGTGTTCTTCATAAGTTAACTAATAACAATGATAGACAATTTTGTTAAAAGTAGTATGGTTTTTCATATAGTCTAAGTTTCCTCTGAGAAGAATTCTTCTGCAGCGGGTTCTAATATGGGTGAGATTGCACAACGTAAAATTCACCTATGAAATTTAAGTAAGCTTAAATTAAGTTTCATTCACATACTATGTATTCTCATCATATTGTGCTGCAACATGCAGCACATCCCTCCTTTGTAGAGAAAGACAATGGCTTCAAAGTTTTGACTCCTTTTAAAAATCACCTAACTTCCAAAATAACAAGTATTACAAGAAGCAGCAAATGTACTTTTAAAAAATAAATGGAGACATTTCTAGGACGCGCCACAGACAGTTTAAGCCACAAATGACAGGTCACCTTAGGAGCTTTTTAGCAGGTATCATCAAATACTTGCAAAAGTATAGTGTATAGAAATAAGACTGCAGATCTAGTTAATTTGATCAATCTTAGTTGTGTCAAAAGTGTGTTCCAGGATGACTTCTTTTATTTAGGACAGCAGAATTATCTCACAGATATTTGCTCCTGTGACTCTGTTTGATACTTCTTATTTAAGTGCTACATAGTGATGCCTATTAGGAGCTAAGGAAAAAAAACTCTGGAGAAATTAATTGAGGATAAGAAAAGGGTTTAATTTGTGCCTAGGCATGAAGATCACAGGACACACACGCAGGCCGTGTTCAGGTGTTACAATTTATAATACTATCTGTCCAATCCCAAGTGTTTCTACCCCGTAGCCTTTGCTCTGGTCCACCCCAGGCTCCCCCCCCTTGGGAATTGGGTCTGGGGGCTTTTCAGGACCCCTTCTTCATCATCTTCATCTTCTTCAGAGTACAGAGGGTACACAGTCACCCAGTTCTTGACTGTTCTCTTGCGGTTCAGGTCAGGATTAGATGTCCTCGAACAGAAGAGGCCTGCCTTGACAAAAGACTAAATGTTTTCTACTGGAATTCAGGGGTAGAATTGATATGGGGTACATAGAATGGGGTAAGAGGGTTGAGGAATGTGTAAACTACTTGTGCTAAAGGGTGAGGAATATAATATAGCTACTTCTACTATAATTAGATATAAAGCTTATAAAAATTAGCAAAATCAAAAACTAAAAGGGCCTTAAGGCATCAATAGCCTATCCAAAAAACATTCACCATAAAATCACATATCCTTAATCCTCATTCAAACTTTAGTCTTGTTATAAAAGCTTTCTCAAAGTATGTGCTTTTATCAGTGCAGAATATTTTCACAATTTACAAAGTTTTCTGTGGAGAAATAATTAGCCAAAGCAACTAAGGTTAATTTATCCTTGGACTTGCCAGCACTCATTCTGACTCCCAGATGCCATGGCAGTAGGTAACTGTCTGATTACACCTTCTGGAAACAATATCTCAGGTCTCCATGAAGGAAACTCAAACTTGAAGCTTCCATGACTGTCTTTGCTTCTGGCCTCAAGTTCTTTTTTATTTTATCTTTAGGCAATTTAAATATTTTATCAGTATCAATAACAACAACGTCAAGCTGTATGATTCTATTTCTTCAGCTGTCAACTCCTCAACACACAGACCCAGGAGACTGAAAGTGTACGGTCAGGTAAGATAGGGACACCTTGTTCAAAAACTATCAGTAGTCTATAAACATTTCAACATTTCAGTTAACCATACAACTCACTCCATCTAAACCTTATTTTTATTCTACTTTGAATTAGACTCATCCAGAGCACTCTGTTAAATGTATCAACAAATCCTCTTTTATGAGAAGAGAAAAATTAAAATTCTCCAAAATACACCTCATTCTGCTTTCCAATCCATACCTGTGTGTGCCAGTCAATGGAGAGGTGACACAGCACAGGGGTGAGGAAGAAAAGAACAGCGGGTGGGTTCGGTCATGATTTCATGCCTCTCAACTGGCTTTTACCTTCCCAGGTGCTGGCACCACCAGCAGCAGCAGCACTGGGGGCTGTGCCGGGGTGTCCCTGTGTGGCTTGGCCGGGGCTGCCCCTCCCTGACACCGCCGGTTCCAGCGGCTCCAGTGGCCCCAGCGCAGGGCACGGATGAGCCCCTCAGCCACGGGCAGGAGAGAGCCCCGAGGAAAGCCTGGGCAAGGGAGGGCAAAACGCTGCCCGGCAGCCAGGGCTGAGGGAGGGGAACCGGGTGAGGAACAGCCCTGCGAGCCCCGAGGGCAGAGTGGGAGGAGGGCAGGAGGGGAGGAGAGATCCCGGCAGGGATGGCCCTGTGGCCCGGAGAGACTCTGGTAGGGTAGGTGTTTACCTTTGGCCCCTGAGAATGTTCCAGACTAGAGCAGGGAAAAGTGTGAGGAGGAAGGAGTGGCAGAGAGGACCTGTTATGGACCAACCACAGCCCCACATTCCCATCCCTGTGTGCTCCTCAGTGGAGGAGGAGATTGTTGGGAACAAAAAAGTGAAGATGGACCTGGAAATAAAGTCTCTTTTTAATTGGTGATAAATTAAACCAACTGGGTCCACTTTGTCAGTGTTAGTTACTGTTAGCTATCTCCCTGTCCTTATCTCAACCCAGGAGCTCTTCCATCTTATTTCTCATGACGTCCTGTTGACAAGAGGAATTGAGAGAGTGGCTGGGTAGGGGTTTGGCAGACAATTGATGTTGACCCACCACACCCTCATAGTACTTAAGAAAAAACATTGCCTAATAATCTTAACAGTGCAATAACCCTAGAGGATGACCTGAAAAAAAGATTTGATACTTTGTAAATCTGTAAAGTGCTGATAGGGGTCCATAAGGTGACATGCAGAGACATAACATGAGCACTGTGTACATGAGAGAATTAGGATGAAAAATTAAGAAAAAATTCAGGCTGTGGCTGAAGCTGTTCTGCACACAGATCTCACGTTGATGCTAACCATTAAGCAGGTGCAAGCCACAGTCTTTGAAAATAAATGTCTCTAAAAAAAAAAGGTTTGTCATTTTTATAGACTTGAAGACTAAACATCAAGCAATCCCTATGTTAAGATGAATTTGCATATAATTGGTAAGAACTTCTAGCTATTTCTTTTGGTTTCTACTGGAGATGAGGACAAGTGGATGGAGGCACAAAATGGAGACTAGAGTAGCTCAGTATCTTCTGTTTACTTGGACAACTACAAAAGTAGAATAAATATCTTGCTAAAAAATTCAGATATGTTTGAATAGCTTAATTTCAAATCAACAGTCTGTCCACATGGTGTCTTGATTTTCACTAAGAGATGCAGAGGATCATAGAATGCTTTGGCTTGGAAGGAGCTATAAAGATCATCTAGTTCCAATCCCCCTGCAAGGTGGACAGGGACACCTTCCACTCAACCAGGTTGCTCAGAGCTCCATCCAGCCTGGCCTTGAACACTTCCAGGGATAAGACATCTACAATTTCTGTGGACAACTTGTTCCAATGCCTCACCATCCTCATGGTAAAGAATTTTTTTCTAATATCTAATATAAACCTACTTTCAGCTTGAAACCATTCCCCCTTGTCCTGTCACTGCATGCTCTTGTAAATAGTTTCCCTCAATATTCCTTGTTGGTACCCTTCAGGTACTGGAAGTATGCAATTAGGTCACCCATAAACCTTCTCTTTTCCAGTCTGAACAAAGCCAATCCTCTTAGCCTTTCTTCATAGGAAAGGTGCTCCATGCCTCTAATCAACTTGGTGGCCCTCCTCTGGACTTGCTCCAACAGGCCAAATGAATTTTAGAGGGATCTTCTATCCATTTTAGTCAGAATATAATAGCAAAAGTGAACTAGAAACATATTTTTAGAGATGAGTTGACTGAAGAAAAAATTGCAATGGAATATTGTGTCTTTTCCATCTCTTTACATTTTAAGTTGAGACTAAATATATTTATAAAGTTATATGACCACAAACAGCTGTATATAATAAAAGAAGTTCCAAGTACCTAATTTGGACTAGACTGGCATTTGTTCATTCTAGCCCTAGAGTTCATAGAATATTGCACTAAATCTTGGCAAATTTGATAAAGTTGACTAAGATATTCTGTTGCATAAAAGTTGTCATTTAATTCACTGACTTTTAATTATTTTCAAGTACTATATTTAATATTTTCTTAATTCTTTTGTCTATATATGGTAAGAAGTTAACAGGAAATAGTTATATATCTAAGTACTTACATATACTAAGAGATATATTAGAATGAATTCTTGCCAAACAGTGAGCTATTCACTGTTACCTAATTCACCTGAAATTTCATGTCAGCAATTTTTTTTTATAGTGTGTTTCATATTGCAACTTTTTAATGATGAATTAAAATGTTGCTAATTCTCATATATTTATTTTTACAGTTTGGAGGTATTTCTATTGTCTTACTGGATAAAATTTTCTGTTTAATAAACTTAGGTTTTTTAGATATTTTGTCCCAGTTTAATGGGAAAATTTATAGGCTTTGCTCTACATTTTACTTTCTGGGTACATCAGATTCTGTTTAGAAACTTAACCTTTGTCATGCCTGGACATCATAAAATGTTTCAAACTGCTCTTGACATATAGATAGACAGTCACTACAGCCTACATCTAGCATTTTTCAGCAAAGTGGTATTTTGTGTTATATGATATTTTGAAGCTGTGTCCTTGTAAAGAATCCCATCATATGCAGCAGTTTCATCTACGTAGTCACAATATAATTTTATACTTGGAAGAATCTGTGGTGCTTCTGTTTGCTGTCCATGAAGAACTACTTTTAAACTGTTGTAAGGCTGGATTATTTTATCTGTTTGTTTGAGCCTGACATATGTTGCTGAAGAGGTGGACAGTACCGGCATCACTTACCCTAGATATTTCTTCATGCAAATCCCTTTCTAATTATATATTTTTTTGAAAACATAAAATTATTTAACAAAAATTTTTCAATTTAATCCTAATTGTTTGAAGCTGATATGATGTCTCAAAAATTGTTTCCTCAAGATGCATCTGTTAGAATTTACCTCAAATGATGTCAAACCCAAATGACTGACAACTAGAACATATGCTCTTGTGGTTTTTTTCTATATGAATATGTTGTGACTCAACTGGAAATTAATCACAATGTAACTATTCTAGCCTGATACAAACTAATTGGACAGAAGACATTTTTTCTTTGGTCTGTTCATCATAAATACTTGCATGTATCAAATCTTCATCAGCCAGTATCGAATGTGACAACAGTATGTTAAATATGATAAAATATATGCCTAAAAAGCAGTACTCTAGTACTTGCTACACAAGAAATTCCAGCACAAGGCAGAGAGCCTGACGCTCAGATTTGAGAGCAAATTTTGCTGCTCGGAGCCCTCCTTTCTCGTGTGAGGATCTATATGCACTTTACTCTCAGCTTACCATGTTTTGGCAACAGCAATAGTTCTTTCAGTTTGAGGTTTGGGAATGCCAATAGGACACGGAATGGGTAAAATTTTCATTGCATCTCTTGTGTTGGCTTCCCAAGCTGACAGCTTTTCATAGTATTTCTGCTAGTCAAGAAGGTCTACAATCCAAAATGTCACCCGGAACTGGTCTACCAAGAGAACACAAAAGCACAGCTCACATAGATCAGTTCATCACCAGTTTAATCAGTTAAAAATGATATTGTATATTTTATGGTATTATATTACCATCCCAACAGTTCAGTACCATACCATATAAGTATGTCAGCCCATATGTGTCTATAGTAAAAAAGCATGTTAAAAGGAAAATAAAGTATTTTAGTGAAGCAGTCTCCCCCGCTGTGCTAACAATTTTTCTAGCCAAATTCACTGAAGTGGAAAGAAAGGAAGAGGTGGAAGTTCTGTCTGTGAACTAGTGGTAACAGTTCACCAGCTGCCCAAATTATTCTTAAATACTTTGGCCCATCTCTAGATAAAAATTAATAGAGTTCAGAGGATTTGATGTAGACAGGAACATTTGTCAAATGATAACCAAACTTTTTCAATTTACATTAGTGAAGTTATGAAGCTGAACTATGGCAACCACTTCCACTAATCTATTAGTTAAAGAAAAAAGCCACAAAGTATGACATGCCTTCAAATCTGTCTATATCTGTAAGCATATGTGTATGTTCGGGAATGCACTTTAAGCATCATTAATACTGATACAGAAAGATCCTGCAGTAATCTTTCATAACTATAGGTTTCACACATGCAGTCTGCCAGAACAACCTTCTCCGATTCAGAGTGTTCATCTGTCTTGTAGAAAGGGTTCAGAATTTTCATTCATCATTTGAATGAGGTGAGGTAAAACTTCTACTTTTTTTCTTTTCCTAGGCTTGAACTAGTGTATTTTCATGGACTGTGCTTTCTGAGCCCATTAATAGTAATGATGTTATATGGTTCACTGTAGTCCTTTCCATGGGCTTCTGCTCATGTCAGAGCAAGTAATAAAAAAGCAAAGCCCTCCTGTATGGAAATGAGTGGCTTCACTGGAGTGGGGTGAGTGGAGAGTAGTTAAAAGCATCTAGTAATAGAATATCCTATTTTTCCTCAAAAAAGAAACAAGTAACCAAACACAATGAGAAAAAAGATCCTTCAGAAACAGAAATTAACTCTAGTATTTTCTTACCCATTTTTAACAGAATTTCGTACTTAGACACATTCACAGGAGTAAACAATGAGGTTTTCTGTATGACTTGTACAGGGTACTATTGTGAACTGCTTGTTCATTGCACTCGTCAAGATATGTGAATAAAAGTGAAAGCTTACAACACTTCCTATGCCTTAGGAAACTATCGGCTGTGCCAAATTATGATCACATTCTGAGCTGTGCTGCTTCCTTCATCTCCCCAGTCTCAAATGAGTGTATGTCTTCCAGAATCATAATAATCACTGTGCCTTGAAGTGGCCTTCAGATTTCGTATTTGTGTGAAAAGAGGGATTTATTGGGAATTTTCTCAGATTCCTTCCTCTACTCCAGGAGCTGGACTGCTGACGTCCATATGTAGTTTCTCCCTCATCTTCTCTCTTCAAAGATCAGTTGTCCAAATAAGCTGTATTTAAGCTGGGACTGGTAAATACCTATCTTCCAGAGGCCCTTAAGTGTGCTTTATGACACTGTGTAGGAATGAGGCCTACAGCCGTCTGATATGCGATGAGATATGTGGTGAAGGGATTTCTATGGGCACAATGGCATGTGAGAAGGTGACATTTTATCAGGAATCTCGGCTGGATAACCCTTTTTGCTGCACACATGTGGAAGAGGGAGTGATACTAAGGTGTCACAGTTCTGCTCCGCCCTTGTGCAAGACCCACAGTCCTTGTAATCTCTCTTTGGATACCTTGATGTCCCTCATTTACATATAAATTGGCCCCTCCCCCACTTACGATAGCAGTTATAGAATATCTGACTACAGTCTCACCTCCACTTATCCCAAAAGTATAAATTGCCATTTGAAATCCTCAGGGGTAGAGGATGAGATTATGGTGACCTTGTAGACAAGTTGATGGACTTGTTCCTCTTTCCTCCCCAAAACAGGGACACCTCTGTGATAAGATTTGTACCTCCAACTGTTTTGGAGTATACCCAGGAACACTGTGTGTATAGTGCTATACACTTATATTTTGCATGTCTAGTGAATTTATCATCAGCAATTTAAAAGAACCTTTAATCTGTTCCTCCAATAAACCACACTATGAATGAATCTGTATTCATGAAAGTTTCTATTGAACTCGAATGCCGCGGTCCGAAGAGGGGTTGGGACACGAGGAAGGGTGCAAGTAGAATGCCCTATTCACGCGTGCACACTGTCTTTTGTCAGCTCGGGCGGGGAAAGGGCCAGAACATAGGGCGGAGCATGAGACAGACAAGCAGGGGAACAACCAGGATAGGGACATGGACAAAAGGGGGAGGAGTGGAGGAAGCAGGGAGCAGGCAGCAGGCAAACTCATGGCAAGCCTGGGCATGACCAGGTTGTGCACTGTGTAGTGTGAATACAATGAAACCACATAATAACAGTAAAGTCCATATGATAACTGTAAGGTCCATATAATAAAGTCCTGCCAATTGCTGTATGCTTTTCTCCACGTCTGGAACTGTTCCCATCCTGAATCTTGCTCCTTCACACTCGAACAGACTTTTAGTGTTCAATCGGTTAGACCTCACTATTTGTGGATCTGTCACCACAAATGAGACCAGACTTATGGTGTAACCCACACTATTTGTGTATCTGAAATCTTATTGGACACAGCCGAATTTATTGTGCCGACTTGGTTCTAATCAGAAATTAAGCCCAGCCGTGCCCAATCCCTCTGATCCATTAGGACCAGCTGGAAGACAGGTCCTAATTTCTGCCAAATTCTATACTCTTAATGCAACACATTGGTCTAAGCTGAGTTACAGCACAGAAAACATAACTCAAGGGAGATAAAACTCACACAATCAAAGTGTGATACTCTCTATTTGTGACTGTTATGACCTAGAATGAGTGAGGGCACTTAAGATTGTAAATACAGCAATACTCCACTGAATTATCTTCTTGAGTGCCTACACCAACCAAACATGGTACGACAACGTCACAACAGATGAACTATCTTTTTCTACAGTGAACTTAACTATTAGAACAACACGATAACTAATAGCAAAAAAAAATCCAACAAGCCAGGTAAAAGCAACCATCACACTTCTTTGCCAATCCAAGTAAGATGGGAAAGCAGTAAATTCAAATGACACTGCCAGGCAATCAAAGTGTGTTAAGAAACAAAACCAAAACCAACTAACCAAAACAAATAAAAGAAACCAAACATCAAACCCTCTAGGACATTCTCTACAGTGTTCCACAAAATAATCATAGGAAAAAAACCCCACAACATCAATTTGTCTGTTGCACACTAGGAAGGAAACAGTGGAAATATTCTGGGTGTACCCTGCAGTTGTTGGCACCGAATCTCTTTCGGAAGAAGCTAAGCAGGGCAGCAGAGGTTCCCTTAAAACATGAAGGAAAACTCAGAAAATCAAACATAATGGTAATTCAGCACTATACAGAAGAACAGTAACCAATAGACAGGAGTGTGAAGGACCCATTTTCACTTTATCAGCAGAAGAATGAAGAGGAACAAAAAGATCACAATCATTTTTTTTTTTTAATGTTACAATCATGCTCCCTTTCATCTGTTCCCTTACTTTCACACCATGGACATATCTTTTTTTTGTACATGGAACACAGACATTTTTCAGATAGATCAGACACAAGACCACAGATCAGCAATGTTGTCTGCAGATTCCTAGATGCTAGGAATTAATTAGAAGCTTTGTTTGGCATAAGAAATCCATGGTGTTGTGTTGGACACCAAATGAATTAATTCAGACTGGTTTTTTGAGAGAGATGGCATTATGAATAACCTCTGCATACATGTCTTTTAAATGCAAAATGGTCCTTTAGCTCAAATACAAAATTTCTCTGAAGCTGAAAGAAAAAGTGCCACCACCTCTGTTTTAAGAATATAATCTTAATTTCATTATCTACAGAATCATAAGAGACAAATTGTTCAATATTCACAAATCTTAATTGGTGAGGCTTTCAGAGCAGCCACCATAGATACTGCACAAATTGCAAATGTACAGTTTGTAAAAGAAGCTAAATAGGAGCTATGAAAGTGTATTTTTTAAAAAAAGTATGGTAATTTAGCAGATGGTTCAAAATACTGAAGTGATTGTGCCCAGAGGATGATGAAGAAAACATCAGTGAAAACTTTAAGCAACAAGTAAAAATGTAATGTTGCTTCATAGCAGGATATGTTTAGCTTCCTTTTGCAAAGCTGAACAGACACTGAAAAGAATTTTATGGTGAAGAAATTGTAGAATGACTCCCGGGCTCTGACCCAATCATGGTGGAAAACTGCTCTGGCAGGTCTATTTACTCTGAATCCCACACTCCAGTGTCTGACAGAGAAGCACTATCAGAGAGTTAATCAGCAAGATGCATAATGTGGAGAGGTCAGAATCAATAAGGATTTGCTTTTGACACTACAGCGCTGAACATCACACTTCATGCAGCAGTTCTTTTAACTAAAAATACCTTTCTGATTGCAGGCCACCTCTTATTTTACCACCAGTCACTGAGATTAAGAGAGCACTCACTGCCAAACATATTGCTTATTTATTAGGATTCCAAGTGGGGGACAGCAGTGAAGCAATTTCTTTCCTGTGGATTTCAGCAGAATGCAAACTATGTTATGACAAAAAGCCTATTTTGCTAGAATTAAGGTTGAGAAGTCCTTACTGTTTAAAAATTGGCTATTCTTAAAAATCCACATGCTTAGTAAGACCTGTTGTACTGGATCAGAACAAAGGCCCATTTAGCCCAGTGTTTTATCTGTAAGAGTGAACAAAAGTAAACATCCAGGAAGAGGTATATACAAATAATAATCATATAACAATACCTTCCAATTATAGCCTCCCCAGTTCTAAATATCTGATTCAGGAAATTCCTAAATCATACCCGGAACCCTATACATAAATTCTGTATACATAGAATCATAGACTGGAACTCCATACACCTTCACAGATTATCCTTCCATTAACTTCATAAAGATAAACCACTTCTAATGAAACAAAATTAAAAGAAAAGCAGATGCCAAGTACTCATGAGCCAAACTTCTGATTATCTAGGTCCAACTGATAAACTTCAAATAGTTTGAAATTTGCTGTGCAGGTTGGAGATCTAAACATGGATCTTTTGAACAAGGGCTTACCAGAGTATAACCTCTACTTAAATCACATTATAAAATCTAAATACATGTCCCTCATATGCAAATGTAACTGTGTGTCTCACTTTCCAGAATTGCTAAGTTTGGTAAACTAACCAGTGCTAAAACTCTCATTCATCAGTTTCCAAAACTTAAACACAAACTACTTAAAAATGTCCAATTTTCATATGATCTGACTTGTCTGTATGCATATGCCTTTGTTATTTAACCTGCCCTCTCAGTAAAAATCTTTCCCAATATTCTAAGAATGGACTACAGGCATTCTACTAATACAACAAATGACTGAAGTGTTTGATTTTATTTTGTATTAGGATAACAGGAAAAAGGAGCATCATGACTTGACTCAGAAAATGTGAACTGTTTTTAAAAATAATGTTAGGGTGAAGGCTAACTTTCACGAAGAGTGGGCAAATTATGCAAGAAAACTGAAATGGATTGTAGTAGCAGGAAGAAGAATGTGTGTAAAACTATTGACGAAACTAATGGGTTCTGAAGAGATGCAAAACATTAGCCTTCTTGGAGGGGAAGTGAAAGAAGAGACTTGATCTGCTTTTTCCCCACACCCGGTTGACTCTTTAGAGATATTAACTCCAATGTGAGTTGAATCAGGCTTTGAAGAAAGGTCGTTACAAAAACCTGAAAACTCAGGAAAACAAAGAATTAATGTATATATCGGTCCACTCCATACTGAGTTTGCTGACATGAAAGGGCAAGCAAGAACATTGCTTGACCAGACTGGCTAGAAGAGTCAGTGCATCTAGTTAAATACACAGCTTAGGTTACATTGACAAGGAAGAGCACAAAACCAATTAAACAATATATGTGCATGCGGCTCTCTCCACCCTTTCTCTCCACCCTTCTCAAAAAACCCGATACTAACCCACAAAACAGACCACCCAATAAGCCTAGAAAGTAAACCTCAATGAAAACAAACTTACCGCAAGCCCCTAAGACTCCAGAGAGATTATTCATGTGCTAGTGGCTTTTAAAGGATTAATGGCTAAATAAAATATGGTAGCAAGATTTTGCCAGAGAGGCTAGAGAACTGCCAAGAGAAAGGCCAGACTAATTCCTTCCTATTTCCACAGCTATCCCACTTGACCCTCTCTGCAGTAAGAATTTCACCTTTCCCTTACACCAATATATATTCTTCTTCCCTTTCATCAAAAGAAAAATGGGACTATTTTGATAATCCAAGAGGGGCAAAAGGCTGTTAGAATTATTCCTGTCGTGGAAGATCAGCCAAACTGCCTGGATCACCTGTTTGCAGTCTCCTCTCTGCTAAATTCCTCATGCTAATACTCCTGCAATAGATATGCCTAACATAATGAATGCTAGCAAACTGTATGCAAGTGATTCAAGAGACCAGTTTCTGCCTCTGGAAGGGACAGATTATAGGTTGGATCACCCTGTACCTTCAGTCCACATTAGTTTTCAAGGGCCTGCGTTTTGTTGAAGTTGATCACCTGGAAGGGCACAGGATATCTGGTGACATTAAATTCATAACATTCAAAGAGTAAAAAAAAGCAGCATAAAACAGTCTCCAGAGAGGCTTAATAATAACAACTTTGCATGTCCTCAGTGATACAGATTTTTCAAATGACAGTTTTTAATTTTGAGGTCTCATCAGGCATGGAGCAGGAGGGGTTGGACTAGGCAATCTCCAGAGGTTCCAGCTGTCTGGTGATAATTAGTGAAAACTGTGGTCATTGTGGAGAAAAGATCATCACAGTGGCAATCCAGTTCTTGTCCCATTTTTTATACATTTAACATCTTCCTCTTATGGCACTATTTTTTTTCAATTTTATTTCCTATTTTGAGGTTTTGATAAAGCTTTAGATTTTTCTCCAAACTTAATGAAACTATAATATAGAGCACCATTTGAAGAACTATATAATAGAGCAAACTCTGTCATCCCTTTCAGCTCTGTTCCATCATTAGAAAGAAAACCACATTCAAAATTACTCATAATGCTATATTTTCCATTAAACCTTCCCTCCGTAGGGAAATATGAGGAAGTCAGCTTTACTTACAAACTAACTATACTTTTTAACTACAAGATAAAAAAAATACTGAAGATCTATAGCAGTATCATAAAATATTTCTCATTGGAGATTTTTTTGACAAAAGGCAACAAATCATAAAAATTTAAATGATACTTTTTCATACAGAAACTTCCTCCACGCAGAAGATTATTTTAAATTATCACAAAACCTTCTCGGTCCTACAGATCATTTTTCTTTCAAAATCTTATAAAAGTGGGATCTGGGAAAAATAATACAAAGGTTGAAAAGTTGTGTTTTCACAGACTGAATTCAGGTACAATGAGAACAAGGAGGAGGGAACTTGAATACACAAGACTTGCATATAGTGTAAAAATAAATGTAAGTATATTTTATAATCTTTGAGAGTTTATTCAGATACAATCCCTTCTTCCCCAATACCAACCTGCTTCCTGAAAATCTGAGGATATTGCTTCTACAGAAACACAATTATGTAATATATAAGAATTAAGAATGCAAGGAATACTTGCAAAAAAAACCCCAAAAAGGAATCAAATTAAAAGCTTTCATTACTGAGTGCTTCTTTACTTACTGTGTGCTTCATGACTGTTGTACAGAGCAGTTGAATCAGTTTGTGAGTTTAGAAACAGAACTGATTAGAAACAATGACTGTTAATTGGTGAAGAAACTATGAGGGTTGACACATTCAAGGCTGGTTAAGGAAAGCAGATTTCTTGCCTTTTTAGATAACTTTGAAAGTAGTAAGACCCTAAAAGATTTGAAACTCTGCTAGAGAATTAGGATATTATTTCCTCTGAATAATAATGGCCAGTCTTCGCAAACGAAGATTTTGGGAAAGGTCTTTTACCTTTCAAGCCTGCGCAATGGATTTTTTAGATGAGACACAGCTTGCGCTGAACTGAGCCCACCCTTTAATCCTAAGGTTCATCTGCCGGGGCCAAGCGAGCTTGGACAATGGCAGTGAGGTCCTCAGGACGTAGGTTTGTTTAGAGTGACCTTCTCATAGATGGATGGCCTCACAGGGCTAACGAGCTCCATCTGCCCGGGGGACTGGGAGTCGAACCTGGGTCGCAGCGGTGAGAATGCTGCATCCTAACCACTAGGCCACCAGGGGACCTCTGAATAATAGCATCTAAGGGAATGCACACAGGTTTGGAAAACACACGAGATCCCCTATGACTGAAGATCTCTAGACCACAGTATCTAGGACCTTGCTCACAGCCAAGAAATCATACGGGTCCATGAAGGGAGACCCTAATGAGCGAAGAACCTTAGTAATTCTTCCAAGCATCTGCCATAATTGCTCTTCACTTAACAATGAACTGATGAAATGAGGAAAGTAGTGTTAAAATTTTTGAAAGTGAAAGGTGGTAAAACAAGTATTCTAGTTGCTCCTAAATGGAGCCAAAATATTCCCTTGTAGTTTGACAAGATTTATACAAGGAAGCCCTAACTGGGTAAGAGTAGAAGTAGTAAAACTTCTGAGTAAAATTAGCTGAGGGGGTGTCATGGTTTGAAAAGGCCCAAAATCCAATTCTGATTCCTAGCCCCCCCCTCCCACATCTCAACTCCATGTGAGATGGGTTTTCCAGACAAAAACACGAGACTCAATATGGGGGGAAAGGAATATATTACAGGACTATACAAATAAATAAATACTATAAAACACTGCATACAATCTTAACTCTATATCTATCTCTACCATGACAGTAATATTGACAATGGGCCAAATCTCTTCTCCCTCCAAATAAAAGTCCAGGAGAGAAGAAGAAGAAAAGACCCCTTCCAGTTTCTGAGCAGCAGGTCTCTCTCTAGGCAGCAGGCTTTCTTCTTCTCTTCCAGGCAGCAGTAGTAGTTGCTGGCTCTCTGCCAGCACACACGAGGGGGTCTCCAAGCCCCTCGGCCCTCCGTCCTCAAAACGGGGGTCTTTCCGTGGACTACGTAACTCCAGACAAGGTCGCATCACCACGGTCATATCACGAAGCACGGGGGTCTTCGTGACGGTCTGGTATCCTCAGGGGAAATCAAGCCCCTGTGCAGAGCTCCCATGCTCTGACTCAAAGATGGCTGCCAGCTTCTCTGAAGCTGCAGCAAGGAGGGGGGGGGAAGCCCAAGGTCACCCCCTCCACACACATTCCTTCGGCCATCCTGGCTTATCTCTCAGGAGGCCATGAGCTTCCTAGCTCCTCTCAGCAATGCATACTGCACTTTAGGACTCCTCTCAGTTCACCACCCCCTCCTCTTTCTCGGAGGGGTCTCTAGCGAGTTTGGGGGTTTTGGTTTTGTCCAGTTCTTACCCCGCGAAACTCTGTTCCTGCTGCTGGCTCGGTTCTCTTGTCCTGTTGCTGCTTTTCCTTCTCCTCAGACACCTCTGTGTCTGCCTTAGCTGCATACCGGCTTGTGTTACTCCTTTGGTCCTTATCAGTTGGCTCTTTGCCACTGCTCTTCGGACACTGCTGTCTCCGCTGCTGCTCCCAGCGTCTTCCACTGCTCCTACAGGGGAGAAAACTCCCCCAGCTTCTCAGCCACAGACACTCAGCTCAGCTCTGAGTCCCTGCAGCCCCCCAACCAGGGGCTGGGGGGGGGAGCAGAGGCCCCCAAGGGGCCGGAGCCTCTTCTCCTCGTGGCCTCTACAACATGGCCACCTCTTCCTCTCACAACAAGTACCACTGCTTCTTTTCCGGTCTCCAGAGATATGTTTATATTTTGCAGGAGCACTGATTGGGTCAAGCCCCAAGGGTCACCACCCCCTGGGGGTTACCACTTTCCTAGTTTCAGGGGGAAAACCTGGCTCAAACCACTACAGGGGGGGAAGAAAGCCAAGGTAGAGCTGCTTAATTGAGTGAGGGAAGAAACAGGGAGGAATGGCCGCTATTTCTTAAGTTTAAAAATGTCTGTTCTTGACTAAAATTAGTACTTTTGAACAAATTTCTTGGGGTTTATGCAATGGAAAAACGCAAGTGTTTCCACACAGAAAATCTAATTGCTTTATCAAGACAGTGATGAAGGACATAACATCGGCTTTTCAACATTGGAAATCACTGGAGAGTAATTTTTAAACAGGTGCATGATTTTAATAGAAGTATCCATTTGAGTGACAGTAATTTGTAATGACAGTTTGTGATTCCAAACTCAGACTTGGAAATTGAAGACTTGGAAAGACCAGGAAGGAGACGGTTTTATCTGTCTGAATAGCCAGCATTGGTAGAACAGAGAGGCAGGTATTTACTACACTTCTGGTTTCCACTATACAAAAGCAGACTACCACATTTGCTGGTACGTAACAAGAAAGTGAGTTTTCAAGGCCTCAACATAAACTTATTTCCTTGTAAAAACCTTTTTAACTGAAAGATGAACATACTCAGAAATATAAATTACAGGAAAATTTCACTCCAACTATGACATGAGAAATGGCGATAGCTACTCTGTTACAAAAAAACTTTTAAACTTTTTGGACAAGTCAGGGCAGAATTTGGACAGAACTAGATGCTTTTGACAAACCTTAAGTGTGATTGGTTTTACTTTTTCTTTTTTTTAAAACAGATCAAAATGGCAGAGGAAGCAGGAAGTGTTATTTTATTAATTCCTGGAAATCAGTGTTCACAATCAACTTTGAACATTCTTATTAGCAGCTAAGAACTTATCATTAGCACTTAGTACCACTCAAGAAACCTGAAAGTATGGCTCCTGTCTCCACCTGCTCTTCCATACAGTCTCTTTTGAGTCCTAAGTCTTGCTTGATCTAAGCAGAAGTTCTAGGACATTCTATGCAGTAGTAAATACAAATAGCACAGGATGGGAAAATATCTGACCTGGAACAGAATTTGAAAAAAATTATGCTATCTATAAGAAGAAAAACTTTCTATCATTCTGGAAGCAATTTTAAGGTTTTTAACATAATTCTCCATATCCCTCTGGTAAAGAGTTAGCATTGGTGTTTTATTTGCTCACATAAACACAACAGACAATCTGAAGTAAATCTATGAATGCTTTATATGTCTTACTAATGGAGTGTGCATACTGAACTGTGCCATTACAGATTTCCTTTTTTGGCTGTGCACCAAAATCAAATCTTTCCCAGAAATTGAAGGTCCTGGCCTCACTTTGAAGTGCAGCCAGGTACCTGGCTTATCAATGTTGGGGTTATTTTTCTTTTTTACTGTGGGACATCTGTACAGAAGGCAGAACAAACCACAAAGCTGTGTAATGAAATCAAAGTATATTTTCCAGCAGTAAGTCAGAAAATAAACTTTTGGGAACAGATACTTTTCTGTATGTTACACTGAGTCACTAGCTATCTGATAAAAGAAAACTATTTCTTGTTCAAGGAGTTGACATGACAGTAAATCATAAATTTGTCTTTTCATAAGTATTAAAATAACTTAGTGTACTAAAAAAAAAAGGTGAAGTAGAAACTATCCATTTGGAGTGATGGAGAAAACATTTTTTTTGAGGTGTTCATTAAACACCAAAAAAAAAATAGTATGTCCTCAAAAAACCCTCAGATGTTGCTAGAAGGTTTGGAAAATAAAATGTCAGTTCACTGGAGAAGTTCTGATGGACTGATTTCCGCACACATGATTTGAAACCAGTCAGATTTGTTGGTCTTTTTGTCTCTCATCACATTTAAAAATATGCAATCCATCCTTTTCCACTAGCAAAAGTCCCAAGATAAATGAAGGTGTTACTCTGTCCTAGGTTCTACAAGATTTTCTCCCCTTTCTCATAAACCTTCATTAATTCTCTCCTTGACCCTTAGTTGGGGGTATTTGTGGTGGGTTTTTCCCCTCACTTTACAATATGCACCGGTTTCTGGCAAATAAACCACATTAAAAACAAAAGAAAAGTTGTAAAACAAAAAAGAGCAAAGCACATTGTGTTTAAGTGTAAGAACATGAGTATAAAACACAATTATGAAAAATATTTTTGAGAAAAATCTTTTTGTAAGCTGAAAATAAATCCATATTTACCATGCACAGACGCTCAGTGATGATAAATATTTTAAATAACGTATTTTTAAAAAAGTTTGATCTCACATTCAGTTTAATAAGAAAAAATAAGCAGATGGCAGCAGCGTATGTGCCTTTTGGATAATATGATAAGATCTCCATTGCTTGTGGCTACGTCATCAGTATAGTAAGCTATGCTGTTTGAAATGCAGAAATAAACATTTAGAATTATGAGTTCACTCAGCATGCAGGAGAGTTTTCAAAGCAAATTACAGTTCAGGTTCTGAACAGACTTTTTACTTGAACAATCTTTGTAATACCACAGTTAAAAGATCCCCTTAAAGCAGCTATTACTTAGGCTTCCTGCCTTCATTCAGTATGGAAAAATAAATTTTATAGCTACAATAAACTGCACAATACCTAAAATTGCTGTTATGAGACCTTCTGCAACTCAGAAGTTAATTAAGAAATGCTAAACCATTAAATGCAGTATGACATAGTATGTTCTACAGCACTTATATAGTTTAAAATATATCTCTGGAATGCACAGAAGCTTAAATATAGTTTGGAGTTTGGTTGAATTTTAATATTATTTTTTTGAGTCATATATGGCAAGGATACATTTTTTTTCACCTGAATTCAAATGACTAGAGAAAACCAGTTACAGCATCAAACAAGAAAGGCAATGACAGATAAGAGTTCTTGAAGAAACAGCTGAGGTTACTTATCAACATTGTATTTATCAAAGCATACTCCCAGCTTGGTTCCAGACATTTTAAGAGCCATTTCTTCAGACAGATAAGCCTGTAAGCACAAAGCTTCTACCACACATTTACAGTCTAATTTTAAAGAGGTTTTAGAGAAAGGAAGACTGACTGCTGTGAGAAGAAACATGGGTTGCAACTGCATGGTGTTTTACAGGCAGTTGCGACCGGATTTGTCTGGATTCCAGGCTGGCTGGATGTAAGCCAGCAGCAGACCAGAAGATGCTGAGGTGCAATTATCGTGGCACTGAGTTTGAGCTAATAAGCCTTACTGTGAGACAGGGCTTTCAGGCTTGTGTGGCACTCAGGCTCAGTGCCGTGCTAACACAGCTACACAGCTTCCAGTTTAGAGCTGGCTTGCATCCAGCTGGTTCAGAGTGCAAGCAAGGACAGCTGGTATTTGCTCTGAGCATGGACAAGATTTACTAGTGACTGCCACTGACTGCGGAAAATGCACATAGCAGAGCCTGTGCTGGGAGTAGGACCTTCTGCTTCTGTTAGCTGGAAATCCAGGAGGGATGCTGAAGGTACTTGCAAGGCAAGTTGAAGGTATAAGCAAGGAGAGATTTTTATCCAAGACACAATTCTAAATGCATTTCTTCTGTCAGTTTTCAATGACTAAATCAATTACGCTGTCCATCTGTGACACTGCAAACGTAACTGCTCCATGGTCATCAAAGAAAATAGCACAAATTCAGACAACATTCAGATATAAACAAAAATTCCCGAATCTGCTGGCACCATCATGTTCCGAGTTCACCAAATATTTGGATTATATCTCAAAACCCAGTCTGTGTGCTACAAGAAGCCTGAAAAATCAAACAGTGAAGTTCATGAACCTAGGCTACCAACTTAAGCACTCCATTTGAGAGAGAAATGAAAGTCTCACTTTATAACCCTAACAGTATACATATAAGGAGGTTAACTCAGAAACAGTATGTAGTTCCTCTTACTGGAGCAGGTTAGGAAGCAGTTAGAAAAAAGTTCTTCATTGAAAGAATGCTCAAACACTGGAAACAAGCTTCTCAGGGAAGCAGTCATGGCCACAGGCCTGTCACTGTCAAAGAAGGATTTGGACAATGCTCTTAGATACATGATTTAACTTTCAGGTTGTCCTGTGTATAGTCAGGATTTAGACTTGATGATCTTCATAGGTCCCTTCCAACTTAGGGTAGTAAATTTAGTAGTCATTTAAATGCAAAATAAAGTTATTAAGAAGGGGGAGGTAAAAACAATTTTTAAAAGAAGCTTCTTTAAAAAATGGCATTACATATAAGGATGTAAAGTGTATATACATGGAATATCAAAAGGATACTACTCTGAGTGCAGCATGCTAAAGGCAAAGTACATAAAAGTCCAGGATATTACCAAGTGCAATCAGCTTGCAACCCTCAAAGGTGAATTGCTGCAGTTTAAGACCAGTTCTGACCAAAGGTGACAGCATGCAATAAAGAGGGAGACAAGAGGGAAGGTGTAGAACAGATCTGCCTCAGAACTAGTTGCTGTTGGCATAAGGTAGAGAAAGGACTTCCTGACAGGATGAAAAGAGATCAGGTGAGGAGCTGGTACTTCTAGAAACATGACTTCTGAAAGATAATTCTTCAGAATTCTTCTGCAACCAAGGAAATGAAGGTTACAAATGTGAGATGAGAGAACCTAAGCCCAGTGAATCCCTTACAGTAAAAAATAGTAGCTATATCCAACTCTACCAAAGAACAACTTAGTAATTTAAGTTCACTATATAGAAGGAGGGTAGTTTTCACAAGACAGAACTTCTGCCGAGTATCTGATACTAGTCATAGGAAATACTTTTTTTTAATGCAAAACTTAGATTACTAAAACTAAGGATTATACAGAGGGATTATTTGATACCACTCTCCCAAATGCACTTCATTCTGTGCATAAACCAGAAAGATTTAATTGTAGCAGGAGGCATTTTCTTGCCAGTTCTCCATTAACAGTCCATCAAATTGTACCAGAAAATTATTGATCAAAGGTAGTTTATGACTGATTTACCTATTTTTATTCAATATATACCTTAAAACTGCCTTTGTATTGTCTTGAAATTTAATACAAAGTTTACATCCTGAGAACTAGTTAGGAAGAACTTCTATGAGTTGAAAGTAAATATTTTTCCCATAATCAGGAATGGGGATGGTAAAATCCACAGCTGAATACAAAGATACTTGAAGTTAGTCATTCCCAGCCCTAAAAGCCGTGCAGCAAGATTCTCATACTGGAGAACACACAAAATCTTCTGTTTGTACCACACAGCACTGAACACCAGGTAAAGGTAGAACTCTGAAACTGAGGATTTTCTCCCTTTGAATAACAAGTCTCAGTTCTTCACTAGAGGTTGAGGTTGGTTGTGCATCTGGATCTCCAAGCAAGGTCAGCCTTGTCCCAACTACTAATTACATAATTTCCTCTTATAGTTATGCTTGAATCCCATGAAATGATGAGACCTCCCACCCCCAAGTCAAGTCAATGAAGAAAATAAGGGTCCTGTACCACTCAGGCTTAAATACTAAACTCAGTACTTTTACTGCTTTACTTCTGAAAGCAATCATAAGAGAGAAAAAAAAAAGGAAAGAAAGAAAGAAAGAAAAATAAAAACACAGAATGGGGTTATATAGTAGCAGTGAAGCTGTAACTGTGAATGAAGTAATTTACTTGAAAAAGCAAGCGTCTTTTTAGTTTTTAAAATACATAATTACTTGACTCAAATCCAAATTCAATTGCCCTTAAGGGTTGAGGCGCTTTTAAAAGCTGAGGGATTATGGTTTTGGGGGCTAAGGTTTCAAAATTGCTTCTCAACCTGCCAGTGATCATGAAGCAAGGTGTGAAAGCTCAAGCTTGTACAAATCACAGAATCACAGAATATGCTGAGTTGGAAGGGACAAGGATCATTGAGTCCAACTTCTGGACCTGCACAGGACCATCCCCAAGAGTCACACTATGTGCCTGAGAGTATCATCCAAACACTTCTTGAACTCTGTCAGGCTTGGTGTTGTGACCACATCACTGGGGAGCCTGTTCCAGTACCCAACCACCCTCTGGGGGAAGAACTTAAATGTCAGAACATATAGAGTCCACGAGCCTCAACCACACCTTTTCAACTCTCAGTAAGTTTCAAGGTGATTAAGAGAAGACTTATTTTTAACGAACTTGTATGAATTTTAAAACAAGTCAAACTAAACAAAAACCTCTAATGAAACTAAAATGAAAGCTAAAACTGAACCAAGTCAAATTGAAAGACATATTCTTAAAATTTGTAAGGGAAGCATATTAGATCATAATACTATAGTGTTTTAATAGGGTAGACTGCGAGGCATTCCTTGGTTGGGTGTGCAGCTTGGGCTGTTAATGTGTTACTGCGTCATGAATAAATTGCCTTATGGATTTAGACATATGAGACTGCTATGGGAAACTTGGTGTCAAACTGGTAAGGAAAACCTGGTCTGACTGTGTGAGTAGGGTATGTAGGGAGTCAGAGGGGCATCTGTTGGCTCACTGGAGCTGCCTGCTGTGAATGGGTTTCAGTCCCAGCAGTCTCAGGTCTTGGGAGTGTGACTGACAGAGAGTCTCATGAATGATCAGATTGGGATGTTTCCTTAACAATGTCCTTAAAACTTAAGCCACATTTGCCTTCTCTCCAGCATGTGTCTTGCATACTATTTTCTACTGGCTCTAATTAGCAGATTTTTGGAAAACAACCCGTTTTTTAGTAATCATAAACCCAAAAATTTATTGTTATATTAAATAGCTATATAAAATAAAAGCATCTTAGTATTACTTGAATTAAAGAAAAGATTGTATTGACCATTATTATTTCAGTAGGTGTATACAAAATTTAATGACCTTCATCCATCCTGTGAGCACTCTAGATCTGACAGCAAAGTCTTTGAAGCTGACATTCTCTTTGACATTACTCTGACTTGAGAGGAATAAAAATACTACTTAGCACTTACCTAGCACTTTTTATCTTCAAAGTACTTTGCAAACATTATAATTAATGCTGACAACAACCTGGAGAGGCTTGTAAGAGTCATCCTCCCCAGGTGGTAACATGGGAGAAACAGAGAGAAGTTTCTTATCTAAAAAGAGAGGTGAAGAACAAAAATTTGGAGTTTCCAATTCCTTTTTCTGTACTTTTATCACATCTCTGGACAGCATTTTGAACAGTATTTATTGCTGCCATTGCCCCATTATAACATATTTTAGTCTTAAATCATGAAAGGTAAAAGAAACAAATGAAAACTCACAAGCTGAATATGATATAGAAGCTCCTATTATTACTGTGGATGTATTGTGAAATGGGATTTCATTACTTACAGTACATACACAGAAATACAAACAAGACCTAGAGACCTGAGATCATAGTGAACTAGTCAAATTCCAATTTATCAAAAATTATTACAATTTCCATTTCTTTTATAGGCAAGATTTTGTACTCTTTGAAACACTGCTGTCATTGCTCTATTGTGTAAATCTACCATTTTGTTTCCTGACTACACTGATAAACTTTTCATAGTCCAACAGCCCAAAAGACCCAGGGAGGGCAGCTGAAAATCCTTTTTGCATTGGAATGACATAGAGGTGGCATGCCTAACTCAGTTGCTACTCTTGCAGGCAAACAGTTGGGAATCTTCTGAGGGAGGAATTCATTTTAGATATTAAACAACTACAGCCTTCTTAATTACCCTCTCTGCATTTCAGGACCAAGGCCAGGGAAGGAACTGTAGTTTCCCTCTCCTTCAGTGGAGTGTTGCTGTAACCTTCTGTGAGCACACCCCCATCTGCATAGGACAGAACAGGTTGCAGTATGAGAACTTACAACCCAAATATCAAATATCAAATTATCACAAAGATGGACCATAACTGGGAAAGGCTTAGACTAACACTGTGCCTGTTCTGTGGGAATAGAGATTTCTCACCATTATTTTTCTCCCTTTGATGCCCACATAACACTATATGTATCAACAAAATTAGAGAAGACTACAGCAATGCAGTGGGAATGCATGAATAACAATTGCTGCCAAGAATAAATTTGCTGTAAATGAGAATACAGTCATTTTTCTGATGTTTACAGGAATTATATTATTGTAGAAAACTTCTTTTGATTGTAGTTTAGGATCCTACAACCAAAATCACAAACTCAAAGGATGGTTTAGGTTGGAAGGGTCCTTTGAAGATCAACTTCTCCAAACCCCCTGCCATAGGCAGGGACATAATTCTCTAGATCAGGTTGCTCAAAGCCCTGTCCAACCTGGCTTTGAATGCTTCCAGTGATGGGACATCCACAATTTCTTTGAACATCCTCTCTCAGAGTCTCACTACATTCACTGGAAAAAATGTCTTCCTTACTTGCAATCTAAATCTACACTTTTTCAGTTAAAAACTCTTGTCCCTTGTCCTGACATGCTGTTGATAAATAGCGTCTGTCTTTCTTATACGACCCCTTTAAGTACTGAAAGGTCTCCCTGGAGCCTTCTCTTCTCCAGGTTATACAAGTCCAAGTCTCCTAGATTCTGTTTAGAGGAGAGGCGTTCCAGCCCTCTGATGACTTTTATGGATCTCCTCTGGAACCACTTTAACAGGTCCATGTCTTTCTTAGTCTGTGTATCTGTAAAAGCCTTATTATTCTTAGTATCCCTTACTAAATTCAACACCAACCATGCCTTAGATTTCTTAATCCCATTCCCACACATCCATGCACTGGCTCAATATTTCTCACAGGATACATATCTTTGTTTCCACTTCCTGTGCAGAAAGGACAACCATAAAAGCCAGAGGAAAAAGTAAAATTTACTAAATTTCCATGGGTTAAATCCATTAAAGGTTTCAGACCCTGAAGGGAAGGCAAGCTATGGCTTTTAATGTATTCTTGCTAAAGGTATTGGTATTACCCACATCTATAAATCACAAAATTTATATGAATAAGTTAATTCCCCAAGTAATCTCAGTTTATATACTCTAGTGATATGATTTCAGACACAATGTAAGTAACAGCTTCTTTCCCAGTTCCTTATATAAAATGCAGAGAAGAAGGAATGCAATTTTCAAAAGCTGATGTGTAGAGAAAGAACTACCCAAGGTAACACAAAGCATCCATGACAGGGCTTTTAAACCTTTTGCCTTTCATGAACAGTTAGATCCTTTATGCTGGTTGCCCTTCACTTGTGAGTCACAGCTCTAAATAATAACCCAGGGTTGGGCACATTTTAAAAAATATTGAAGGATTAGTCTTTCCTATCAAAGGACAGCCAAAGGAGGAGGAGATACTGGCATAGTTTCATCGAACAGTACGTGTGCAGTCACCTTGAATGTAGTTAATTTCTCTCCTTCGCAAGAAAATATTTGAAACACTGTTTTACCTGCCCCACAGTAATGCCTTAGCCACTAACCTAACAGTTGCCATGGGAGATGGTGTATGACCTCATTGCTGCTGGTTTATTTTATAAGATAATTAGGTATTGCTTGGGACAAAGAAAAGAATAGTGACAATGGCTTTGGGTAGCTAGATCACTTGCCTGGCAGGAGGAGTCCTACATTTTAAACTATGATATAACAAGTTCTTAATAAAAAAATGCAAAATATTGCTTATAAATAATAGATCACTCTGTAACTCACGTGTTTATTTTGCTAAGTGCTGCAACCAGATGCCTAGTGCAGAATACCAAACAGACCATCGACTCCTGCACTGCAAACTTAACTTCAGTCTTAAGTTCAAACCTAAAAGGAGCAGTATCCCAAGGAGAAGACTCCAAATTAGCAATCTCCAATCAGCCACAGTGAGAGACAGATTCCAGGCAAATCTTCAAACTAGGTTCGAAAATCATTCTATAGATTCTATGTATCCCTCTCCTGAAGCACTCTGGCACCATATTAAAAACAGCATCCTGCAGTCCTCTGAAGAATCCTTAGGGTTCTCCTTCAAGAAGAACAAGGACTGGTTTGATGAAAACAATCAAGAGATCCAGGAATTGTTGAGGAAGAAGAGGTCTGCTCACCAAGCACACCTTGCACTGCTATCCTGTCATGTAAGAAAAGCAGCTTTTCATCTTGCATGCAGCAAGCTCCAGCTCCGTGACATCCAGAAAAAGTGGTGGATCAATCTAGCTGAAAAAACTCAATTGTGTACAGATACAGGTGATCACAGAGGATTCTATGAGGCCTTGAAAACAGCATATGGGCCTACATACCAGGTACAAAGCCCTCTACTCAGTGCAGATGGTTAAATGCTTCTGACAGATAAAACCTCCATTCTGAGTCGTTGGTCTGAACACTTTTCAGACTCTTTTCAGTACTAGCCGAGTAGTTCAAGACTCAGCAATTCAGTCCATCACACAACAACCGGTGAAGAACGAATTGGATATTGCCCCCACTTTAGGAGAAACCCTCAAGGCCATACAGCAATCGGCAAGGCAGCTGGGGTTGATGGAATTCCACCTGAAGTCTGGAAACACGGGGGACAAGCACTCCAAGCTATATTTCACGAGTTTGTGGTGCACTGTTGGGAACTAGGCGAACTACCATCAGACCTTCGTGACGCAGTCATCATCACCTTGTATAAGAAGAAAGGAGTTAAATTAGACTGTTCAAATTACTGTGGTATTACTCTGCTCTCCATTGCTGGCAAAATCCTGGCAAGAATACTCCTGAACAGACTAATACCCGCTATAGCAGAAGGAATTCTACCTGAAAGCCAATGTGGTTTCAGAGCCAACAGGAGCACCACAGACATGGTATTTGTTCTCAGACAACTGCAAGAGAAGTGTAAGGAACAGAATAAAGGTCTCTATGTAACCTTTGTCGACCTCACCAAGGCTTTCAATATGGTGAGCAGAAAAGGTCTATGGCAGATTTTGGAACATTTAGGTTGTCCTCCCAAGTTCCTTAAAATAACCATCTCACTTCATGAGGATCAGCGTGGTCAAGTCAGATATGGCAACACACTTTCCAAGCCCTTTCTAATAAAGAATGGTGTGAAACAAGGCTGCGTTCTTGCAGCAACCCTATTCACAATCTTTTTCAGCATGATGCTCCAAAGGGCTGTGGCAGACCTCGATGTTTAAGATGGAATCTACATTTGATATCGTACTGATGGAAGCCTATTCAACCTAAGGCTACTGAAGGTCCACACTAAGACCTTAAATCATCTTGTCCGGGAGCTGCTTTATGCTGGTGACGCCGCCCTTGTCACCCACACAGAAGCAGCTCTGCAACGTTTAACATCCTACTTTGCGGATGCTGCTGAGCTTTTTTGGGCTGGAAGTCAACTTAAAGAAGACAGAAGTTCTCCATCAACCTGCACCTCAGGAAGTCTTCCATCATCCCCATATCACCATTGGCAAGTCAGAGTTCAAATCAGTCCAGCAGTTTAATTACCTAGGCAGCCTCATCTCCTCGGATGGTAAGATTGATGGAGAGATAGACAATACGTTAGCAAAGGCACATAGAGCTTTCAGAAGACTCCATAAAAGAGTTTGGCAAAATAAACACTTGAAGAGAAGTACAAAGATCAGTGTTACAAAGCCATTGTGCTGTCTACCCTCTTATATGGTTCCGAATCATGGGTCATCTACTACCACCACCTGCGACTCCTAGAACGCTTCCATCAACGCTGTCTCTGTACAATCCTAAACATCCACTGATCAGATTATGTGACTAATACATCTGTTCTAGAACAAGCAGCAGTCACAAGTATCAAGGTCATGTTGCTGAGAACACAACTGCATTGAGCAGGACATGTCTCCAGGATGAAGGACTACTGCCTCCCTAAGATTATGCTTTATGGTGAACTTGCCACTGGCTGCTGTAAGAGATGAGCCCCAAAGAGAAGATTCAAGGACTCCCTGAAACAACATCTCAGTCTTGGCCATACTGATCAACACAACTGGTCTACTCTGGCCTCCAATCGGGAGGTCTGGAGACACACTATCTATAACACTGCTGATGCTTTTGAGAACACAAGCAGGATCACTCTTGAGGAGAAAAGACAATGCAGAAAGAATTGTGTCTTGCAGAATATACCACATAAGGAGTCCTTCTGCTGTGCCTTTTGCAACCAAACTTGTCTATCTCGTATTGGCCTTTTCAGCCCCCGGTGCGCTTGTAACAAGTGTGGGTAGAGCACTTCCCAAATCTTCTTTCGCGAAGCCTAGCCATGATGCAACCAGACTGGGTACAAGTGGGGTGGTGGAACACTAACAGCCTCTTCTCAAATTCATTGGTTTAAATAAAGGCCTACTCCTATGTAGGTACATATTTGGATATGTTATTAGGTAACTTTTTGATTAATGAGAGAAGATAATGCAAAGGGTACCAAAAATATGATCAAGAAAAAATCCCCTCTAGTCTTGATTTTTTTGCCACTTATTGACACATTGTAGATTCTTAGGTGTTCAATACTAGTATATGTGAAACTATTCAAGTTTTAGAGGTTGATATACCCTCCCCCTGCCCTTTTTCTTTTTTCCTGAATTCCAAAAGCTTGCAAGCCCACTACCCGGAACTGAAAAAAAACCCAAACAAAACATATTGAAAAAAATTAAGTCTTTGACAAGCCTAGATGATGATTCATTTCCTTTTCCTAAAGCACCCTGAACTAATCAAACTCAAAATACAATGCGTTTTCCTAAATTAGATTCCTTTGTACCCAGTCACAACCTGAAAAGCAATTATAAGAGTAGAACAATGTTAAAGTGGTTGTTTGGTTCCCACAGCTTAGGATTACCTTATGAAAAGCCTAACTGATAACTAAAGAGAGTGATACCAGATATTTGCCTGTTCTGTATTTTTTCTGTTTTATTTTTGTCTTCAAGTCTGTTGTTAACCTTGTCCAGTGTTGTAAATAAAACTGGAGTGCTTTTACTTCACTGAAAGTAATGAATTGAAAACAGTAGTGGTAAATGACTGAACTTCAAAGAAAAGACAGGGAATGTGGAAGCAGGTTTTATTATTGTAAGACCAGTGCCATGCATATAATATTACAAAATTTTATAATACAGCTGTTATATAATCCACAGTATTATGATAAGGTAATAGTGTATTATATAATATTTTACAACAGAATATTTATATCAAGTCTTTTGCATATTAGGACTTTGTAGAGGCTAAGACATTCTTTCTGGAAGTTAACTTCTTGAATTTTTTTTACTATACTCAAAATCTTTCTTCAAGGTACTGCATATTTGGTAACTTTTCTGTATCAAGCATATATCTGATGAATCTCCTTGCTTTATAACTTTTACATAAATTATGTATTTTTCAAGTAGTATGTGGAATTTGCACCAAAAAAGTAAAGAATCTACATTTATATTACATATTACTTGCTTCTGCTTCTGTAAATCCTTACAATCTCATAAAAAAGCCTCCATGTGCAGATAAAAATGCACAAATGCAGACATGTTACGCACTCACACCATAATCACAGGCACACAGACAAGTAAATAGAGGTAGGCAAATACGAGAGAAGCAGAATCATTTACATGAAAAAAGGAAGACCCCTTGTGTAGTGAAAAACTAGTTGTGGAGATCTAGTTTTAAGTAGCTGCATTTCAGTGCTCTCATTTCAACTATTTGCATGCAAAAGTAATACAGCATTAGCATAACTACTCTGCAATACGGCATAATTGCTGGAGCAATATAAAACTCATACATTCTGAAAACATTTGTGTACATAATTTCTGCAATAATGTCAAAGGAAAAAGAGAGTAAAACCAACAACAAAAAATTTAAAAGATTTTCTGAAGGAGGAGGTTTAAAAATTTGAGTTTAGCAAAGTTTTGGTCTCTAGCTACCTCTCTTGTTTTCATCAATCTACTATATGCACAGAAGAAATTGTTAAAGAACTGAATGCTATAAGAAAAATTTCGAAGTAGGTGTATATATCATATTACCTATTGTTATTTATATACTTCAGAAACTATTCCACTAAATGCAAAGGTTTTCCTGTGATTAAAAAAAAAATAAAAGGCAATAACTTCTTCAAAGTACCTAGCAATTTCTCCAACATTGGGGGATACTAGCACAGATATAGCCTTTGGATCTATATTGTATTCCCTTTCGAATGGACAGCTGGGAGGATAAAAAGGAGCCACGCTGCCATAATTCTTTAAAAATCCTCAGCTCCAGACGTTTAAGGGGAAGTCAGATGTAATTTAAAAGTCTTCAGGTTACTTTCGAGAATATTGAAGGCAAACTAGTTATTGACCTGTTTCAAGCAAAGTAAAAAATTCATTTTTTCTTTACTGGTTTTCTTCAACATCAGAAAGCTGGAAAGATTCAGCTACATTTTTCTATAACCGATATTTGCAGAGCAAAATTGAAGTATATTGTCTCTCTTTTTCTGTATTCAGACATCTCTCATGTCTTGTTTTACTAAGGTTTCTACCAGTCTGCTTCTGGAAAGTTGTTTATTTCTGAAAACAAAATATCTGTGAAGACTTTAAAAAAATAAATGTGATGGAGCACTCAGTATATTAGTGCAGATGTAGGGTAAATGTTGCCAAGACCTCTCTTAGATTCTTATGGGTGAGTCTGTATTTCTTATAAATCTGCCAGTCTCCCCAAACACCCTTCATCTTTCTGGGTATAAATGCTATTTCATATTTGAAGATAACACCTTGTGAAATAGCACAATACTTGCAAGGATGAAGGAGCTATGCAGCATAGCTGGAATTCTTAATGCTCCTTTACACCAAGCCTGTATCATGCAGGTGCACATGTAAGTTGACTGCACAGCTGAAGCATCAAGATGAAGCAGCTCTAGTCTGGTCCATCACTTTCTCCAGTTGGATGCTATGTATGTTGAAGGAGAAGTCTGCCTTCCTGCACCAAAATAGGAGTCCTACCAAAAATAACCTCAAGGAAAAAAAGATCCTACAATAAAAAAAGCTATAAAAATAAACAACTTGTTCTGTTAAAAGCAGGGAATCTAAGCCTACTTCAAACTCATGAAATTCTGCAGTTACTAAAAGCTGAACTTCAGAGAAAGAGCATAATAATATAATGAATCAACAAGATAGTGCTCATACAGCATAATCCAATCCAACATGAGTACACATAATCAGCAGTTCAGATGATACACACTTAAGGTGATGCAAATTGCACTGGCATAAAAATTGAGACACTGGTATAGCACTTGTTTAAATGGTAAATTCCGTACAGAAGTGAATGTGCCCTGACCGTACTTCATGCTGGCAGGCAGTAGGGGATCTATTCTAGCACAATGCTGTCATAGAACCAACCAGTTTAGCTGAAACACTCTGCAGCTACAGTATGAGTTGTACTATAGCATATGGGAAGGACTATTACCTCAAGGGGTCACACCCACACTGGCATGGTTTTACTACGGTGAATTGGTTTTATTTATATCACTAGTTCCAGGGACAGTCGACTCAGTATTAGACAAGAACTAGTGGCATCGTTTCACTGCACAGAAGCCCTTTCTGATTAAAAGGCACACAAGGCATGTTAGAAATGTGTTGTGCTTCATTTCTCCAGCAGTACTGAAACTGCAGCGCTGCCTTCTGCAGGCGCAGCCTTGTTACATGGCTCTCATTGCAGGAGAACAGCAATAAATCTGCTTTAAAAAAAAAAAAACCAGAGAAAATGCAGTCGACCATGTCTTAAAAACACAGAAGGAGTCAGGTCCTTAAGTGTTTATCAGTTCTTCACCCATTTCTTATGTGTGTACGCTGGGCTGTATTTTAGCTGATACAAACAAGCAGAACTCCTTGTAAGTGCATGTCACATCCCAAAGCAGTGGCTATGTCCCACTCACATACTTTGCTTCAGACACTGCAGGTTCACAGCCTGCAGCAGCAGCACCAGCTTAGGGATATGCTCACAGCACCTGGGTGCTCCACTTGTCCCGACACAAAGTCTTCCCTAGTTCCTGTTCCCTCCTGTGTCTCCTTGCCTAGTTATTTTTCCCCCCTTGGACACCCACAGCCCCCCTGTTCAGGGGCACGTGCTGTTCTGCATGGACACATGCAAGGCAGGGCCACTGAGGCCCCGCAACCCTCAGGTTCCAGTCCTTTCCCTGCCTCCGTTCTCCCTGTGCTCCAGGAACAGCCTGGTTGTTCCCATTGCGCCTGGCTGGTCCTCATTCTGTGGGGGTGCCAGGGTGCTCACAACACCCCAACACAGAAGTAGAGGCGGGGAAAAGCAGAGAAGGTTGGGGACTAAACCGGGTGTAGTTCTGATGACAGCCTGCTCTGTGAAAACTGCAGCTCAGTTCTCAGCGTGGGTCAAAAACTTACTCCAAGGCCAGACGCTACTGTGAATTATGCTATGGCGAATTATGCAGTATATATCTGTGGTTTGCCCACATCTCAAACTAAGTGAATTCTGGTGCCCTTATTTAAGGAAAAAAAAAGAAAAAACTTAAACTAATCCCTTCCTTACACCCCATACATGCTCCATCCCTCACAAACCCGAACAAAAACCACCAAAACAAAACTCATGCTAAAACAGAAATGGAAAATGTTCAGAGAAACACACTCAAAATAATTACGTGAAAAGGCTCTGTGAGACAGTATGGGAGGGGTTAGGATTCAATGAATTGAAAAGAGATTAAGCTGAGAGGTCTAAAAAACCATAAATATATGCAGATGCACCTCAGTCGTTCATCAGTTATTCCAGCATGAGAATGATGTGCCAGTATATGCAGCCTCTGTCAGAATCAGCCAGGGTTTTTCACCCTGATAATGGACCTGTGAACTCCTTAACAAATAATGTTAACAATGCTGCAAGTTCATAAAATTTCAAAGGGAAATCAGACAAGTATTTCAAAGAGAAGGCCTTTGAAAATTAAAGAAGCCCATGGACTGCAGGACACACTCGGATCTGAAAAGATGTTGGAAATTGGGAGTGTATGCAGGGGAAATGTTGATGTATTTTCCTTTTTATTTTCTATTTGCATCTGTTTGTGGCCACTGTTTATGAGAAGATACAGGGCTACAAAGACTGATCTGAGCAAGAACATTTCCAGATTTTCCTTCTAGCTGATTAGCACACATTAGCAGAGTTCAGAGTAGACTGGGTCATTCTGGGATGGCGCAGGTGCTGTACAGGAGCAGAAGACACAACCTTGTCACTGGATATGCCATACAAAATTTACAACCCTTGTTACCTTCTGTGGTGGGGGAAAAAGTTTTCCCCCTGGAGTTAAAAAAATGGTAACCCCGAGGGGGTGGTGTCCTTGGGGTTGACCCAATCAGCTCTCCTGCAGAATATAAACATATCACAACCAGACCATAAAAGAAGGATGAGGTAGTTGTTGTTGAAGAGAAGTGCCCATGTTGTAAAGCCACGAGGAGAAGGGGCAGGAGCCCCTCTGGGGGGCCACGGCCCCCAGTCCCCGGTTGGGGTCATAGAAACTCAGAAACAGTGTTAAACTGGACTGAGGTCTGTGACTGAGAAGCTGGGAGTTTTTCTCTGCTGTGAGTGGGCAGCAGGAGCGGCGGCAGGAGCAGCAGTGACCGGAGAACAGTGGCAGAGAGCCAGAAAGAGATAAGAACTGAACAAGCAGCAAAGACAAGCGTGCAGCAACACAGAGAGAACTGCAAGGAGAGAGAGAGCCAGCAACAGAGCAGGACTAAGCTCTACAGAGAGAGAGAGTTTGGGGTAAGAACTGAAACAAACTTCCCAAACCCCTCTGAGACCTCCTAGAGAGGAAGAGGAGGAGATGGATTCCTATTTGAGAGGAGTCTTGGAGTGTAGCATGCACCGGAGAGAGGAGCTAAGAAGTTTAAGATGTCGCAGAGCTGGACAGAGACGGCCAGATGGAACGCGGAGGGGGTGACTTTGGCCCTCC
The DNA here is from genome assembly GCF_003984885.1 of Neopelma chrysocephalum. Taxonomy (NCBI): domain Eukaryota; kingdom Metazoa; phylum Chordata; class Aves; order Passeriformes; family Pipridae; genus Neopelma; species Neopelma chrysocephalum. Next base: position 24,298,819 of record NW_020897690.1, read on the forward strand.
CCGCTGCTGCTGCCAAGCTGGCAGCAGCTGAGACAGAGCACTGGAGCTCTGATAGAACGGTTGAGGTAAAGACTTTCAACTGAAAGCTGCCCGAAACATTCTGACTCAGGGGTGAATCCGTCAAGAAGATTCCTGCACTTCGTGATATGATGTGGTGACGTGAGCTTGTCCCTGATATCGCAGTCCATGAGAGAGAGAGGGGGAGAGGAGACCCTCCCTTGTGTGTATCGGAAAGAGATCCAGCTACAGCAGTCCAGTTACAGCTGCTGCATGGAAGAAGAGAGGCTGCTGCCCTAAAGGTGGAAAGGATCTTTCCTTTTCCCTTCTGGACTTTTATTGGAGGGAGAAGAGATCTGATCCATTGTAAATACTGATTTATCATAGGAGAGAGTTAAGGTTGTATATGATGTATTATAATATTTATTTGTATAGTGCATTGTAATATAATTCCCTTCCCCCCATACTGAGTCTTGTGTTTTTGTCTGGAAAACCCATCTCACACTGGGGTGAGATGTGGGAGGGGGGCTTATACTCGGGAATTGGATTTTAGGGGTCTCAAACCACAATGCCTTCAAATATCTGCCTCCGAAAATATCTTTGTCTACTTCACAATATGATTGGAACTAAAATGCTTGGCTGAATCCCATTTAGTGATTTGGCAAACATTGTTTAAATCACTACATCCATTGCTTGCTTCTGTGAAGGACTCATTTAGCAGCCTCTGGTGTGAGGATAGTGAAATCCTGCAAGCAATTCTGCAGACATGTCCGTTGCAGAAATGAACTGGTCTATGTATGAGGATGGTGGGGTGTTTGTCTCACATAAATTTGCATTCCTGACATCTGCAAAGTATCAAAATTCTGTTGATGTTATGGATTTTACAATGCAAGGAAATTAAAATACCTAAAAAATTAAGGTAGTAATGTCACTGGCTATGAACCTCTATGTCAAACTCCCTAGCTCAGAACACTGTAGATTCAACATCACTGTGCTATCACACTGGTAAGACATACAGTCAGACACACTTCTGCCCATTCACCACTGACTCGTGTCTTCCATGCATGATTGGAGGGAGCAGGAAATTTTTTGTTTCAAGAAATATCCTTAGCTCTAAAAGAAGCTAAGTATAACCTCCTTTCTTCCTTGATTCAAATGAATTCAGATAGCTTAGAGATGACTGATGGGGTGAAGCTCATATATGTCTTACAGAGGAGAGCTCCCAAACCTGCTTTAGAATGGCTTCAAGTCCCTATAGGGGAGGGACTAGGAGTCCAAGCACTGGGCACATGTACTATCATCCAGAAGACAAAAGCACCCTCTTTTCTTTCCCATCTTGATTGGAAGTTTGAATCTGTACTTAATGAGACATCAGTGACGAAACATTAGGCACATCTTTTTTTCTTAATGTAGCTAATTTTTTTTTCTATCAATAAACTAAACTGTTTTCATCCAACAAAAGCATATAGATTGTTGTGCATTATAGTAAACTCACTGTAAAGTCAATCTGCTGATTGCCATAAATACTACAAAAAGTTTTATACCCATAAAAGGTACAACTTCTATAACACATAAAGACTTTTCTAAAAACTTACTTATAAACTACAAAACTACATTTCCTTTACGTTAACATGGGGACAGGTCATTTCACTGATCCTGTCCATAAGAAACTGTCCAGGTTGCCCTTTGGAGACACCTCCAGGGCCAATTTAAATATGGTCTTCGTGCTTCAAGGTACTCTAGGCAAATATCCTTAACCACTGCTTTTAGATCTAGCAGTATCAATATTCAGTGAAAGACTCATCCATATAATAGCACAGTGCTCCCATGAAAATCTTCTTAAGTTATTCGTACGTGGGGAATGAACTCATGTATGAAGAATAGCAAATAGTCACAAGCAATATGCCTTTTAAAAATAGAAAATATAAATGTCATAAAACACTTGCTGTAGTATGATTTTAAACATCTTCATATATGTGCAAGTATAAGAGAGACATGGAAGACAGTAACAAATTCATCAATTTCATTGTAGTAATAAAAATCCTACATAAAGACCTGAAAAAACCTGTTTTTTTTGACATTTCAGGTCTTACCATCTCAAAAAGCACAAAAGGAAGATAAAACAATCCTAAAATAACATTTGCCATATTTGAAACATCTGCTCCAGTCTGCACTTATAATTCTTCTGTGTTTTTATAGTTTCCTTCTATCTTATCGCATATTACTCAAAACAACATAAAAACAGAGGTTGTCTAGGTTTTAAGGCAATGGGAAGGAGGAAGAGACATACACATATCTCCATGCCCATCCATAGAAATTAAAACATGCTACAAATAGCAGTATTTACCACTTCAGAAGTTTCTTTATAGTTTCTCTGCTCTCAAGTCAAAACCTTTACAGTCCTTCCACTCCCTCTAAAGATATTTCTTAGGATCCTGCCGAGAACTCACATAAAGTTAGACTTAAATAACAACAACAGGAACAAAAAATGAACCAAAAAACACAGCTTCAGATGTTGCCATTGTGTTTTGAAGTACTTTTCTCTGACAAAAGGTATTAAATTACCATAATAACATATTAGACTCTGGCTACGATGAGAGGAGGGAAGATGATTGTTTTTTAAAGGTATTTGGAAGACATTTTCAGGCTCCTTTTGGGATTATTTCTTTATAGGAAATTAATAGATGTCATGCACTAGTTTTTTCTGTAAGGTAAATGACTGGACTGCAACTGTGAACTTACTGGGTCTTCTTTATACATGAACACTGTATAATCGAAAGCAGAAAATATAACAGAAGAAGAAAATCATCCCAACAATTAAAAAGAGTGCTATAAGCAAAATAGCTAACTCAGAAAATCCTTTGATTTCAACTAAACTATGTTGTTTTATACAACTGTTGTTAAAGCTGTGGATCTAATTATACCCTGATATACAGAGGTGGATCAGAAACTTAAGACAGCTACATTATTCCAGGCATGGCAAGAGAGGTGCAGTAGTCATAGTGCTGTGTGCACTGTAATATTCCTTCACATAACTGATTTGGTGATATTTTTTAAGGTAACCCCCCCCCCGAGTATTGCTATACTTATTTAGGATATATTCTCTAAAAGGTAATAATTTTCTAATTTATGAAGGTTGAGCATATAAATTTCTACCCCTGTCATTGTCCCAGACACTTGCATTGCACATAGTAGTTGCATACTGATTATACAATCTAAGAACTTGATTTCAAAGAAGGAAGCAGGGTCAAATCTGGCAGCACACCAGACTTAACCAGGTAACAATAATTTAAACTGAAATTTTGCTTAAAGCTTGACCAAAAATCTCCCAATTAATGTTACAACATTTTTATCCAAGTTTCTTCTTACATTAAGGATGAATTAAAAATTTTCATATATACTTTTGTATGTGTGTGTTTGCATATATGACACATTTTAAACAACCTGGATAGCTGAGATCATAGTCTAGATATTGAGATCTATATTCTGGTAAACCCAGTCATGACACCAGCTACACTGTGCATCTTTAGTGGTTTAGTTGTTTGGGGGTTTTTATGTAAAAAGATACCTCAGTCACTCACTTTATTAATTAATTACTTTACTCACAGATTTTGCGACAGTATTTTATAACATTTATGGCAAGTTTTTTTTAATTTATTCTAGAATAAAGGTAAACCCCAGTGGGACCTGTTTGGCCAATCAAGACTAAGCAACAGTCAAAACAGAACCAGATGAAAGGTAGCATTAACTATTACTCATGAAAGAGAAATGTTTCTTTGGACAATGAACCACTCAAAAAACAAACAGAAGTCAATTTACTTTGAGATATTCCTAAGAGACAAAATAGAGGAGTTTATGTGATAAATTATTCATCATACCTTATTCACACAATTTTAATTATGATATTCTTCCCACAACAGTCTAAACACAGAAAAGCTCAGGGGACTCAGACTCAAGACTGTTGACTGTAGGATACAGAGTTTTCACCTTTACATTGACAGTATGCGTGGTGACTGGATTCAATGAGTAAAAACTGGTATCACCTGTAATCTCTACGGTTCATGGAAAAAGAGCAGGTAATGATGAAAAGGAATTAGCAAGTCACGGATATCTCCCAAGAGCTGCTGAGTGAATTCAGAGACAATTAAAAATATTCAGCCCTTTACAAGGTATGGCCCCGAGGGTTGTAACAGAAGCAGTGACAAATGGCTGCTTCAGACAACAGGACTGAGGAGATGCACAGATTTCTGAACACTGCAGTGTTCCCTGCTGGCCAGAGAGTGAAACACAAATGCAGTGACTTGTCTGCCACTGTCACGCTGTCCTGGTTGTGAGGTGAAAAGGCTGAGTTTCCAAGAGCTGAAGGGGCTGTGCTCTTTATAGAGCACACATGAGGATCTTTACCTTCTTCTTAAGAGCAGAAAAACCTCTGCACCAGTCTCACATCAGTTGCAACACATCTTGCAAATTCTGGCACAATGCACTAGCTTTCACTGAGTTAAAAACAATAATAAAAACATTGCAGTAAAAGTGAAAACTGCTGAAACCATCATACCCAGATCACTGTATCCCTTTTATATTTTCTGTAATGAGATTTTCTCCCTTGTTTCAAGGAGTGATCCAAAACTTGTGCATCAGAACAACTGACAGGAAGCAAGAGAAGAAAGGAGTCAAGTTCCAAAATACCACAGTCAAAACCCTTTCTCTTCTTTTAGGCACCATGATGCAGATTTAAAAAATGAAGGTGTGAGAGCATATTCTGAGAACGACAACAAAAAAAACCCCCACCAACCTGGCCTATTTTCAAGTGTTTGCTTTTCTTGTAGAATTTTTTCTTTTTCAATTTTAGTTAGGAGTGAGAGTACAGGACCAAAACAAAAAACTTCCCCCTCCCCCTTAAAAAAAAACCCAAAAAACCAACAAACAAAAAGCACCCAAAAAAACCACCACCTCACAAAAACCTCAAAGAAAACCAACGAAAATAACAAAAGCAGCAGTACTTTATGTGTGATTTTTGTGTGTGAACATAATTTGTTTCATTATGTCTCACAAGAGTGTAAGGGAGTTAAAAATGTATTTTTAAACATGGAAAAAACTCAAGGCTGATTATTCCAACTGTCTCAGATACAAATTTGTTGTCCACTTTATATTACCCTGACCCTACCTGCACCATACAATGAAAAAGTTCAGTGAAAGATTCACTTTTCTGTCTTCCAGCAGAGGTTGAGGTAATAACATAACCTCATCCCTGAAATTTTCAGACAAGTTTCTTTTCATGTTCTGTACTTCAAAGGAGCCCCTCTTTCCCAGAGCACTGTCATAAAGTACTTATGTGGAACTCAGATTAGACAGATTCAAATGTGGTGCAAATGGGAATAGGATAAACAATAAACTATAGCAGAGGCATCGGAGTCTTGTAAGTTTTGGAAGATATAGGGTATAAGCGAAATTCAAAGAGGGAGGGAGACTGATTTATCCAATCAATTATCATTTTCTTCTTAAAGAAAGATCTCACAAATAATAGTTTTCCATTTTAATGAAGTGTTGGCAAGACAAAAATGCTAACTCAGAATCAGTTAGGACATGACCCTCAGAGAGTACTGAAGGAAGTAGATAGATTGAAGTCTCCTCTATCTTAAAGCTCTTCTGATGAATCTTTTACACATATATTCAGTTTGCTTAAGGCCACTGGCACTAAGTGCTAGGAGAGGTCAGACTGCCACGGCCACATCCTGTCCTGCCCCAAATGTTCTATTACCCAGTAATGTCTCTGTGCCAGAAAAGACTTTAGATGCCTGTGGTGGGAACCTTGGTGCCTCAGCCTTAGCACTGCTAGGGGCCTATTAGGGGCCCACTTTTCTACCCAAGCTGTGCTGGCAGTGCCTTCTAGTGTCTCCACAGCATTATTTTCCCTTACTGCAGCTGTTGTGGTCTGGCAGGTCTCATGCTTTGCATCCGCAAAGCCCAGCAGTGCTATCGTGTCAGGTACCGACCCTGCTCGTACGCCTTTGTGTATATGAGTCTTCAACACTCTGTGTTACACAATTGTCAAGCTGAAATCCCCCAAAACTTGCAGGCATTTTAATGAAGCAGATTTCATTGTCATATAATTCTTCCCCCTCAACCCTAAAAAACCCCAACCCTCCACCTTAGACTTTCCAGGTCATAATTTCTTGTGGAATTCCTCTTTACACAGTATTAAATGTGTAACTTTTGTGAAATGAGGAAGGAGAATTCCAAAAGGAATTGTAAATAGTGTCCATCCCTTGGGATGAGAAAGGATCAACCAGTACAAGTTGTCCAGTTGTATATGCAGCTCATTACTGGTAAAATATATTTTGTTTCAGATTTCCTGGAAGTAGTCTGTCAGATGGAAAAGTATTTGCAAAATAGGAATTTCATGTCACCTTTTAGCATACTAAGTTGCTGCCTTTCCAACTCATCCCCAGACAACTATTACTCTAAGGACAACAGCAGTAATTGGGTGGCTAAGATCATATATAACCTGGAGCCGAGGTGTGTTAACAACATTCACTTTTCTAGTGAAACAGTAAAATTATGATTTGCATTTGGAGGTGATCTACCTGGGTTACAGAATGCTGCAATTGTACAGCCAACACATTGATCCTACACTTGGTTCTTCTCTTGCCTCTTTAGCAAAGACACTCTTTGATCCCTGAAAGACCAGCAGCAGCAGCACTAACCTGTTGATGAGGGCTCTAAAGTGAGATGGCAGTGCTCCTGAAGGGGGAATATCTATCTTCTGCAGTCGAGGCAGCAGAAGCATCAATTTTGGAGGTCTTTGTTAACTGCCTACTGCTCGCAAGGGCACATTATTCCCAGAGTACTGTACAATCAAGGCAGGTGTTTTGGGCAATTCCTTCCATTCCCCTGCACACCTTGGAGTAACTGTCTCCTGCTATGTAAAATTCTGCCCTAGTGCTGACGAGCAGGCCAGTGTATGTAGGAGCTGAAGACCAATAAGGCAGTCAGAAGATAGATGGGGAAAATATCACAAACTGTCCTTCATAGCACTGGAAGATGGCATGAAGACAAATATTCCAATATAACTTTACAAAGAGCTTTCTAATATCCTGAATTACTACATTACTTTAATACTTTCTTCTTGGGAAGGGCTTGTAGTGCAAAAGAAGACGAATAAGTGGCCCATTAAGATCTTAAAATCACTGCAACACTAGGTTGTTCTTATTTATTTTATTTTTCTTCTCTCTTTTTCCAAACCACTGATTTTGCAGCATTTAAAACTACTTTTGGTATAAATACAAAACTAATCAGAAGACACTTGTTCTAAGTTTTAATTGGTCTCTGATCTTGGCTGATTAAGACATGGCTGGTGAACTTAAAAGTAATTGAATGAGAACCAATACCATGAATTGCCTAGGGTGTTTACTGATGTGTGGAAGAGAGAAAGTGTATAATTAATTTTAAAAACGTGAGTTATATCTTAAACTTCCTATAATTGTATTGTCATCAAGATAATACAATTTGCGTTTCAAATGCTGGGTCAAATGTTGAAGTCTTCCAAGGGGAATTACTACATGACTACATGGCAACACAGAAACAAATAATCTGTTTTCAGCCTTCCTGAGGAGAAACAAGTACTTCTGCAGAGTGAATTATATGAATGAAGTGATTACACAGACATTTGCTAAACTTGTTTACAAGAACTCCAGTCCTAAGTGACAAGCCAGGCTTGAGACCAAACCCATCACTGCTTTTGAAAGCTGCTATTAAAGTCTGTGCAGTTCAGTGCAGTCACTTTGAAGTCTTTTAAAGTATTACTAAAGTCATTGAACTGACAGTAGACTAAGTCAAACTCATCTGCTCTCAGGTTTACCAATGAGATGTGAGTGATTCCTGAAGTAAAAACATATAATTCACCAGGAAAATAAACCCAACCATTTCTTTAAGTTTCTAGAGGTTTCACATTCATTGTATGGTTCATATAAATGCACATTTTCTTCTTATGTTTCCTCTCACTTTCTCCACACAGAGAAGGCTAAAAAACCCAATGTATTAGATTTGTTTTTTTAAACAGGGATTGGTGGACATCCTTTTTAATTTTCCTCTTTAGTAATATTTACAAGGCAATAACAGACTGTGGATTTTCTATATATGTGCATATAGACAGACATGTCAACACTGCACTGACAGTTATTTCATGGTGCAAGGCAAGGAGATGTATGTTTTACAGGTATTGGGAAAGTTGGGCTAAGGAGAAGGAATTAAATAGTATCCCATGTTGGCATTATTAAGCCGCAAAGGTTTTCTGTCATGGTCAAAGGTGTTTATGGATCTGTGGATGTGAAAATGAAAAAAACTGTTTTCAGGCTTGGATTTTTTTTCCAGAAGTAATCTTTTCTTACAGAAATAAAAAAATTTTGTGAAAAAATAATCTTTGGAGAAAACTGTTTTTTCTCTCAAAACTAGTTTTTTTTAAATTGTGACAAGGCATAACACATAAAAAAGCCTGTAAAGTTTAAAAATCTCATAATATAAGGGAAAATAGCTTTCTATACATAATAGCCCTAAATAAACCAGATGCGTAATCATTTTAGACAGCAGAAACATCTTAGCAGCAAAGACCATTGTTGTACAGTAGTATCAGGTGACAATCCTGACTGCTTGACCAGTCCTTTGAAGGTAAGGCTTACAGAACTTGACCTTGATGTCACAATTAAATCATAGTTTTTACATGGGATTAGACAGACCTTTGCATCATAATGAGAAAAAAAATGCTGCTTCTAATGTATTTTTTTATTCAGCTTCTAACTCTACATGACTTTAGTCTGATCGTCTCTTTCTTTTCTTCATTCACAAACCACAATATTGCAGAAGTATTATTGGTTTAGTGCTCCTTATTTACAGTAAGTATTTTCTTTAGAAAAAAAAAAATTCTTTAAGTTAAGCCTAGCAATCATACATTTCCCTCCCAGCTTTCTGACAATGCTTGGTCCACTGAGTTCCTATTTAGCCTTTAATTCTCAGTGTCAGAAGTCACTTCATGACTATGTAATCAGCCTTTCAGAGTAGCAGTAAATCCCATGTTCTCTAAGTACTCCTGTATTAAAAAAAAAAAAATTAAAAAGGAAAAGAAAAAGAGTAGGGTATGCAAAGCAGTTAGAAAGTAAATTTGCCTTTTTATCACAGGAAAATTTCAAAGAAAGCATGGCCAGGGATACTTGTTTGGGTATATTGATTTCCCTCATCTTCATTTTTTGTAATGTTAACATACTGGCCCAACTTTTCACTCAGTCTGATGACAGTGGAGTTTCAGATATAAAATTTGTTTCTGACTTCAGACATGAATTTCAGTAACACTGAAAATACCACCTTATTATAAAGGCATCTTCAGAGCTGATGTTCAGCATAGGCAAGAAGGAGGTAAGGAAGAGAGATGTTCAATGGATTTCCCCCTCCTGCAGGCCATCAAAGATCAGTCAAAGATTAGTTTGGGTTAAAAGGGTCCTCTAAAGGTCATCTAGTCCAACCCCTCTGCAATGAGCAGAGACATCTTCAGCTAGATCAGGTTGCTCAAAGCCCCATCCTACCCGACCTTGAATATTTCTTGGGGCATCCACCACCTCTCTGAGCAGTTTCACAACCCTCATTATAAAAAATTTCTTAATTCTATGCAGTCTGAATCTACCCTCTTTTAATTTCAAACCATTACCCCTTGCCCTATCACAACAGGCCCTGCTAAATAGTCTTTGCCCATCTTTCTTATACGCCCCCTGTAAGTACTAGAATGCTGCTATAAGTATCCCTGGAGCCTTCTCCAGGCTCAGCAACCCAATTCTCTCAGCCTATCTTCATAGGAGAAGTGTTCCATCCCTCTGATCATCTTCAGGGCTCTCCTCTGGATTCAATCCAACAGGTCAATGTCCTTCCTGTTCTGGGGACCCCAGAGCTGGATGCAACACTGCAGGTGGGGTCTCACCAGGGGCAGAATCACCTCTCTTTACCTGCTGGCCATACTGCTTTTGATGCAGCCCAGGTTAGGTTGGCTTTCTGGGCTGCAAGTTCACATTGCCAGGTCATGTCCAACCTGTCATCCACCAGCACCCCAAAGTTATTCTTGACAGAGCTGCTCTCAATCTCTTCATCCCTCAGCCTTTGTTGGTATCTGGAGTTGCCCCAATCCAGGTGCAGGACCTTGTACTTGGCCTTGTTGAACCTCATGAGGTTCATGTGTGCCCAATTCTAGAGCTTGTCTGGGTCCCTCTGAAGGGTGTCCCATCCTTCAGGTGTGTCAGCCACACCATTCAGCTTTACAACATCTGCAAATTTGCTGAAGGTGTGTTCAATCCGATTCTCTATGCCACTGATGAATATATTGATCAGTAGTGGTCCCAGTATGGACCCCTGCAGTGTACTACTTGTCACTGATCATCCGACCATTAAGGCATTGACTACTGTCCTCTGCTTGCACCACTCAGCCAATTCTCATTATGTCATGTCTCATCTTCTCCTCCTTTCCTTCCTTAACCCAACATTCTCCTCATCTTCCTTTTCCAGCTCATCATTATAGTGTGGTTCATCAGTGTGTGCAACCACAATCCTAATTTCTGCACCCTAATACTGTTCTGTACTTCTTTTTATATCCTACAAAGAACAGGGAATTCTCACGCCTGCCTATGCTGAACCTCTAAGTAAACATGTCGCAGAGCCCATCAAGTTTAATTTCCTTGGAGTCTGTGAGGAACTGGAAAGTCCTTTAAACATCTCCCAAGGGCCACCCCAAATATCACTGATCTTTGCAAACTGATTGCCGCTGAGATCTCCCAACTTATTGCACTGGAAAGCTACTAAGCAGCTGTCAAAACCTGCATTTTGCAGAAATGGGTTATGTTACCTTTCAAAATTCAGATCAGTCAACAGTTGTTGACATCATGTTTTAAGCCATTTCTGTGGCTTAGGAAATTTATTTAATTTGTTTTTTAGAGGGTTTAGAGAAATATTATCTTAATGATTTAAAGTTTTGAGGTAACCTCACGTTTTGAGGTTACATTTAATTCTATATTGAAGTCACTGAAAACATGAATTATGTAACTATGATGTCAAATCACAGTTTAGGTTAAGTTCCTGTGTAATTAGGTGGGTGCAATGTCTCACTCAGGAGGAGTTTTGTGCTTTTCAAGATTGGGGAGCAATTTTTGAAAGGCATGAATACAAGTCAGATGTGGATCTTTTGTTGATTTACAAAGTGATTTTAATACTTAATTTTCATTTCCTTTTCTCTGGATAGAGACTGAACAAAACCATTAAACTTCAGTAGCAAGACCAGTAGAAAACACAGGATAACTTTCATCTCCCCTTGGGGAAGGTTTTGCAGATCTAAAGGTCCAGAGTCAGGTGGGTATTTGGAAAATCTTGATATGTAAGGTTTGCTACCGGTTATCTTGCTGCATCAAGGCCTTAACGTGAGAGCGGTTTTACTTTTAGGGATGATAAATAGAAAATGAGAAAACTACTCATTTTGTATACAAAGAAAAAAAGCCACATGCGTATTCCTGACACGAGTTCATTTTGTTGCTATACAGAAAGCAGCAATACAAATTCTACAGTAATGCTTTTGTCATGGGAAAAGCAATTCGGAAAAAACAGGAACCTATCATTACCCTCAGCAGTAGAGTTTTCTTAATAGCAGTCATACTCTTAGAAATACAAATATTGATGTTTAAAATGAGAGAGATATTAAGAGGAAATTTACAAATAACCATTTAGACACAGAGATTTTACAATATGCTCAAGTTCAAAACATAAACATAGAATAGAAATGTTAAAAACAATTTCACAAGATGCTTTAATATAATGTATCAGAAACAAGAAACATGATTTTAGTTAGATTTGTAAGCTTAAATACATCTAAAATTGTGTTTGGTGGTGTTTTCTTGTTTGTTTTGGTTTTATTTGTTAGATTTTTGTTTTGAGCTGTACCTACCTGCATTATTTGAGATCACATTTAAAGCATGTATGGTCCCTTGAAACTTCTTGAGGCCCTTTAACGTGATAGTTTCACAAGCATATATGATTTCTTTGTGAAAAATTTGTGTGAATATGCACTGTTTAGGTGAGTGCTGCAATGCTACAGATCAATTCAGACTTTTACTAGTCCCTATAGGATCTATCCAAACTCCAGATCTATAACCAGTATTTCTAATCCAGCATTAAGTAATAGCTCTTTAATAATTCCAAGTGCTAAGGGTGTCAGCTTCACTTGAAAGCAACACTGTCTTTTATATGAGATCATTCTGCTCTTCCTGTGATAGTCACAGAATGCTTTGAAAACTGTTGATTTGATAATGACTGGGACTGCATGGGCAGTGTGACAGACAGCTGTTATGAACTCAGCAATAGTACACATGCAACGCTGGATATTAGAAATGGGTTTTCTCATGTCACAGTCTTGCTTCCGTTGATCAGATACCTAGAAATAAAAAATTAATGGAAGGAAGCTTGAATAGTTTTCTTAGCTCAGCAATGGGGACTGGCCACACACTTTGTCTTCTCAGATACCAGCCAATTTACTGAATCCAGAGAGGAACTACAGAGCTTTTGCTTTGTAATCAGTGCTGCAGGGCAGACTTTCTCTGGCTTTTTCTCCAGAGGTTGGATGAGGTCTGTATGCTTTTGCCACTACCAAATTTTCAAGTCTCTTTTCTTTTCCCCTGAAAGATGTGGAGTTCCCCAGGTCTGTCTCAGATACCTCCGAGGCTGGGTGATTTTTCATTTACTTAAAAAGCATAGAACATAGAAACCAATAGTACAAGTATTGCTTTGCTAGAAAGTATTAAAATCAGCTCCAATAGGAAAAATAATCTTTCAAATCCTGAAAACAGGGAGTTTATGAGATTCACAGAACTTTGGAAAGGCAGTTAATCATATCAAGGGAGACAGGAGGGCAGTGAAAGCATCAGGTCACTTCTACAGCACCTTAAAAAACTTTGAAAGTCGTGGAAGAGAGAACCAGCCACCTGCCTTTGCTCTGTTTCCCATAATGGAGAGAACACATCTGCTCCCCACTATTCCACACCCCGAATTGCCTGACCAGCTGAGGCCTGATGTTGGGATGATATGGAGCTTATTTCTGGAAGCTCCTTATCTCTAAAAATATCCCCTGTTATCAATTTTTCAGATGTGAAGGGAGATACTAACTGGTATAAGCTTTGCTGCCTGAGATTTCAAGGGAGTAAGAACAGCACTTTAGGAACGGTTTGCTCACTTTGAGCATGTCATGAGGCCAAGCGAACTGTAGATAACACAATGAAACAGTCACATCACAGCATGGACTTTTTAAATATAGTTGCATGTCTTCAGGTCAAGTGTCATATACTCATGCTTTCTTGTAGCTTCTTCAGTATTTTACACAGTTTATCCGATACAAAATGAGAGCTAAAAAAGAAAAAAAGAGCTGAGGGATGGCTAATGTTAAGATGAAAAATTTAAAATACCTAATATCAGTTTAAAGCTGATATCTAGGGCCTGACAAAAATTAGTAGTCAGTGGTATTTAATAGGAAACACTAACTTCTTTGACCACTTATGAGAGATAATATCCTGAATTCAGTCTGTCATTTTCTGTGATGACTGAAAATATATAGAAAAAGGAATAATATATCAGTGGAGAATTTTTCAACCAATTGTGTTACCTAGCAAGAATATAAGTTGAAATGGTCTACATATCAGTTTTCTGTTTTCTCCATTGTATCCCATCAGACAAGGAAGCACGGCCCAATGACTACACCAGATTTCTCAGAATTTTCTACTGTTGCTCTATAAAACTGTTCCAGGACCTGCAATGATGTTCCAGCATCTTATTGCACATCTTTATCTGCTTTAACCTGAAAATTCTTAGCCAAAATTTCTGCTTATAAGAAAATTCAGTTATGGCCATTTTATTTTTTCATTAATTCTTATATTTGTGGGAGGTTTAATGTTCAGAATTCTGAATGCTACATTGTTCATTTGGGAAATACACCACAGTGCATTTAAGATCCTTGCATACTTACATTATCTTACCTTAGTACTTTCTAAGTGCTTAGTACTTTAATTTCTTTCAAAGTGCTAAAAATTCTAATTTAAGTCACAAGAGCTCCTACTACTTAGTACAATATTTAGTCACTTAAAACTATTATAATATGATTTCATTCTCTTTAGGAGTATGCTGTAATTTCACATTCTAAACATATCTAGTTGTTTGAATGATTTATAATTCATAAGTTTTGTTGCTTGGCTTCAAATAGTTATGGTGATATATGCTACAGAACTTAATTTAATTGAACCCCCTATTATGCTCTAGGCAAATCTGTTAGAAAAAAAGGACTCTACTATGTGTAGTCTAAATACTTTTGCCATGTTTTCCATTTTACAGTAGCCTTTTATTCTGGAAATGTTGAAATGCTGTCATATATTTTTAATTAGAGTATTACAATAATCCTTACCCATGCATTCATTATAATACATATTGGTCACTGCAATTTCCTCTCAGTTGGTCTGCCAAATTCAGTGTGATAAAAATGACAGTAATGAGTTCAGCTGCCAGAATTATTTTTTTTAACACAAGCTGCACAGTATTTATACGTGGTTACATTCATACATTTTTTTCATATAAGTTCAATGGCTGCAAAACCGTATTAAACATTTAGGTAAATAGAAGATTATTTTTCTCTCCATTCATACTTTTTACAAGAAATCTATTTATTGAAAAAGTGGTAATTAGATCCCCTTGTTTGTGTGCAGTCATAGTAGCCACAGTGATCGGATATGCAGAACCCTCATGTGAATTCTTCTGCAAGATGACAGTTTTACAGTGAAACAAACATTTAACAGTGAAACCACCTCTGACAGAAACACGTACTTTGTCACATAGTTTCTTGCCCTTCAATTATATCCATGTATCTGTATAGTTGGAGAAGAAGTCACCATTATGCAATATGGGAACTAATCTGTATTAAAACAGTATTTTTTCTTTTTAACCTATACTTGTTCTCTCCTCCAGATCATATCACAACTCCACAAACATCTGTCTTTGCCTTGGGAATGGAGGGCACAGCATGAGGACAGGAATGATCACCTGGGAAGCAAGGTTAATTGAATAACCACAAACTCTGTATCATGGAGAAACTGGCTTGCTCATGTTCAGTAACAGATAAAAAAATGTTAAAATGCACAGCTAATTCCCCATCTTCCTTCCAAGAGGGAGATGAAAGAAAGGGAAAACAGACCTGTTGAAAATGGCAACTATTTCACTTAGGATACTGTCTGAAAAGTTCAAACACCATGACAACAGCAGTACAAAACCTGAAAAAAAATAACATTGCAAGCATTCAAGCCCTGTGCTGCTCATTAAGCAACCTGCTTCCCCATATACTCAGAACTTCAAACGTGTCTTTGTTCTTATCATTTACTTTCAAGATTTATAGGCATACTCACTGTGCCTGACATAAATGCTTTTGCACACATTATGCTTGCAAAACCTCATAATGGGCATGCAAATTGATATTTATTCACTCAAAGCCCAAACTACACATAAATACTGCCGCAGCAGTTACACTGGTGTACCCATTGAAATCTTTCAAACTCTTTTCCAAGCAGTGTTCATCAGGGAGTATGTATAGGGGCTTTTTTTCCCCAAGCAGTGTTCAGCAGGGAACATGTATAAGGGCTTTTTTGTTGGTTTTTGGGGGTGTTGTCGTTCTGTTTGTATGTTTGTTTTGGGTTTTGTTTGGTTTTGTTTGCTTGGGTTTGGGGTTTTTTTAAGCATTAGTAGGTACAGCCACCAGAATGTAGAGGTTGTTCAGCAATAATTGCAGCACACTGCTGGAGCAGGCTGATCTTTGTTGGGAGGTGCTGTGTGATGTAAAGCATGGACAGAAGCAACCCTTCCTCCCAGTATCTTCAGGTGAACTGCTGATTTGTATTGTCATTAAAATGCAATTATGCACAATTTTACTTTCACAGACTCAGATTCTGGGGACACTGAGATTCTTGCCCTGGGAACCATGGAAGCTGGATCAAGTACTCTTCTTCATTCTCGATACACCCACAAAACTGCCACAGTAATTATCAGCAGGCTTATGGAGATTAATTTAAGATTGGGAAGCTCTGATAATGAACTCTATAGCAAACAAACACAAAATGCTTTTAACCATGAGGTCTTTAGCCAAGAACAGTAACAAAAGTCATTATTTACTCCCACTGCCTTAAAAGAAAAAAAAATCCATCATTTGTTATAACACTACCTTTCTTTCATAAGGATAGTAGATGCATTTTTGGTCTTTATAAACAAGAATAAACATACCAATTATCTGTACTGTTATTAACAGGACGAAGAAAACAATTGTGAAATTAATTATATTGCACTTTAGGAGAAAAATCGCAACTGGAGTCAATGTGCAGAGGTTTCCTCTGTGGACAACAGAAGACACATTATCTTCTTGTGCAGCCTCACAACATACATAAAGGTTAAATCACTGATATTATTTTTTCTGCTCAAGAACTGTTAGAATAAATTTTGTGATACAAATTTTATTTTGCATTAAAGTTTTTTAAGGTGCTGTAGAAGTGACCTGATGCTTTCATTGCCCTCCTGTCTCCCTTGATATGATTAAGTGCCTTTCCAAAAATAAAATGGATCAAATATGTTGTTAACTCCCCAGGATGTATTAAGAAAGGACTACTCAGTGTGTTAGCTTTGTGAAATGAAACGTTTTCTGTATTCTGCTTTGAACTACTTCCATACTTCAGCAGATCAATCAGTTTAGATTGATCAAATATTTTCTTTTAATCATCATGATTGATTAATTTATTTGATTTCAATATAGTGATTGTGCAGAGGAAAAACAAATCGAACCTTACAGTATTTCAATCTCTTATTTCACATGCCCTAATGACTAGTACTGCTATTTCAAGGAAAGAGCACTTCTTACTCCTGTATTCAGAGCAAAAATTCAGTTACTTTCCAAAGCACATATTAATTTCAAATTTACAGTATGTTATGGTGCAAAATTTGTATTTGTAGCAGGGAATGGGAGACACTCATTTTATAGAAAAGAGATAGCTGGCTTATATTTTCAAGAGATAAGGCATATTTGCTATTCTCTTGTTTAATTATGGAATAACCAAAATTAATTTATATTCAAGGTAAAAGATACTTTTATTAATTTGTGTTACAGTTCAGGAAAAGGACACCAAGAAAAAGTTTCAAACAGTGGTGGAAAACTGAAAAGGAGGTGTTGATATAGTATGTTTTATACTGTGCAATTAGTTTATATTAAGCTAAGCCTAAGCCATAGAGATCATTACTTCTGTAATCTTTAAAGCGAGGATGACATTCATACAGTGTAAAATTACACCTTCATCCTTATTTCAAAATTATCTGGGGACACCCATGTCCTAATTATTATTTCAAAAATATCTTCTTCATTTAATTCTTTATTTAGACTTAAGGAAAAAAACAGTTGAAAGAGTGATGAGCAGTGACTGGTTTTCTTCAATTCATATTCTGCTGATGTTCTGCTAGTGTTGTTATTCTGAACTTCCTTCTTTATATAAGTTTTCATTGCCATCTTAGGAAACCTCAAGATGCATCAAAATAGATGCCATTCTGTTATCTTGTGTTCAGTACAACTTTGTTGGGAAAGAAGACACTGCTGCCATATTAGACTGCTACCACTTAAGAAAAGACCAAGGATCGAGGCTTCCAAATTCTGAATTTGCTTCATGTTATTCTGCACTATGTCCAGAGGCAAGCTTTTAAGTTTCAGACTTTATGCCTGTTTTCAGAGTGAAAGTGCTATGGCCCTAAGACAATTTTATTAGCTTTCTTTCCTTCTTTTTCTTCTTCTTACATTTTTTACACATAGATCATAAACATGGATTTCATCTTGCTCTGTTTACATAGAACAGATTTAGTTCTCTTATAAATCTGCAAAATGGAAATAAATGCTTGTGAATGTTGTCATGTTTAAGCCATTAGTCACAAGCCTCAGAAGACAAATTAAGTATAGTTTCAGGAACAGCAGAAGACTGCTCATTCTAACTCATCTTTATTATGAAAAAGAAAATAACAAAAGTGAACATTGCCAGTGATGTGCTATCTTTTTATCTGACCATTTAGATAAGGATTCACAGGAAAGGCAACACTAATGCTTGAATTAATGATTTTATAGGAACAATATATTTTTTGTACCATGAGCAATCAGAAGTAAGGATTTCTGTCCTTGGTTGTCTTGCTCAATACTTCAACTTCCCTCTACACCTTGTAACTGAAACAAGTCCATTCTTCAAGACAACTCAAGCAGGAAAAAAAAAGATAAACACTGTGAGTAGACCAAAGACATACGCACACTGATTAGCCTCTCCAGGCATATTGGAACTAACTTCTCTCTGTTTTTCCTGTCAGTAGGGGTCACTGATTTGCATCTCTGCTGTACTCAGCTATCCTTCTCAGAAAATATGTAGGAATCTCTGAAAATAAAACTTTGAAAACTATACCCTTTTTAAACAATGTTCAAAATCAACCAGTGTGTTCCAAAATTACTGCAGGGAAATATGATTGCCAAATGTAGTTAGTGAAATTGTATCAGTCTCATTACATTCAAGTAGAAGAGGGCTGGAGCTGAATGGCAGGTTTCAAAAAACATTTCTGGGAATAGAATCGTATTTAGAAGAAGGAGTTTGCAATCTCTTGCTGTTCAAAACTGAGGAACTCTGAACAGTAGTAAAGGGATATAGATCCAAAAATTAATAATTTAGAGAGGATTTAGACACAGAGTATGATTAATTTGCAACGTCAAGGGATTAACCCAAAGACCTCTCGTGCCTTTCTTGTCATGCGTTCTAACATGAGTCCATTCTATATTCAATTTATTCTATAAATGTTCCAGTATTCTGATATCAGAGTAATATAAAAAAGTCAGATCTTTAAACTTAGTTATCGTCAAATGCCAGAGTAAAATTTTAGTTCTAGCAGGGCTAGATGACTACAAGGTAAACCCAAGCTATGTCCAGTCATCACAGTTTCTCAGGCTTTGTGACTGCATTACTACTATCGTCATATTTGCAAACGAATGCACTACAATATCTTAAGTTACTCTAACACATCCCCCATCACCTGACAAAGCTCGCTGGACATAATGGCTGCAGAACTGCTCATCAAAATTTCTCATCAAGCATCATGTCTTTGAAATTACTCAGTACTTTAAGTCTACCAGCAATTCCCATATCACATGCATTTTATTTTTAATTTTAATTCAGAAATTAAGAAACATTTTTAACTACTTATGCAGTTTGGAGAGCACAGAAAAACTTAGTACATGATCTGATCAGTAAATTTCACAACAAAGTTATCCTTCCTTTCTCCAAATAAGTATGAAGCAATAGTGTGGGTTTACTTCAAATATTTTGTAGTGCTGTCTTGCTAGCATGCAGAATACAGGAGTGATGTCGTGAACAGTTAGCATCAGTATGGTTTGAATATGTTATAATGGCTCTCAAGTTTCATGTGTTTCCATATATCAGCCATGTTTGCTGAGAGGTTATACTTCCTCATGCAAGGTAAGAGAAATCTGGTAGAACAGGAATGGAAAAGCAGACCTACTGTCTTCTAGCAAAGCATAAGGCAAGTGTCTGCACCAAATCTACAGGAATGAATACTGTATGACTATTCTCCACAGAAGATGGAAAACTTAAGAAAGTGGCTGCCTTTTAGACCTTGCATAAGAAGCTATTGATTTCACTGGCTGCAATCTATCTGATATCTCATTCTCAAAATTACTCAGTTGGGGCATATCATTGCTGCCAGCAGCATAAGACTCGTTAAAGTGTAAGATCACACTGACGTATAAATTGTTTCTTTGACAGCTCAGTCAGAAACAGGCAAGAGTCTTACCTATTTGCCAGGAGATTCATAAGCAGTCTCATATTATGGCTTATCCTGCAGATTTCCACTACAAAGAATTTATCATCATCATCACTGAGCAAAGTATGTGCTATGTTTAAGAACAGGTTGCCAAAGCCTAATGGAAATTCAAACATTGTGGAACTGAGAGACAAATTAAGATAAGTTGTTTTGCCTGACTGTTAAGTCTGAATTTGGAGAAAAGTACAGAAACACATTACAGAATCAGAGAATGGATCAGGTTGGAAGGGACCACAGTGGGCCATCTGGTCCAACCTCCCTGCTCAAGCAGGGTCATCCTAGAGCAGATTGCACAGGATTGCATCCAAATGGTTCTTGAACATCTCCATTGAGTGTGATTCCACAACCTCTCCAGGAAATCTGTTCCTGTATGTGGTCACCCACACAGTAAAGAAATTCTTCCTCATATTCATATGGAACTTCCTGTGCAACAGTTTCTGTCCTTTGTTTCTTGTCCTATTGCTTGGCACCACCAAGAAGAGCCTGGCTTTGTCCTTTTGACACCCTCCCTTCATATACTTACAGATACTGATGATGTCCCCTTTCAGTTACCTTGTCTCAAGACTAAACAGGCCCAACTCTCTCAACCTTTCCTCATAAGACAAATGCTGCAGTACCTTTAATCATCTTCATAGCCCTCTGCTGGACTTGGTCTGGGAGCTCCATGTCTCTCTTGTGAGGAGCCCAGAACTGGACACAGCATTCCAGATGTGGCCTCACTAGGGCTGAGCAGAAGAGCAGCATCACCTCTCTTGACCTTCTGGCCATGTTTTTCATAATGCACCCCAGAATACCACTGTTCTTCTTGGGCCACCAGGGCACACTTCTGACTCATGCACAGCTTGTTGTCCACCAGGTTCTTCTCTGCAGAGCTGTTTTGCAGCAGGTCAGCCCCCAGCCTGTACTGATGCATGGGGTTATTATTCCCCAGGTGCAGGATCCTGCACTTACCCTTGTTGAATTTCAGACAGTTCATCCCTGCTCATCTCTGCAGCCTAACCAGTTCCTTCTGAAGGGCAGCACAGCACCCTGGGGTATCAGCCACTCCTCCGAGCTTTGTGTCATCAGTGAACTTGCTGAGGAGGCACTCCATAAGTCATCGATGAATAAGCTAAACAATATTGGGCCCAGTATTGTATCTTTGGGAACACTACTAGTGTCAGATTATAACCCTCTGGGATCTGCTGTTCAGCCAGTACTCAAAACATCTCCTGTCCACACATCCAGTCCACACTTCTTGAATTTGCTTATGAGGATGTTGTGAGAGACAGCATCAAAAGCCTTGCTGACATCAAGGTAGACAACGTCCACTGCTCTCCCCTCATCCATCCAGGTAGTTGTTTCATTGTAGAAGGCAATCAGGTTGGTCAAGCATGAATACCCTTGGGTGAATCCATGTTAGCTACTCCTGATCACCTCTTTGTCATCCTTATGGTTAGAGATGACCTCCAGAATGAGGCACTCCATCACCATTCCAGGAACTGAGGTGAAGCTGACAGTACCGTAGCTCCCTACGTTCTTCTTTTTGCCCTTTTTGAAAAAACAAGGTGATGTTTGCTTTCTTCCTGTCCTCGGGCACCTCTCCAGATCGCCACAACTTTTCAAAGGTGATCATCAGTGGCCTTGCTATGGTGTTGGTCAGTCCTCTCAACACTCACAGATGCATCCCATCAAGGCCCATGGACTTGTAGATGTCAAGTTTGCCCAGGTGTTCTCTAATCCAGTCCTCCTAGTCCAAGGGAAAGTCATCCTTCCAACATTCCTTGACCCTGGCCTCCTGGGTCAGAGATTCCTGAGGGTTGGTCTTGTCAGTGAAGACTGATGCAAAGAAGGTGTTCAGTAGCTTTGCCTTCTCTGCATCCTCCATTACAAGCGTCCACCCTCGATTTAGTTGCAGTCCATGTTATCCTTTATTTTTCTTTTGTATTGATATATTTGAAGAGGCTGTTCTTGTTGTCCTTGATATCCTTGGCAAGATATAATTCCAGATGGGCCTTGGCCTTCCTTATCTCATTTCTGCTTGCTCTGACCACCTCTATATATTCATTCCAAGTAGCCTGACCCTGCTTCCATCTCCTGTGTATTTCCTATCTACACCTGAGTAATGACAGGAATTCTTTATTCATCCGTGCTATTTTTCCATGATATCTGATTCAAGCCCTTGGCAGGAACAAACTTCTCTGGACAATAAGTTGGGTCAGCAGATGGGTGCCTCTGTCCCCTGCAGTAAGGAGTTACCCACTACAATTACTTGCAGGTTCTTCTGGGTGATCCTGTGTGGCTCAGGGTCTGGTGCCTCAGTTGCCTTACTTGAAACATTTACACATCTCCTCCTTGGCTTGGAGGGCACTAAACCTGTTTGTTAATGTCAAGTCTTCAGGAGGAACAGTATTACTCCTTGTATGGAGAGTGACCATCTGCTTTTATTGACTTCTGACTTCTTGTGAGATGCAGTGCAGAACCCACCTGCATCTCTGATGTAGAGAGGGGTTGAGACTCCAGTGTCTATAAGGCCTCTGAGAATATCCTATTTCTTTCTGATCCACATGAATACTATGCAGCCTATTTACTTCCTCGTGCAACTCCTTGACCTGGTGAAATGCTCCTCGACATGGACGCAGCTCCTGCAGGGGAGATGATTTTCAGCCCCATCTTCATGGACAAGCACCAGGCACTCTGAACTGCCAGAGGCCTGCAGAACTACTTCTACTGTCAGAAGGTCTGTTTGGGTGGAAGGCTCTGACATCTTTGGTGCAGCAACTTCGACAGTCACTGGGGAACAAGCTCTATGGCTTATCATAGCTATAGTGTTGGGAGCTCAGACTGGGGAGAAGGGGCCTCCTCATTCCCCTCAGTGCCCCTATCCACTGCTCTCTGGTTCTGCTACTGTGTTGGCCCTCCTACAGAGAGGATCCCATCCTGTGCCCTTTCTGTGTGCCCTTCCTGGTACACTGTTGTGCCATGTCCTGTTTTTCCTCCCTGTTTGTCATGCTCCAGGTGGCTTGTGCTCCCTAGAGCCATTTGAATCTGCTACCCTTGCTCTGGTAATGCCCTCGCATCAACCTCGCTCGCTTGGGCTGCAGGATCCTAGAGGGTTCCTGGAGCATCTCTCAGCTATTGCTAGATACATCTTTATTAAAAAGAGTATTTGCTGAGTGGTTTTGTTTCATTCAACTCTATTCGTCTGCGATCTTCTAACTGTGGCATAGTTACTAAGCAAGCTATTGTACATTTAAATAGAAAGCATTCTTGAGTAACAGCACAGCAGTTTTCTATTCCTTGGTTGCTGTTAGAAGAGCACTGGTGATAAAATGACGCTTGAAGATTTCATATTCTTATGAGATTTGTTTTCTATTTCATAAAGCAGGATTACTCCATATTCTGAACCACAAACCTGTGTTGGTTCCCCTTATATTTTTCTTTAATCTTTCATCCTTGAATATTCTTAAAGAAGTAGCTATGATCTTTCCTGCCAGAAATGTGCTAGAAAAATCTGTTTACATCAACAAAAAGATCTAAGTCTAAAGGTAAGGATTTCCCATAAAAAAGATTTATTTTTCTAAAAACTGTCAAAGAAAGTTTATTAGTAAAAGTAGAATCATTAGTTACAACAGAAAAGTAAGCAAGATAAATGAATGTTAAAAACATATTCTGCACATGTACCAACAAAACATTTAAGCATAAGCTTAATTATAAGAAAGTGAATCATCCCAATGGCCTACATGACTGCTATAAGGAGATCATATCACCAGGATATAGAAGCTATTTTTGCCTTTCAGGGAATTTAACTTTGGGGATTCCAGGATACCTTTGAAAGGTCACTTTGAGCTGATTAATCAACTAAGAAAACAGATAGACTGAATGACTCTATTACAGTTTATATTGAGATGTATAACATGTCATTTAAACTAAAGAAATTATGGACTAAATGATAACAGCATTTAAAGTCAGCTCCACAGATCAAAAAACAAGCAAATGAGAAGCTATAAAGAAAATAGCAGTGATAACTTTAGTCAAAGCACTTGTAGGAAAAAAATTTCCATTACTGAAGACATTTGATTAGTTACTACTTTATGCGTAGAAGAAAGCTGCAAGTTCTATAAACCAGTCTTATACACCAGGCAGCTCTTAAAGTTGTTGTAGGACTGTTTTACATGTTTCAAAACACCTGACAGGGCCAACAGGTGCCTGCAGGCTAGTGGGGTTGTGTTCTCCCCTTCCTAGTGAGGGAACGGAGATAAGGGCTGGGATGGGTACTGGGGTGGGCTGAGGGGTGAAGGCACGGGGCCCCAAGATTCTAGTGGTTCACAAGCATGAGGGGAAGGTCCTGCCTCTCCCTGCTCCCCCTTGCTCACCACCCCACTGGCATCCACAGCCTGGGTCCCAACATGGTGCCCAGCTGGGATGAGCACAGTACACAGACCCCAGGTAGGTGCTGGCTGCAGGGTCTGCTGGTACTGACTGCATCTTCCATGATGGCTCTAAGTTTGTAAGCACATCTCTGAATTGTCTAGGAGGACAGGATAACTCACTAAGGAGGGTCTGCAGCTCTTTTGCAATCCCTGCTACAACAAAAAGGGCTGGGAGGAGAAACCAAAGCAGGGAACAAGCTAGGCACAGGTAGGACTCCATGACCTCAGAGAGTTGACGTAAATGAAAACCCTCAAAAGCAGATTGGGACTCTTGTGTCATCCCACCTCACAGGTTTAGTTGCTTCCTCTGTTCTGCGATAAATAGTGCCTATTTCAGTCAACTGCTGCAAATCATTAAGATGAGTATCACTTCATGTCTATTTTAAAAGAAGTTTGGATTCAGACTGAATGATTCAGGAATAGACTTCGCATACATTTTTGCTCTGAAGTGCCTTGGAAATCACCTAAACCACAGACATTTCAGAGCAATGAAACTACTTCAAAATAGTCTATTCTAACTCTTCAAGAATATCCTTAAACATCAACGCATTATCTGCTTTTATTATGTGAGAAAATATACTCCCAAGTGATGAAAAATTAACTTCATGCCAGGGGAATGTCACACTGAGCTTTGTTAAATGTACCTTTATGTTTAAAGCATATTACCAATGTTAACACTTCAAACTGCTTAGTAAAGAATAAAACATTATAGTTAGAAATATAGACTAAGTACATGGTTTAAAAAAAGCAAATGACATACTCTAAAAAGCAAGAGTAGATGGTAGTGTTCTCTTCCCTCCTACTGGTGTAAAGGAAGAGCTGTTTCTTTCATATTTTCAGTGTTATACCACTTAAAAGTTAATACAACTGAAATAAAATACCAGTTTTGAAACTGGCATAAGAGGTCAAATTTAGAAGTTGATCAGCATTTGGATTTAAATTCAGTAACATGAGTCAGACCCCTGCTCCCACTGGACAGATTTGCTGGTTAGAGGCTCTGCACAGTTCAAGAGAACAATGTAATTTGGAAAGATGATCACGAAAATATTCATTTTGGAGGACTGTAGCATAGCTGAATTTCAGCTTTAGGAACTATTATCACTGCTAGTTAGGTGTAGAAAGTTACAGGATACCACCACAGTTTCAGTGCTTAATCAGTACACGGACAATAATAATATTGCACCTCCAATATGACATAGGGCATCTTAAAACAGTATTGTCTGATGGACTGGATCATTATTCCTATCTACTAAGACGACTGGGGTTCCAGCAACTCACTTCAATGATACTTTGATCTTAGCATCAGGGATTACTAGGATATGAACTGAAGAAAAATGGTAGTTATCTTAGTAAATCTAAGAGAGAATAAATATGTAAAAGTAAATAAGTTAATAAGTAAATAAGTAAAAAATAAATGCCATAATGAAGTTAAGAACATTTTGGATTGAGTATTCAGATATTGTATTAGTGCTGGCCACTACAATGATAAGGATTACAAGCCTTAAGAAGGTCAATTACATTATGTTAATAGTATTTTTCATTTTTGCAGTAATAAATGTAACCTACAGAAGATTACGGCTCCCTTTGTCCAGTTCTTGAAGTACTACATTTAGAAGTACCATGAGTAAGAATGGATTTTCTTAGCTGTTTCCTTACACTCCTGAGAAAATCCCCAAAGTGACAAAAATCATAAGAAAAAAAGTAGACACTAAATGTGCCAGGATCTGCTTTCACCAGCAAAAATTTCCTTACTTGGTTATAATGTTAGTGTTAGTTAGGAGTAGTGTTATTAGCTTCTCATACAACTGCCTTAAAACAACCACTTATTTCCCTGTCAGTCCAAGGCTTTTTGCTCTTTTTCTTTCCTCTCATAACTCATTTATTACCTTTCAGTTTATTATCAGCCTATGTACATAACCCTGCGATGCCTCACATTTTAAAAAATAAAAAGGAAATTTTTATAGTACAGCAGCATATTCATCTTTCCTCATTTGCATTGCCAATTTATTGTTACTGGAACTGTTTTTGCATTGTATTTAAATGCTCAAATGCTGACAGAAACAGCATGAAGCTTTTTTTTTTCCCCTTGGAAACTGGAGGCAGTATGTTCCACTCTAGTTGGTTTCTGCACTCCTTATTTTCTGCATTCACACTGTCACATTTAATCCATAGATATCCTGTTCTTGTCTCATGGCAGATAGGGCCAAATTAATTTGTTGTCGTGATGGACTGAAATGTTGGTAATATTTTAAACATTGTCAAAATCACAGAGAGACTTTCTATAAACTGCGAGGAAGAAACAGTCTGTCTGTGGCCATCAAAGTACCCCTTTCCTCCCAATGCCTCCCCACTGGAATTTGGAGTGTGACTGGGGATTTGAGATAAGACTATAGTCCAATCATCTCAAGTCTGAGGAGAAGTAAACAAGGCTCAGGAAAGAAGAATGTATCTGTGTTAAGAATCAGCCCTAGCTGGGCTCAGAGGGTAGTGGTGGAGGAGAGGTTTGCATGTGTGATTGAAATATTTCCATACCAAACCAAAGGAGGAACCCCCTTTCCCCCCACGAGAAGACCAAGAAGACCATGTACATGTGGCACATTCATGTGACAGGCAGCTGAGAAGGGGTCATAAACCACCAAAGACCCCCAAAATACCCCCCTAATTCATTCTTGAGGTCTCCTACCACCAGAAGACTGCACGTGATCCAAGTGAGACAACAAATCTGTCACAGCAGACTGCCAAGTTTCCCTCCACAAGGGAAGGTGCCTGGCATCTCCTGAACGTATGTTAATCCATTGGACTCTATGTTTTTTGGGAAACCCTCACCACCAAGAAGACCAGAAGAACCAGACTGAGAGGATGCCGCCGGCTTACAAGGTGTGATGATACTTCTATTTTGATCTCTCTCTGTCACTTTCTTTCTTCTACCCCCACCCTCCTTTTCCCTATTTCTTTCTATCTCTCTTTCTGTGTCTCACATTTACAATTAAATAAAACCCATACTATTGACTTTGGCATTTGGTCTCATTTGTACCTTAATTCAGGCAGAGGAATTTCTAATACTTTTAATAACCGGATCATAACAGTTGACTCCCCATTTTTCTTAGTGTGGTGCCATTCAGCTCTATTAAAAGGACGTTTTCTTCCTTACAAAGCTGTGGATTTGGGAGAAATTTAAGGCAAGTTAATTCGCCTTCTCTTCTAGGGAAATATATTACTGATTGTCCCATTTCATCTTGTCTATTGCTTATTTATAACTGCATATAATCTGTTTCCTGGTCACAACTGTATTTGCTCTTGTTAATACATTTCATTATTATATGTTTGTTATTATTACTATATTAGTTTTCCTTTCTCAAAGTAAATCTCTGGGTTTCATTGAACTTATTAATTTTTCTCTATTCACGTTAACGTTAGTTTTGGAGCCATTATCCGTATTGAAGAATCTGTTCATACTAGGCAACATATAGACCTATTTTCTCAGCTGAATAAAAGCTACAGAGTCTAAGCAAGAGTAGTCATTTCTCCAGCTTTTCATGTCTTTTGTCAATTTATTTTATTTTTTTTCCACTTGATTTCTCTGTAGGTTACATTAGGCAAAAATTATTTTTCTCCAAAATTCAATATGGATGCACACATCCTATTCTATTTGATCTCACATTATTGAAGTACATAGAGAAAAACTGATGTAACCAGTGTAAGAAAACTAAGAACACAGTAAGTGTCAAAAGCAAAATGAATGGATTCTATTTTCTGGATTCTTTCAAAATGCCTGCCAGTAAGGAACTAAAATGGAATGATGCAACCCCAGCTAGGGAGTAGTTGATTCAGTGTTTAGTCTTCATCCTCAGTTATTTTTAACTATATTTTAATAATGTACTGCAGTTTTTTTCTTTCCTTTATTGTATCAGAACTCAGGTGATGATAAACCTAAATGCAGTTTGCTTTTTAAAAGCATCCAACCATGTTTTACTGCTTGAGACTTTTTTCCAGGTGGTGGTACTCAGCATGGAGTAGTCAGGGCCAAGAGCTGCTGGGCCTTTATGCATCACCATGTTCCAGCACTAATGGGCCAGGACCAAAGCTTTGATGGAAAAATCTCTGTGAAGATGTCTTTCTGTCTCTTTGGCTACCAGGAGCACAGGTTCTCTAATTAGACAGGAGAAATATATGCATTATTTAACTATCTGTCCTTTCTGTGTAACGTGGGACATTTGGATTATCCTAAAACAAGGAGAAAGAAGTATGGGATAGGAAGGCTGACGTTGATAATGGCCCATACTCCCTTCCAATAAATCTAGCTTTTACTACAGTCAGTGACTAGACACAGTCTCATACAGAACACGGGCTAGGAGACCAGGAGCTGTTGGTTGTTGGGTAGTTACATCATCCTTATCTTTTTGCCCCCTTCCCCATCTCTAGCCTGTCTGTGGAGAACTATTTAAGAGGAGTTCATAGCTTCAAGTAATAACCATCACTTGGTTAGGCAAATATTTAGCTAGTAACACAGATGATCATTCAAACGGGGCCTTCCTCTCCCTCCTTTATTCCCCCTATGACCTGGAAAGCATTCTTGAATTGAATTCATGCTGCACAAACTCTGGTTGAGGACACTGCTGGAAATCTGGCCGCATCCTGTAGAGCAGCCAGCTCCCCCACCACCATCCGAAAACATAAAGACTGCCACGATAAAAGAGGCACTCCTAAGAAATCCTGGGAGTTGTTCCACCAATGCAGTTTTCTGTGCACAATTTAGACCTTGAGGCACCATTATGCTAATTCAGTTTCACTTCCTGCATAAAATGAGAGTTCGCAGGTTTTATTTCATTGCTGCAGATACTAGTGGGTTGGAAGCTAAAGATTATTATGTCCAACTGACCTTATTGTATCAAAATGAAAACCCCATAAAAATTGATTTGTAGGAGCAAGGGATTATGCCATTCTTTTAAAGGCAAACAGCTGGATTTTTCTTTTTCATTTCTCATTTATATCTATGAACTTCATTTATTTATAGCGCTAAATGCACTTAGCTAAATGCTAAGTCACCTTGGTAAAAGACATTGAGCTGATAAGATTTTATATCAAAATTCACCCCTCGTAGACCTATTTATTGAATCACACAGGATGAGATTTAACACACAGATCCACGCCGGCAAGAAGGGAATGTTGTTTTAGAAAAATCATGGTATATGTAAAAGTAACAAAAGGTGGGATATCATTTCTTTTGATAGATATTTATCAAGGTGATTGCTGTGAAGAAACTCAAATGCTAATGTGATTGTGCATTTGGCTTCTATACAGTGGCACAAGTGCTAACGTATTAAAGCACTCCCTATTGTTTTAGTTCCAAAGCCCTACACATTAAACAAGATAGAAGCCGAAACTAGTCTCTCGGTGTCTATTTTAATGAATGATGGCTCCCCAGTATCAACTGAGAATGGGCAGGAATTTGGATCATGAGGCAGTAGAAGAAAATTCCAGGCTTACAACCATGATTAAGTTCTCTGGATATGGACGAGCTGCAAAATATGGCATGTTGTTTGGTGATTTCATTTTTCTGCCCCTCCCTGTAAGTTTATGTGAGGAATTAGTTTTCTGTAGCACTCCTAATTGTTTCACAGGTAGAGGTCATGTAGGGGTTGATATATAATTGATGTAGAAGACTGTTAGGGTAAAGAGCTCTGTGCCTAGAGGAAGCCACATAGTTTCTAGGACAAGAATATTATATGTTCAAAACCCTGGCTGCTGTAGAATAAGGCCTCAGAAAACTGCTGATACTGTGGATTTTTAAGCAGTCCCTCAAGTACCATTCTTCATCTGACAAAGCCTGTAGCCATCTCTTAACTATCGACAGATAAAATTTCAGCTACAAAGTCAATCTGAGTATCTTTTGCAAACCCATATTTCAAATGGAACCTGTTCAAATAAACATAAACTTGTTTGCCGAATTTGTGGAATATTTTTCTACCCTTTTAAAAATATATTCTTTGCAATGAAAGCAATGCAGAGTCAACAACCAGTTGACTCCCAAGTTTTGAGAAGTCTCAGAAAGGCTTCTTATAACAAGTTTATTAAGAAGCAAAAAGGATAATTGTGTGGATATTTTAAACAAGGTAAACAAGATAGCTCCACCCCCGCCCCTTCCTCCTCCCAAAAAAATAGGCTCGCACCACCTAAAAAAACCCTCTAGGCTACCATTAAATTTTTCAGCAATTATAAGTCAATTTTAAGACGAAACTTTATTAAAACAAAAATTTCAGAATGACAAAAATATATGACAGAGCAAAAAAACCTGACACATCAAACCACTAGGAGATAGCTATATATAGTCTTTTTTTTTGATCTGCTAAGAAATAAGACTTTCATAAAGGTCTAGCATTACTTGGAAGCACTTTATGTGGAAGATGGATCACTGCTTGAACCGTACTGCATGTAACAGCCAGAAACTCAAAATCAAATGCAAACTGAGTATCATCAAATTATTTTAAAAGTGTTTAAGTGTTAAAAATGTTTGTCTGTTAAATCTGTTAAATTTGTTAATAATTCTCACTGCAAGTGAGAGAAACACCATTACTTGAATTGGCTAAAGTTGGAGTGTACAAACCATCTAGCTTACAATATCCTGTTGGGAACAATCCTACACGTACAAGGAATTGGACAAGATGACCTCAGAGGTCTTTTATCCCTTATTTCTTTGATTCAATGAATAAACATGAACCTAATCAGAATAGGTGTACTGTTTATCTAAGCAATAACATTTGGTTAACTGAAGCACACAAGGGAATTGACTACTCTTATGCTGATGCTTAAAAAAGATCTGAGAGCTTTAAAAAAGGCTTTGTATTTTCAATTTGCAGACCCTGGTATGCATTTGTATTGTAATAACCTGTATATACCCTTGGACCTATGAAACAAACCTTTAGATAAGAGGGTTTTCATAAGAAAACAGTTTGTAAAACATGAAGACTACAGACTTCAATTCTAAGATTACATTTAAAATAATGTACTATAATTCTTCAGACACACAGGCTTAAAGAAAGTAATTTCACAGAGAAAGAAAGAAAATGCAAACAGCATCTTATATCAAGAGCAGTTTAGACTATATGATATTGCTGGATACTTTCTTCAGATAAATATAATTTGCTTATGAATTTAAAGGTATCATTTGCATCACTATCAATTTTGACCCTTCTTACTTGAATGCAGTTGTGGGTTCCATGTCCCACATAGTTTCTTCTTCCCCACCCAAGTACTCATTGTAAGTAAATCAAGCAATTTCAACATGGCTATGATATTACCTGTATTTACATTTTTAATAAAGCACATCCTTTCTCATAAAAACTGTTCCAATACAAGCTAGAACACAGGACTGCTTTTATAACAAAGCAAGCAGAAGGTTATAGGTCTGGACAGTCTGACCATGCTCCATGTAAATGAAAGCTTACTGGTATTATTAGGTCTGTACCAAGTTTGACCTCAAAACCCTAGAGATGAGCTCCTTTTGAATTGTGGGCTTTGTTTGTTTGTTTTTCCTTGCTTTACATTCAAAAAACATAGCACTAGGTCAAGAGGTATAACGTAAACTCTCTTTGAGCAAGAAAGAATTAAAACGCCAACTGCTGATGGTGGAAGAACAAGAAAGAAAACAGTTGGACTTCCCAGTCCATGGGTGAGCTTGCATAGAAAGTGGGGCAGGGGCAACAGCAGACCTTGCCACAGGTCTCTTGGCTTTTCAGTCATATGTGTTGTAGAGACTCATTGCCATAAAATGCTACCATGCAATTCTAGTTTATTATTCAGACATCTTTCAGCTTATAATTGAATTTGATATCCGAATATACTATCATTACTTAAAATCATAAATTGTATTACAACTCTTTTGAGAGCAATTCACACTGTCCTACTTGAGACAGCTCTGTAGCTGGAATGGTACCATTCAACTAGGACAACACCTTTTAGAGCATGTATGGCATTATGATCTGGCCTTTGGGATTGAAGAGATTTTAGACAATTTATATGTGAAACAATAGCTACTACATTGCAGAAGGCATTTGGTTTGGGATAAACAGATTCTCACCCTTAGCTCTACCTTTTCCCTTTCACCACAATCATTCAGATTTCTGTTTTTCTTTACCACCTTATTTTTGTTTCACTCTTTATTTCAGTTTTTTTCCAAAGAGAATATATAACATCTATTATATTTCAGTAAAATTAAGGTATACAATTAAAAGTCTTAGCAGAGATGATTAGAAAGGAAAAGAAAGTTATAGTTGAAGATTGAAAGTTGAAGAAAATGCATCTTTGAAAAAAAATCTTACATCAAGAGATTGGAAGATAATCCAAACTCCTAGAAAAATATAAAAAAGCCCCAACCATTGCTGTAAAGATTCTAAAAAATTAGCTTGAAAATACTTGACTGAAAGTAAAATAAGTGCATCTTAAAGCTGAATAAGTTGGCGTAGAAGCCACATCTCCCTTACATATTCTGGTAGAAGACAACACATCTAAAGAAGAAATATGTGAAAGTTTAATCAAAAAGAAGGTATTACACACACATACACAAAAAGTGAAAATTACTTCAACGAAGATAAGTTCTTTCAGACAGATTAGCTAATGGACAGGAAAAAAAAACAAACCCACAACACTTTCTCAACTGTTTCAAGTTGTCAACACATTGACAATTTATGGTGCTAAACAACAAGATGTTCCACTTGGATAATTCGTGTACTTCCATGAGGTAAACCCCAAAATTAAACTACTGAATATTTTGCAAATTAATTTGTCAATCACTTATAATGATACTGCAAGTGATGTTATATATTGTGTATAGAAATACTTTCCTTAAATGTATAATTATCCAATAATATTTTGCTTAAAGTGTTCTATTTTATAGATGCAGACTTTAACTATAAGGTTTGGAGAGCAATATAAATATATGCTAATCTCAATAGAGGAACCAGAGGACCCTAAGATAAGGTCACAGTTCTCAAGTTTCTATTCCTCAATCACCATAAAGCTATTGAAATGCTGTTACTGTAAACATGTAATTCCAAAACAAAACACAAAACTCTTATGTACTTAAACTCATATTGCTTCTGGAATGGTTTTTGCAATATTCCTAGATGCTTTACAAATAAAATGTTCTGCCACTTAGAAGGCAGAGTGATTTCAATATCTGAGGATGGCTCATAAAATCTGTCTCCAGTACAGACTAAGGACTACAAGTTAGCATATTATTCTAGCTATTGTGAAAACCCACATGAATATGCAATAAAAAAAAAAATTATAAATAGTGGAAACGTAATTCTCAGGACTGACTTACTGCAGGAATTTCCGACTTTTCAAAGTAATTACTCTTAGATGTAAAAAATCACTACTCAGTGTTAAGCAACTGTAGAGTTACTTGTATTTTTGAATAAAAATAAATGACAGAGAAAGGAAGACAAACCACGAAGTGCAAAGAATCATGTAATCACAGAATATTCTGAGCTGCAAGAGACTCACAATTGTATCAAAGTCCAACTCCTTGCCCTGCACAGAACTAACCCAAGAATCACAGTATGTGTTTGAGAGTATTACCCAAACGCTTCTTGAATTCTGGCAGACTTAGGGCTGTGACCACTTCCCTGGGGAACCTGTTGCAGTGCTCAACTACCCTCTGTGTGAAGAACATTTTTCTAATATCCAACCTAAACCTACCCTGACAAGGCTTCATGTCATTACCTGTCACTGGTCACCAGAGAAGAGATAGGTTCCTGCCCCTCCCCTTCCTCTCATGAGAATGTTGAAGACTGCAATGAGGTCTCCCCTCAGTCTCCTCCAGGCTGAACAGGCCAAGCGACCTCAACTGCTCATACTCCTCATACTCCTCAAGGCCCTTCACCATCTTCATTGCCCTCCTTTAGCTTAATATCTTTCCTATATTGTGGTGCCCAAAACTGCACACAATTCAATGTCATGCCACATCAGTGCAGAGCAGAGTGGGACAAACACCTCCCTCAACCGGTTGGTGATGCTTTGCCTCATGCCCCCAGGACACGGTTGGCCCTCCTGGCTGCCAGGGCACTGCTGACTCATATTCAACTTGCCATTGACCAGAACCCACAGGTCTATGGTACTGCTCTCCAGTCTCTTGTACCCTGGTCCATCCATACATTCAGGGTTACCCCATCCCAGGTGCAAAATCCAGCACTTCCCGTTGTCGAACTTCGTATGGTTGGTGATTGCCCAGTTCTCTGATTTGTCAAGGTCTCTCTTAAGGGCCTCCCTGTCTTTGACGGAGTCAACAGCTCCTCAAAATTTTATATCGTCTGCAAAATTACTTACTTACTACCCCACACCTATCATTTTTTATTATGTTGTGCTGAGCAGTTTCATAGAACAAATGATTGTGAAATAAAACAAGGGATTACTCATATGTATGAAAATTTTCACACTAATGGATATGCACAGTATCCCCTACCTCCAGCTTAACTACTGAACAGAATATCATTTTGTGGTAGTAAGGAAAGTTGTGACATATGCTTTAAGTATAGGAATAATTCATAAGCAGAAAAGTAAAGAAAATTTAGGGAATAAGCAGCAAAAACAAAGAACGAACTTTGGAGATGAATGAGTCTGCCATAATTACTGCAGAACATTCCATTAATTTTACTACTTCCAGTTTTGAGTTAGCTATTTAGTTAAATCAATTGTGCGTCATGAAGCCAATTCAACTTCTGATTTACTTAGTGAATTTGAGCAAATAATGATCAGCTACATTGTTTCTTTGAGTCCTTTCAGATTATTAGAATTTACACAATGCTATACTTCTATATTGTTCTTTATAGAAGATGGGGAGAGATGGAGGGGAGGGCACAATTAGGTCTCATTAGCATGATGTCCCACTATTGATGATTAGTGTTCATACAAAACTACAGTTCAAAACCCAGTTATGGTGGGGATTTATTTTTCCTAGTATAAGGCACATCCTGGGAGGTTTCTGTACCAAACAGCCACATTTTAAAATCATGAGTTAGACAAATGTAGAATGAGAGGACATTAAAAACCTGTATTTTCCAATGTTTTCACTATTTTATCACTACTGAGTTTGTCTGAGCATGGCAATCTATTCTTATTACTGTTATGTCAGTTTGTGGTAGCTGTCTTTCATGCTCTCAGAGCGTGTGGCACTAAAGCTTTTACTAACAGTCAGATTGGTGGCATACTGGAACGTTTGAAACCAAAGTTTTTAAATTTGCATTAGGAGTCAACCCAAAATGTGAACAGCTATGGTGAAATGATAGTAGTCACATATACTTAAATCTTCTTCTGGTGAACAACCTTAGTACCAGCTGCAGAACTCACTGGAGTGTCTCTTTGAGTGATGTTTCAAAGCAAAACAAATCCCCTCATCTGACAATGATGTAGACAACTACTCAAGCCAAACTGTTTTATAGACATCACAGATCAATATGGTCTACTGTATCTGAGTCATAATTTCATCGAAGATCAGCTGCCTAAAACAGGACAGTAACTGTCCTAAAAATGCTACCTCATGCCTATTAGCTAAAAAGGAAGCTCAGAAAAATTAGCTGCTAGAGGTACTTTAGCTGAGTTAAGTACATTAACAGTAATTTTTATCTTAAGAAACAACGACTCACTTGTTGGTTTGTTTTTACATAAGATTTAATGCTAATCCCTTCAGTTAAAACATTCATTGTAATGAAACCACTGTAAACTACTTTTTCCAATTCATAGGCTCTTTTCCCCATTTCTTATTTCTCCAAGGAGCATGGAAGCACAGCACCAGTGATGGTTTTTTGTGGGTGCTTTGCTACCTAAATGCATTCCTACCTTGTTTTCCGTGCATCAGTTCCACCTGCTCTCTTCTTCAATATTTGCAGACAGTTGCAAATGCTGCTCTGATAATCTTTGTATGTATTTCCAGAAATTTTTTTCCAAATAGAAAGACTTCAGTCTTTGTTTATACCCTTTAATTCATTAGATATAAAAACTGATTAAATGAGCGTATTTGCGAATGGCGGAGAACACTGTCTGTCAGTTACATCCATTTCCCGACACCTGAGCAGTCCCTCAAAATATTCTTGAGAACTAATTAAGACATTATAGCCTCAAACAGTGAAAAAACAGATGGGTAAAAACCTGTTTGAATTACTGGTTTCAGAGGGTAGTGGTGAATGGATCACCAGTAACAAGTAGCCAGTACTCCGCAGGGTCCATCCTGGGACAGGTCCTGTTTACCAACTTTATTGGTGATGAGGTTAGACAGTACATACTAGTCACATTTACACAAGACAAGTTGATGAAGTTGGTCAATACACCTCAGGGCACAACTGTCATCCAGAAAAACCTGGACAGGCCAGAGCAGCAGGTCAACAGGAAACTCCTGAATTTAACAAGGACAGAGCCAAGTGCTGCCCCTGGGTGGGAAGCACCAGTGCAAGGACACAGGCTAGGCATGTCTGATTAAGGGTAGCTCTGTGGGAAGGGACTGGAGGCCTTATCAGAACATGAGCCAGCAGTGTTTGCTGGCTGCAGGGATGGTAAGGATATGCTATTCACAGGGGCACAGCCATGACAGTAGTGGGGGGCACTAATACCCCTTCACTCAGCACTTGAACTTCATTCTAGATACTGCATCCAGTCTTGGACCCCCCTGGTAGAGGAAGGACAACAATGAGCTGGGATTCAGTGGAGAGCTGCCTTGGCTGGATTTATAGAAAGATTCAGTGATGAATTGAAACTGGGAGGTTCAGGCTGGATATATATATATAATGGCCAGTCTTCGCGAACGAAGATCTGGGGAAAGGTCTTTTACCTTTCCAGCCTGCGCAATGGATTTTTTAGGTGAGACACAGCATGCGCTGAACTGAGCCCACCCTTTAATCCTAAGGTTCATCTGCCGGGGCCAAGCAAGCTTGGACAATGGCAGTGAGGTCCTCAGGACGTAGGTTTGTTTTAGAGTGACCTTCTCATAGATG
The DNA here is from genome assembly GCF_003984885.1 of Neopelma chrysocephalum. Lineage (NCBI taxonomy): Eukaryota > Metazoa > Chordata > Aves > Passeriformes > Pipridae > Neopelma > Neopelma chrysocephalum. The sequence continues at coordinate 24,336,155 of NW_020897690.1, forward strand.
GATGGCCTCACAGGGCTAACGGGTTCCATCTGCCCGGGAGACCGAGGAATCGAACCCGGGTCACAGCAGTGAGAGTCCTGCATGCTAACCACTAGGCCACCAGGGGTCTCAGGCTGGATATAAGGACACAAGTTTACCCTGAGGACAGTGAAGCAGTGGAGCAGGCTACCCAGAGAGACTGGTCAGTCTCTGTACTTGGAGGTGTTAAGCCCAGATCTGATGTCACTGACCAGTCTGGTCTGACTGCACAGCTGACCCTGCTTTACATAGCAGATTGGATTAAAGACCTCCTGAGGTCCCTTCCAACCCAAATGATCCTGTAACTCTATCACCATATTCAATTTCTAAAATTGCTTCCACTTTCCCATACCAAGCACTGCCAAAAAAACCTAACTCCAAAACATCAGTCACACTAGTAAAACCCAAATCACCTTCTAGAGGCATCAGACCCTGGAGTCTGTTTTTTGGTGTTTCAATGCCATTCTCTTGAGATTTAAATGTGTTCCTAAAATAACTTGTCATCAATTCTTAAAATAGGTAGATTATATCAACAGCAACCTCATCCAGGTTTATATTCTATTTCTCCAAATGTCAACAAATATATAAGAATAATACTAGATGATATTTTAGAAATAACCCGGTGTTATTCTTACGCAAATACTTATTTCCTGACTCAGATTCAGATTCTTGTAAAGCACTGAGGATGTCACTCATCCATAAAATAAAGAAACCTTGGTTTCTTCCTTTTTTTTTATTTTGCAGTTAATAAAAAACTTTACAAAGCTTAATTATTGTAGTCATGCATTGCTAAGCATGAAATAATTCTAAGTTTATAATTCCAGAACTGACTCTCACAGTATTCAGAACAACCAACTTCCTATGGGAATTTTACTGTCTCATTCCTTAGGAAAAACAGATAGTTGGAGGGGAAATAAGATTTGAGGAAGCTGAACATTAATTTAAACAGTGGTAGGTGTATGAAATGTCTGAAGAATTTGTAATGTTAAATTTCTGACAGGAACGGATTAATGGAGGAGCAACTGGTGAAAGGAGTTTGATTAATAGTTTCACATGACTAATTCATTACATTGTGTACGATGCTGTTACATATTGCCTTGCAGGTTCTTTTGGAATATAGGCACATTTTTAATTCTGAAGAAAATGCTGTGCCATGCAGTTTTCTGCTGCTATCGCTGTGCATACCAGCTGTGACAAGTACTGCCTTATACTTGGGAACTTTTACTTTGCCTCAGCCTCTTAGAGTAATGATGCTGAGACACAATTGCTGTCCAGGAATATTCTATTGAAACTTCTGAACAACATTATGTCCACATACCATATGCTAACATCCTTCACTCAAGAGCCAGCACCTATGTGCAGTAGAGGAGCAGACACTAACAAAATATCAGGTCGACAGCTTCTGTTTTATTCCAAATACAACCACACAAACCTTCCCAAGGTCTGTTTCCCTGCAGCCACAGTAAGGAGTAGGGGATTAGGAGCACAGTACATCTCGTTTACCAGGAAACTTTGTATACTTAACCATTTGCAATTGTGAGGCAGAATTTTATATATATTCTTCTTCAAATATTTAGGAGCCAAATAGGAGTCTCTTCCAACCAAAAGATTTTCTTCTCTGGATGACTCTGCAACTTTATCTACAGTTTGGAGTTTTGTCATGAATTGAAACCTGGAAGGCCTAAATACTGCAGAATTTATGAGAAGTATCCACCATAATTACATTTCCTATTTAGGGGGGAGAAGTAACGAAAAATAAATTAAGAATTTTTTAGCCATGGTCTTTCACTTTTTTAAAAGCAATGCATTTATGTTTTACAAATACATCATTCTATATTTTCAAATTGAAAGACATTCAAATTATATTCATGAATTTGAAGATGAATGGTTGAAAGCAATTGATAAAATATTAAAGATGCTGAATAATAATTGGAAGTTATTTAGCATCACTTGACTAGATGCTCTAGAAATCAGAATCCTATGACTGAATAAAGTTGTGTGAATTTAAGAAAAATCAGTATATTGCTCATAGGGAAAAAAAGCACTCTAATAAAAACCTAGTACACATATATAATGTGAGTGCAGTTTGAATGAAATTATAAATTGGGAAGGTGAGAGGCTGGGGGTGAAATCAGTAAAGGAGGTAAAGGACACTGATGTCTTAGAAGTTTTGATTTTTTAATTTTTATAGACTTTAGAAGTAGATATGTCGTGAATGTAGATTTTAAATGTAGCTGTATTATATTTCTCACGGTATTATATCTTTTACCAGTATTTTCCAGTAAAAGCAATGGCAGTAGCTTAACAGTTGCATATACCAAACCCCATCCCATATCAATTCCTCAAAATTCTGTTAGCTGTTTAGTCTTCTTTTCAATGTGGAATTGCAGAAAACACCTTAAAGTCTGCACCCCAGGAGATGCAATCATAGGCACAACGACCTTCAAGCCCAGAACTCTGAAGGGCCTCCAAGGACTCAACGTGTGGAGGGGAGGATGAAGGTGATGAAAGAGGGGTCCCAAACTCCCCCAGACTCAATTTCCAAGGGGGTGTGCCGAGGGGCGAAATGGAGCAGAAGGGGGTGAGGGGGTGGACGAGCAGGGATTGGATGGACAACACTATAAAATTATAGCACTTGTGTCGGAAGGCGTGAGTGGTGGTTTGTATTCCTGGTGCCTGGAGGCTCATTAAAGCTTCTGCTCCCTTGTTTTATCTCCTACCTAATTTGGCCTGGAGTCTTTTTCTCCTCAGTCTTTTAGGCAACAACACTATAGAAATAAATGATTATCAAAGTTAATAAACAGGATAGGCGGCCATAGTTTCTTGTGTTTATTTAAGGAGTTAGAAATAAAGTTAATCAACATACTCCAGGTGTCTTTCTAGATAGAAATGATAGGTGCATTTCAAGCAAATGATAGATTCATTTTCAGTGGTTGGGGGGTTTTCTGGCTTCTGTTTGATTTGGTTTGGTTTGGTTGGTTTTTGTTGTGTTTTTTTTTTGGGGGGGGTGGTGAGTATTTTTTTTTGGTTTGGGGTTTTTTTTGTTGTTGCTGTTGTTTGAGGGTTTTTTGTAAGTTGGAAAGAGAGGTGATGTCATATAAAATAAGGGATATGCAACTCCAATTCAGATGTTGGGAAATTGCTTCCATATTCCTTGCATCTAAATAGCCTCCTTCCAGAGGGAGGTTGGAGTAGAAATATCAAGGTTCAACAGAACTTGGCACAGTCACAAAGTTTCAAATGGAAGACAGCTGAAGTTTTGCATACATATTAAAAGGTAAATGAGGAAATCTGTGCGGTAACAGCTTGTCAGTCTGATATTGATCCTGGGTGAAATATTAAATGTCTGATGTAAGACTATTAATAAACAATTAATTCAAGTGCTAAAGAGTTAAAGGACTAAAACATAATTAATGCCAGTCAAGAAGAGAAAACCAAAATATTACTTTTGATAAAGATATACCTGGCAAGTTCAACAGGATCTATTTCCTGTTAATTATTTAGAGCCTTGCTTATCAACTCATTGTGGCATAATATTTCAATTAAAAAGACTCATTAAATAAAAAAGGAAAGTCACACATTAAAAGTAGATTAAAAAGCTGATAAATATTTCTTTGAGCTTTCTGTAGCAGGAATTAATAATCAAAGAGGGCATGTTGCCAGCAGAATTTCAGAGAACAGTCCTGAAATGAAGGCCTGATAACATTTACAAATGACACAAGAAATAGGGAAATTAATCTAATGAAGAGGAAAGATCAGTGGTCCAAAGTGATCTGGGCTTATTGATAAATTGGCCATAAGCTAGCAAAATAAATAGCTAAGCATACTAAGCATACTTAGCATAGCTAAGAATAAGGTTGAACAAATTACAGTAATTGAAGAACATTTCTTCGAGATTTATGATTAATCCAAAGAAGAAATTTGCTTTACTGCTTTGAGTTGCCTATGTGATTTAGCTTTTACTCCAAATGCACTCACTTTCAGCCTTGTATTCTATTGAGCGATGCTGTACAGAACAGTTGAACGCCCATAACTACCAGATTGTGAATTACACCGTCATGAATTATTTATGTTTGTGTAAAAATCCCTTATTCTCAAATACCAAGAATAACAAAGCCACATTGTCAGTTCACTGTCAGTCTGGACAATCTATCCACTTAAAAGTATGAAATATGAAGTATAAGTGAATACAAAAGTTAATAAAAAAAAAAACCAAAATATATTACCATAATCATTTTTGGAGTTCTTAGGCACAAAGATTAGGTTGCAGTTCTAGATTGAACTCCTCCGACTGAGTCCCATTATCTGAGTTCCATCTTTGCATTACTTTTCCGCATAACCAACTGTAAAGTCACACAGTGTGGCAGTAGCTATTTCTCATATCAACAGTCTCACATGCAGGGTAAAGGACAGCTGGAAACAAGTCTGACTAGAGCTGGAATGCATAGAAACATTGCTATCAGAAGAGTCCCATTCCCTGAGACCAGGACAAACAAATAATCTTTTAGGAAATTTGCTTAGAATTCACCTGATAAGATTTGAAAGATACAGGCGTGTGCCCGTATAGCATACAACTTTCCAAATAACTCACTGTCATGGATTGAGATTGGCCCCCCTGAGAGCCGGGGGCTCCAGAGGTGATTGAGTGCCAGGGCAGTGTTCCCTGGAGAGCCAATCACCGCTCGTCTTGTTCACCCCTGCTGAAAAATCATATATACACAATCAGCGGAAGTTGTTGGCAATCTGCTTCTCTGCTGCTCTGTGTGGGTGTAGAAGGCCAAGGGGTGGCAGGGCCTCCTTCTTTCCCCTCTGGGGGGAGGGGAGGCCCTGCAACTCACAGCCCTGCCTAAGCCAGGGTTGGAGGCAACATTGGAGTGACTGTGTTTGTTATGAAGAGAGAGAGACTCACAACACCTGAGGTAAGAGGGAGAGGTAAGCCCCTTGTGAGGAGGCTAGGCCCTCTTCCCCCCCTGCAACTGGGTTGTGGGACGCTTGGGACAGTGTATAACTGGACCGAGCTGCCTGTGGCCAAGGCTAGGGGGCTTCCCCCCCCCACTGCCTTGAAGCTGGTGGGGGGTGGATTTTAAGGATTAGTATCGAAACTGAGCCAAGAGACGGGCTGATAACAAAAGCAGCTCGGTGCCAGGGAAAAGAAACCCAGGCAAAATTGGAGACGGGCCAGAGAGAGGCTTGGGGGGTGCCCTGCCGAGGTTTGACCGGGGGCATCCAAAAACACGGAGGAGGAATGAACATTCCAGGACACATACGTATGATACGTATGACTGAACTACAGCAGCCTACAGAACAGAGGTATGAGAGAGAGATCACACAGCAGAAATGACACAGAATCAAGGAGGACGGAATCAAAGCTACCTTTTTGGACTTCATGAGAAGAAAGGACTTCAGCAAACAGCTGGAGGTTGGTAAGGGGAGTGTTTCAGATTCCCTGAACACTCCCACGAGAGAGAGACTGGTACCTATGAGCCTGAAAAGGCTTTTCCTGGACTAATTGAGGGAGAAGCTTTGAAGGGACAGATAGAAGTGTATAATAATATATACATAGTTGCTTTTAGCTTGTATAGTATTTATTTGTGTAAATAAAATGTATATACTTCCCCTTTCCCCTATAGAAGCCTCTTACCTGAAAGTTTTCTCTTCGGTGTTGACATAAAATTGTGGGAAGGGGTGGGGGAAGCCTGGAAATTGGATTTTGGATTTTTGTAGTGGCTCAAACTGCCACACTCACAATACACTGTTCAAATGTGCTTCAGGAGCTACAATTTACATTTTGCTAGTCATGGTGAATGTTCACTATATACTCCATATATCTTTGCAGACCTATTTGTGTAATACCAGCAGTTGTGTAGCTGCCATTACTGATTAGGTTCACCATACAACATACCATGCACAGTAGCTTATTTCTAACAGTATCAAACTATTTGCCAATTTTTGTAATCCATTTCCATAGCAATGTTTAACTCCTCAGTTTTGAGGACAGACTATTAGTTGTTACTAATATAGAGTGAGTCAATTTACTTTGAAGTACAGAGTCTAAATCACATACAAAAAGGTTTCTCAAGGCCCACAGAGCAGTGATAAATTCTGACCTATCATACTTGATACAATCTCAGAAATCTTTGCCATATTAAAATTGGTTTAATGCATGGCGGTGAAAGTTTCATATATTTGCTCTGTATGCCATCTGTACATTTTTAACTCCTTTCTCATTCTAGAAAATATTCATCTTTTGTATGGGCTACAGCACAGACACGAGAAATCAGGATACTAACCAGAAGTATACATCTGTTCTGACTAAATTGAAAACTCCAGCTCAACACACCACCCTTTCCCATTAGCAAATTTCACCACAAAGAACATGATCATAAGAAGTCTGATGAAATATTTGTATAGTTCAGCCTTTTCCCTCCTACCATGTCCAACAGAGGATGAATAGGAAACAATGAGCACACACACATTTAAAAATAATTCCCCAGAATACTCTGTAGTTTTCAGTAATTTGTGGCTCAGACTTCAAGAAAAAAAGGGATACCTGCAAGTTTCCTTTTTTTATTCTCCTAATAATTTTTAAACCCTTGAGGCAGGAAGTTTCACTTTATAAAATCATATTCACTTTAATATATATTATTCATCTATGTTTACTAATTTTACTGTTTGGTAGAGTTTCCATTAATTAGCCCTGCACAGACAGCAGAATCACTAGTCTGTAGTCACGTAGATCACCTTTGAAACCTTAACAAAATCCCACTGGTGCCACTTCTGCCACTTTGTGGACTGTAATACAACAGTAGCTTTAAGACGGAGATAGCTGAACTATGAATTGTGATAAGCAGTGTCATTTGAGTTATTTTAGACCTCTGTGGCAAATATCATCTGATCATCACAATTTCTATTTGTTCATTTTCTCTACATGTTCCATACCTTTTCTACCAAACAATTTACAGATTCCCTGCCAGACTAAAACCAGGATTTCTCTGCAGGAAGTCCCCAGTCTTCTCAGAGATAAACAGCAATGAAAAAAAAAAAATGCCCACATAATTTCTCTGCTGTGATTTCAACCTTTCAGTCCTCTTTTTATGCCTTCATTATTAATTAGCTTTACACACTCTTTGCCAACTCTTCTCGATCCGATGTCTTTGGAAAAGATTTATGACTGCATTTTATGTTTTAAAAAAATGATTCCTTAGATAATTTGGGGTTTGTCTCAATATATATTTTGCACATAGCTTCCTAGAGTTTCTGATCCTTTCTAGTTGCCCTTTGCTTTGATTTATATCAAAGGAGGGCAAATTTAAAGACAAATTACACATCTAGACCTAGCACTTCAAATAAGAATGTCAAACTCCTTAGTATTTCCTACTGCATGTTGACACTTCCTTAATACTATTCCAAAGGACTTCATTTAGTCTTTCCCTGAAAAAAACCACAACAAAACATTCAAAGAAACCCAGAATTATATTTGTTTTCCTTCAAAGTCTATGTTATTCAGTGAATTAAATCAACAATTGTGGGCATTTTGTTTATAAGAACATACTTAAGACAAAGGAATAAATCATTAACTGTGATCAAAACAGACAAAGAAGATATGACTGCTTTGATGTCAAATGTTGCAGTTTTAAACAAGCTTCCTTAGATTGCTTAAATTCATGGGTCTTTCTTGTCTTAAAGGACAAATGCTCCAGATATAACAATTTTATGATATACGCACATTACCTAAACAGTCTGTATTGTGCAAATTATAAAGACTTTTCAGATTGTTTCCCAATTAGCTCAAATTTCAGAATAAAACTTCATCCATATAATATTTTTATGGGGTATAATCTCAGATGGAAATATCCCAGGAACAAAGCAATGCCGTGCTTTGTTTTTATACTGCTTTCCCTATCTCAGTTTTTCTGCATTATACAGCATAAAGCCACAGAGATGTATTGGTTTAGTTGAAGCTACTTGAAGTATCTCTACAGGCAGCTCAGAGTGAAGCTTTGCAGCACAGAAACTCCTGCCTATGTTGCCAGTATCTTCTCAGTTTGTACTGTGCGGTAACAGCATCACAGACCAATTGGATGCTCAAAGACCAGTCGTATCTCACAGACCATGGCTCCAGTACAAAAAAAAGGTCCCAACTGAAAACACAATCAGTTCATTCTGAGGTCAGACAACACCCCTCGTCACAGGTATCATGGCAAGTGCTGGCAGATCAGACTGCCACTTCTGCTCTCAGAGAGGTCATTGCATTTGTCAGTGGTGCTATGTCTTAGTTATACAGTCAGTGAGTCAAAATAGAGGTGTTATACTAACATCATTATATTCAAAATTATTTTTTTCTTTTTTTTTTTAAGTTTAGAGACCAAAAAGGAAAAAAACCCTGGACAACCACCAACAAAAAAACCAAAAATCCCACAAAATTTCAAGGCTGTTTCATGCTACTTTAAAAAAAGGAAAACATTTGTGAGTGGAGTATTTTAATCTTCCTAAAAGAACCATAATAAAGTTTTTTCAGTAAAAGCAGGGAGATTTTTTTTTTTTAAGAAAATTAAAGTGCCATAGACAATCCACAATAAAGCCGTCATCAGCTCTGGACATACAACTCTGTAAAAATACTCCAATTCTTAAAGAGGAAAGGCTATATCCTCATATCTGCTCACCTCAAGTATTTGACCTGGGGGTTATTATGCAGCATGTTTATCCATGGTTCTGGGTCACTCAGTAGTTGGGGGCATGTCAGGGTAGGAACTTTAGGTCTTTTCTGTTTTGTACACTTATTTAATTATTTTATGAGCCAGCAATAGCATTCTTTCAGCTTATCAGTTAGGCCACTCTTCATAAAGAATCAAGTAATGTCTCATTGGTTCAAAAGAACTTCACTGGAGAGAGAAGTAAATTTAATTCCATGTCTTAGGAATTAATAAAAGGCATTTTGAAGTAGTATTCCTCCTACTTTTTCCATCCATTTTACTATACTCTAGGAAGAGAAATATTGACAGCAATTCTGTCCTTCGCTTGGTACTGTTCAATTTTTTAAAATGATATAGACAGAAAACTGAAACATATCATAAAAAGAAATAAATGAGCCTTTTAAGAAAGTCGTGTTCCTTTTATATACGTGAACAAGTGTTTGCTCCATCCCAGAATAACTCTGAGTTTACAGTTTTGGCAAGGTATTTATATTATATATTGCTCCTGGAACTAGAGAAAACTAAATGCACAATAGAAAACACAAGAGAATTCTGACCTACACATTCAATTATTCATCTCAGAAGCAGGCAAAAAGGAGCAAACAAAAAATAAGAACCTCTATTCAAACTGCAAAACAGGATCAATGATAAATCAATAACAGGGTAACAGTGGCAAACCATCCATAATTATCATTTAACTAGTGTTCTAAAGAATTCTGTTCTCCTGAAAAGTACTCTATACACTCTTGATGTGTGAGGATATAACTAAGCGTCATTTTTCCCCCTTGTTTCAAGTTACCAACAACTTCGGTGCTCAGCAAAATTGTTGCTTTTCTTAGTAGGAGGTCTGACTGCAGTCCATGGATCTAGATGTTTAATTTCGGACACGCCACTAGCACTTAATGAGAACTATTTGTAAAGTTTTGAGAAAAAGTTAGAGATCGATGCTTCACAAGACAGCTTTATAAAATCATTATGTTCTCTGGTCCTAACCAGGGCCTCACTAATTAGCTTGTAGCCTTAAATCAGTCTGTCACCTCAGACTGTCTTTTATCACCATTAACATGCTCTTTTTCTTTTTTAACTGTACAGTTAAGCTGTTTGAGTTTAGACTTCCCTGGTGTTTAATAGGTAAAATGTCACGTTAATTCTTTACCGTTTAGGTGTTTTCAAGGATGCATACAGTAATTATGTAATTGGATATACCTAACTGAGATAAATAAGTTTTAAATGAACAGTATATACTAAATAGTATTTGAAGCAATATAATTAGAACTGCTACATTGTTGTATGTACAGTAATTACAGATATATGTGATTACAACTGGTCATACCTGAAAAACCATTCTGGGAACACAAATATGTAAAAGAAAATCATTAATGGTTAAAGGAAGAATACTTGGGGAGGGGTTCCCCTTTAGAAGGGCATGCAATAGAGTGCACAAAAAAGATGGGAGCTGCTACAAGGTATTTTGTTTCTGAAAGACCGTTCAAAAACACACAGGAAACAATAGAGAACACAGGCTCATCACTTGGATTACCAGGCAGTATAAAAATACAACAGTAAGCTGAACATGAGCCAGCAGTGTACCCAGGTGGCCAAGAAGGCATCCGAGCCTGGACAAGGAACAGTGTGGCCAACAGGACCAGGGAAGTGATTCTTCCCCTGTACTCAGTGCTGGCGAGGCCACACCTCGAGTACTGTGTCCAGTTCTGGGCCTCTCAGTTTAGGAAGGACAGTGAGGTGCTGGAGCAGGTCCAAAGAAGGGCAACAAGGCTGGTGAAGGGACTGGAGCACAGGCCCTGTGAGGAGAGGCTGAGGGAGTTGGAGTTGTTCAGCCTGGAGAAGAGGAGGCTCAGGGGAGACCTCATCACTCTCCACAGCTACCTGAAAGGAGGTTGTAGCCAGGTGGAGGTTGGTGTCTTCTCCCAGGCAACCAGTAGTAGGACAAGAGGGTACAGTCTTAAGCTGTGCCAGTGGAGGTTTAAGTTAGACATTAGGAAAAAATTCTTTATAGAGAGAATGATCAGACATTGGAATGGGCTGCCCAGGGAGGTTGTGAAGTCACCATCCCTGAATGTACTTAAGATGAGACTGGATGTGGCACTTAGTGCCATGGTCTAGTAGAGAAAGTGGTGTTAGGTCATGGGTCGGACTCAATGATCTCAGAGGTCTTTTCCAACCTGGTTGATTCTGTGATTCTGTGATTCTGTAATAGATGAGAAAGTCACAGGTAAATTTTTCTTTGACTTTTTTTTCGAGTGGACAACAGTCCACAGCTGTGACACCCAAGGTCAGAAAAACTGATAGTAGGGTCCTATATTTAATATGTGAATTATTTATCATTCAAGAAACTACATTTCTACTGTATTTTTGGTTGACACCTATAGTGGATCTATATTCCTACAGAGTTTCTGTACTGATCACCACAATATGTGTTACATTTACATTTAAATTGGTCTTCAGATTTTGTAGTTTGAGTACTTTAGAGGCAGAAAATCCTCGTGATCACATATTGAATTCTCAGGATTTTTTTGGGGGAAAGTACAAACACGGCTCAAGCTCATTTTTGTGTGCTCCCAAAAGAAACTACTAACACCCTGAGTCTTCACCAAGGCATTTGTAAAGGCACACAATTCTTTAGCCAGTTAAGTACAATGGTACGTCTATTGTCTGATTCTAAACCAGAGCAAGATCTTCTACCTGGGTTCTGGCAGAGAAAAGCTGCTAAGCCTCTCAAGTAATTCAAAACACGGTTTTGTTCTTAGCAACAGATGACCTAGTTCCCTTGACTTGTAAACTGGAGGAGAAAGTTGTTTATAACCATAAAAATATATTTTTATAAGGAGCCAACATGCTCATTTTCTGAAAAAAATGAGATCCTGCCTAGTTGTTGACATTAAATCTTCAGCCAAGCACACACAGTCAGACAGGCAATCTATATTCCAATACCTGTAAAAAGCAATAGGTACCAATGAAATAAATGCTTTTATTTCTATACAATGTGTTTTCTTGCCTTACAACTCAGTGTAGATTTAACTTTTCACCCCAAATAATTCTCAGATGTTACTCTTTCTGGTTTTCTTTTCTCATGTTATCGAACAGCCAACTATATGAATTATGTACTATTAAAATTCTTTAATACTTCCACAACATTTACTTCATCCATCACATAACTACCTCTGGTCACATGAACTGTAACACACTTGGGAACAATTTTTCCCTTCCTATGCTTTTTGTCATGGTGTTCCTCATTGCCTTCCAAGCAAAATACATAAGCACACTAGCAACTCTCCAGGAGCAGTCAGGGCCTGTTGTTCTACACCTATCATTAATACAGTATGCATTTGTTCAGCAATTCTGGGGAGAGGGGCTGTATTAAATCAGTAAATATTAATTACAAAGAGTAATGCATTAATAATTTTAATACTTTAAAGGGGAGATGATGGACAACTGCTTCTACATGCAGATATTTCACTCCTGCTTCTGTCTTGGTATGCTATGACTTACATACACTGCTATATTTAAGAAAAAAATATGTCTACTGAAAATAGTTCAACAGGGAACAATGTAAATGTGGTAAATGAACAAAATGTTAGGGTTCAGGAGAGCGACTTCTCTAGTGAAAGTTCTTCCATAACCACTTATTGCAGGATTAATTCATGCCATTATACAAATTGGTTGTTGCTGATACTTGGAGATAAGCCTTAAAGGTTTTCTGGCATGTGTTTAAGTAGCTGTTTGCTGTTGCTTTGAACAGAAGAACAAATTCTGTTTAGCACTGTTTTGAGCTGCAACAAAGTTTCCACAATCTCTCAAAATTCTAGCTTTTGGCAGTCTACCATTACTTGTCTTATTATTCCTACTTACATATAGGTACCTGCATTATCTGAGTAAAGAGTAGATCCTCTATAATATTTGTCAGCTATAATATTTGTCAGCTACCTAATACAGTTTTACTTTCATGCTACACTTCATTTCCACTACTTCTGGCACTCAGGATATATGCTTGATTAGAATTATTATATCAGCTCTTCACTGTTCCCTTAACTCCTTTTAAAAACCTTGGGTGGGAATTTTAATTAACAAAAGTCTGCCTGGACAGAACACTGAAAAGCATACTTTAGCATAACAAGGCAAAAACAGAAAAAAGAAAACTTGAAAACTTGAGCCCAAAAGGCTGAGACAGTAGTAGCAATAGAGAGTGGGACCATCTCTATTTTTTGACAGTGATCTTGCAGTTAAATTAGCACCCATAGCAACCATTTGAGGGTGGGAGGTTTGGCACATTTATGACATAGAATGTCCTGTCTCATCAATGAGAAGCTGATTTTACACATCTAGATTTAATGGTAATGCTCACATAAGTGAAGGATCACAGAAGAATCTTAGTAAGAAGATGCTACCTTCTTTTCCACTATTTTATTTCCTAAAGACTACTTCTTTTGTGACACTTGAAAGTCTCTTCTCTTTGGCTTAATATATACACAGTAGAGTATCTTTACTGGGCTTGTTCTCAATTGTTACTGGTGTTTTCAGTTATGGGGTTTTGTTGTTGTTGTTTCATTTTGTTTGTTTGTTTGTTTTAAGTTATTTATTCTATCAACCCAAAAGAGGTTTGGATGTCTCTCTCACACTGTGCCTAGCATGAAAATTACAAAGTCTGGCATTAGGATTTCTCTTTCTTCTCTTCTGCTTCTAGTAAAATTATTGTATTTTTATTGTTTCATCTTCCCTGATCTTTGTACTCTGAGAGCTTACACTGCACAGTGTAAACACTTAGTTTGAACTAACTCCGGTCTTTTTAGAGTCCAGCTGGTGTTAATTCTCTGTTAATAATCCCAAAGGCTTCACTGTGGGCACTGACACTGGGCATGTACCCAAAGAAGACCAGTTGTTCTTATAACTCAAAAATACACAAATATTGATTGGATTCCAAAATGAAAACTGAGATTTTAAAACGAAAATGATAGGCAATAAATCCAGATCATTTGCAGCAATTCCTCTCATTTGGCTTCTACTTGACAAGCTAGAATTCCTGAAATAATTTTCATAAGGACATATTGTATGTGTGAATCCAACATATATGTCTTCTGTACTCCCTGACAGAAAATATTTGACTACAGTACAAAGAGCAGTGTGGTACCTTAATAGCTGACCTTGTCAGACAGAAAGCTAAAAACCAATCTTTTCCCCCTCTTCGAAATGAAGGCTCAGATCAGTGTGCAGCTTCATATTTCAGAACTTACTTCAGAATTGTGAAACTGGGCACTAGACATTTTGAATAAAACTGAATGGAAATTGGAAGTAATGGTTACTTACCACTGTAGGGTGTTTGGCTTGGGCTTTGTTTGCTGTCATTTGTATTCTTATAGAAGCAAAGGGAAAAGTTAATAGTGTATAATTACTGACGTAATATTTTGATTGGTTTTAACTATCAAATCTTCAAAATGTTGTAAAATACGCTTGACTAAAATAGAAGGACCTCCTACTGAGTCAATGAATAGCAAGCTTTGACACATCTTTTTTCTTCTCTTTTAGTAAAATGAGCTGATGTTCTAAAATTCCTCTTTCTGCTCTCCTTTACTCATGTCCCCTAATAATACATCAGAATTTTTTTTGCCAATCTTCTAATTACATACATGTTTTTCCACAGGAATCTAAAGAGTAATCTTATATGAAATTTGTATCTAAAAATTCAGTAGCTATATATGATTTTTTTTTTTTGTAAGATAGCCTCTATCTAATCAGTCCATAGGTAAGTATGTTGGCAGAAATTCTCTTGGGATAAAGAATCACTTTATGTTACTTATACTAAACTATGTCCTGTGCTTATTTTAGTGGGCAGTTACATAGATCCTGACTTATTAGCGTTCCACAGTTCCTATGCAATATAAGTGTCTTAACTATATTTTACACTGCTTTATAAAGAGTATTTCTCATTTGGTGTATTTTAATTTCAAGCAAGTCTGGCTCTTGAACTCAATCTGCCATCATAGTGAAAACTGTTGTTGCCATAATTTCTTGTCCTATAAATCCACAACAGCAAACTAGTTATGGTAGACAAGATACTGTGTTACTTCCAGGATTTTTATTCTCCTATCTTGTAAATTCAAGATTTCAGATGACACCTTAATAAATAATTGAATTTCATTAAAGTGTAAGTTGGTAACTATATCATGAAACAGAAATAAAGGAGAAACTTTGGCTGACTCAAAGGAGTAGTAACTGTAATTAAACTAGGTCTATCTCACAAAAAAACCCAATGAAAACTTTAGGAAGATGAAAGGTTATAACAATGAACATAACACAATGAACAATTTAGCATTTAATAAGCTAATATTTTTAAGTCATTGATCTCTTCCTGAATACTGGATGTTTTATCATAAATCAGATACCAAACAAATATTCTAATATATCTTTAGTCACTTAAGGCTTAAATGTTTGTCTTTGTGACTCGCTGTGGGCTTTGCTTTGTTGCTAGAAATTTTCACAAAAATGTACAGAACTTAGTCTGAGTTTTGATATGCTACAATGGTATGTCATAGATATCTACACAGTGATTGTGGCATTAACAATAGATTCAGTATAAAATTATATATTCCAGTTCAGTCTGAAATATTAGAACCACAGTAGTCACAGCTACTATTTACCTAGGAAGTCCATGTTGTTTGTTCCCAATTCCTACTGCTTGCTATGTGCTGGAGAATTTCTGAAGTCTTACAACAAGTCTTTGTATCCAGCGTTGATACAAACACAATATCTTAACTAGAAAAATAGCATAATTTAAAATACACACATTCTATATACAAGCAAATACCCCAAACTGCCTCTTCACCATCAGTCCTTTTTAATCCAAAGGTAAACACTTATTGAGATGCAATTGCTGGTCATGTAATTTTTTTTCTTTATTTTTCTAGAGCAAAGCAAGTTGGGATATATTTTTCTATGTAGGACCTCTGACTATTGTTTTTATTTAGAAAACACCTACAATAGTGGCAAATAAATTTTTTTATTTCAATATTTGCAAAAAGCTAATTATATCAATTTATGTTGTTATTATTTTTTAAACACTGCCCATTAAAGCAGGAATAGTACATCCAAGGTATCTGTATTTTGAATCATGTTTTCTATTGAAATGTACCAATTCTTAGTGAAGGACGAGGCAGGCATAGTTGTCATGGTTTAGTTCACCTTTAATGTCTGTCAGACAGGGAAAAGAGCATCATGACTTCCCATATCTCCCTTTATTGAGTACCCCTGAATAAGCAGATGAATGAAGAACCTGATAAGAGCAAATTTTTTTGTGGAGGTATAAAGGAAGAAAGTCATGATGCCTGGGGTATTCTGAATGTCAGCTACTGGCAGAAGACTAAAATTAAGATGGCTTAGAAGCTTTTCCATGATGACCAAGTTACTAAAGAAAACCTACTTAGAGAACTTCAGCCCTTGTGTTTTTAATTCTAACCAGTGTTGTGCAGTTAGGATTTTCTTGAGAAAGTACAAGGACAATATTGAATATTCTACTAAAATCCATGTTCAACAGCCCATCAAATCAATTTTTCTTGTATTTGACAGCTGAAGGAAATCTCTGCTTACTCTGCATATTAGAATGAAGAGATTATGAAGTTGGCCATCTCTGAAACAAAACCACTCTTAAAAATATGAACATACAATCATTATCGAGTAGAGAATTACTTGCCTTCAAGATAATTTGTAACTGTCTTAATATCTTTGAGAAACTGTCAGCTGGGCAGATCAATTATGTCACTGTTCTAAAGTTACTTTTTGTTTAAAGCTGCTTCCTGACTGAAGGAGTTCAAGATATTATTACGGGCACTTTTATAATTAGTAAGAGAGAGCAAAAGACAAGGTAATAAATAAATGAGATGTTGTCATATGAAAAAGCAAAACAAGTTAATTTATACCTTGTTTCTTGCTAAGGTTTATTTTATGCTGTATGTGTACTTTTTCACATAAAACCATTTAAGAAAAATATATCTCTATTTCCAGACAAAACAAATGTACAGGCTCATAAGGAGGGCTATGTGTTGTTCATGACTTGGGAGGTTGTGCTTTCAAGAGAGATCGATCATAAGTCCTTTCAGTGCCTGCTCTCTTCTCAATACAAACATAAGTAATAACCAAGAGGCAGTACACGCCCTTACTAAAATTGCAGAATTTTATACAAATGGCTTTTAAAAAGTATGTGAACAGATTAAGTAACCTAGATTTATCTATAATAACACGTTTCCCTTGCTTAGCATGTTCTAAGGTAAATCACCCGACTAACATATCCAGTTATGTAACTAGGGTTTCACTGCCCCAAGGACCAGGATTCATGCTGCTAAGTTCTGGCATTGATGGCAATATTAAATTATTTTATTCATCATTATTTCATCAAATACATCATCAATTGCAAAACATGACCATAAAAAATCAAGGAAAAATATCTCATAATTTTATTATTTATTATTTATTATTTTAAAGTATATTTTACTAAAATATACTTTATTTCACGGAATTGGTACCCCCTTCCTCAATTAATCTTCAGACTTTATATTGAAATACATAATCGTATTCAAATTAAAACTCCTATGATAGTTCTAGCCACAGTCTAACAGACAATGTACTCAAGTTACATTTTACATGAAATAGCCATATTTTCACATTATTCAGCAGAATGCACTGGTTTACTCCTAAAGCATGTCTTTATTGTATTAGGAATAAAATCATCAAGGAAGAGTATATTAACTGTTCTCTATAGACAAAAGTCATAGTTTAAATGTAAAGCAGGAGAAAAAGTTGAAGTATTAGAAATAACTTCTTAGTCACTACAATTTCCTCTATGCTTTGAAGTCTGTACAAGCATCAAAAAAAAAAAGAAAAAGCTCCAAAGTAATAAATAAAATACTAGTCCCCCAAGATTATATTCTAAGCAAGCAAGTATAAAGAAATATAGGATATCTGTAGAAGTTATTTGCCCCCTTACATGGTGCTAAGGATAAGGTTTGTATTATAAAATACTCAAGGCCAATATCTGGGTTTACAATTTCAGACCCCATGCAGACTTCTAGCACCACTGAATTTCACCAAAGTGAGCACAGATCTGGGTTTGAATCACAGCCTGTGTTACAATCTAATTTTGCTCTAAGCATATTTATCTTGTCATAATGGTAGATTCATATTAAATTCAGTATTTACTATGCTGGGAAAAAAAGATGAAAAATGAAGTCTTTGCCTGTGAACTGAAAAAATGTTATTTACTTGAACTGCAAATTCCAATATAACTTCAGCCTCTGAAAACAGGTTTTCTGTTTCTTAGTGTCCTGGGGAGTATTAGTATATTTTTCCCTATTTTGCAAATATTAAAATGCAAAATTTTCAATGCTATTCCTGAAGCATATTTTCAAGTGTATGAAGGTGGCATGGTTTTATTTCCCCTAATATTGTTGTGTTAAGGGTATAGAAATATGGCAGAAAATTAACTCCTTTGCATTTCAGCTTGTCCTCAGAGGGGCGGGATGCAGCTGCGCTTAGTTTATGATTATAGCCAATTCAGCACTATAAGTCTGGTTGAAGTCAACAAGAACTTTCACAATGATGGATTCATTAGTAGTCCAGTTAATAGAAGCAATAAAAATATAGGTACATGTTGGTAAATTTTGGTAAACGCACTTAATGCGTTAGCACCTGATAAACTAAAGCTAGCTAACGATTAACTAAACTAAGTTAGCAACTCAAGCTCAATAGACAAATTCAGCTTTTCACTAAGCTTAACTTCACTATTAGTTAGGCTTAGTTTTACCTGAGTATGCTCTGACACCATCAAATGCAATTGCTTACCTGTTGCTACCATCATAGATGGTGGGGGGACTGTTGCTTCCTTATTTTCATATTGGTGGGTGTATTTTTTCATGTGTAAATGAGAGATAATGAGAGGTTTGGTTACGTTTGGTCAGGCTGAATTATAGGATGTATGGTTGAAGTAAAGGCAGAACAGAATAGTTCAGTATCACTTGCTACTCCATGCAGCTGAGGCTGCAATTAAGGCCAACTGACCTTTGCCTGATAGTCTGTACTCCCATCAGCATGTTAAAACTGCACATCATTATCTCATCAAAGGACCGGATTTATGCTTCTAACAAGGTCTGTTATGCCCAGTGAAGGGGGAGTGAGGCTGGTGGCTAGTACAGAGATGCAGGTGCTCTTCTGTGTCTCACTGAGACGGCATTGGGCCACAGGCCTCGGCTTCACCCCAGACACCATTCAGTTGTCAGTCCTCTCTTGAGCAGGTGCAAGATCAGCAAGGGACTTGGCTCACATTCTTGCTCAACCAGGCTCATCAAATCTCCACAGCAAGCCCAGCATTTTTTCTACAGATAGCAAGAAAATCTATGCTAATAATGAGCATGCAATGTTTTGCAAATTTAGGGTTGGTCTGCTAGCTGGGCATCAGTAAACTTGTATTCTACATTAAGAAAACACCATGGCAGTTGACTTCAGTGATGATGAAATCATTATATCTATTGCCAAGTGCCAGAGCATTATTTGGGCTTGTTTGTTATAGCGAAGTAGCAAAGAACTGGCATATGTCCCCAGTAATTTGTTTAAGTCAAAATAATAAATTAGCCCACTAGTTTTAGCTGAGCAGTACAACTGGCACATTAAAAGCAGTCTCTTCTGCTGCAATAATTCTATGTCTTGAGTAAGTCAGGACTACTACAGATACTGCCTCTGTTTTCCTCTGGTTTTATGAAAGTTTTAATTTCACAGATAAGAAAGGTTAAATAATCTGTTTAGTGCACTGAATACAGAAAATTCAAACCCTAATTCAAATATATTAAAATGGTTTCTGCAATGAGAAAGGTTCTAGCTGCTCTATCCTCAAAAATCTATTGTGGCCTTGAAATAGATGACTCAAATCTCCATGCCATCTTGACTGATCATAATTTATTCCAGGTGTTGCAATTATATATTCTTTTGGCCTGTATATTTTCTTTCATGTATCCCTACTCCTTCACATTGAAAAATCAAAACCACAAACCCAAAATAACAAGCAACAACAAGTTAGGGAAAGAAATCATTGCATTGTGTCCACTGAGATCCCACAAAGAGAATACTGAAATGTTGAGAAGATTTTGGATGCTTTAGCCAGTTGACTCATACATTCATCATATTTGCTGATTTCAGTTTAGCTGCAGTTTTAGAAGACAAAGTAAACATTACACATTCACATGGCAATGGTAATCCTTTTCAAGTTCTATAACATGACCTGAATTGTTTTTATCAGCTGAACTTCTAACAAATTTATTATTTCTCTTTTTATCTCGGTTGCTCAGAACTTATAATTGATTTTGTGTTTGTGTAGTCTTTCACACTCTTAAAACCACATGAACACAGAACATTAAAACACTTGACATATACTGGTGTAACTCCATTTACTTTCCCTTTTTTTGACTAGTTTTGTCATGAGAAAACATACGAGGCCATTTTGAGAAACTATTCTGAGGTTTTAAAAGTGATTTAGTACCACATGATTTTTTTATCTCAAAATCATCTAATGGTAAAATGAAAGGGTCAGTGTTATT
Organism: Neopelma chrysocephalum; assembly: GCF_003984885.1. Lineage (NCBI taxonomy): Eukaryota > Metazoa > Chordata > Aves > Passeriformes > Pipridae > Neopelma > Neopelma chrysocephalum. The sequence continues at coordinate 24,356,457 of NW_020897690.1, forward strand.
TTCCTGGCTCATAGAGATATTCAAAAATATATAAGCACATGAACCTGTGGACCCTTATAGAATTTCATTAAGGTTCCACAGTACGTGGACATCTTCCCACAGGACTCCTGCAGTAAAGTTTCTGTCACAGGTTTCAATACATCTTAATCAACTGGGGATAAATGGTGGGTTAGATTTTGTATGAAATTTTAGATCTAGCAGAAGTCAATGAAAATTTTTATATCATTTTTGAAAGGTTCCAATATTTCACTCTTAGTGCTAAGTTTCATTCAAATAAGATGTAATAAACACAGTTAATAAATGGTAATGACGCATACCCTTCCCCAAATGGAAACTTCCAGCCTTGAGCTAAAAAGCATGAAAATAATTTCCTATGGATCTGGAATTAATTAATTTTTTAAGCAAGCAGGTATTTTGCTTTTCTTCCTGCAAGAAAATCATATAGATTCCTGGTAAAAATATTTATTATTGTTACTATTAGTTTATTGAATTCTAGGGTAAGCTGGCTTATAAAGCAAATTTGATGGAGTTTAGCTTCTAAAAATAAGGTTTTCTCCCAAACAGAAGTCATCTTTACTGGAAGTGATACAGACAAGAATGTATAAATGGTCTCACTTATCCCTTCTAAATAAGCAAAAAATCTAATTTTAGGAGCACTGTGAAGGTGTGTATATTATTTCTAAAGAAATTCTAGTTAATATTGCAACTCACCAGAACTGTCAACTTAAGTAGGATGTCTGACTTTGAAGGAATCAATTTTCTCCTAGTTCCAAAGATATAATAATAATATAATGGTCAGTCTTCGCGAACGAAGATTTGGGGAAAGGTCTTTTTACCTTTCCAGCCTGCACAATGGATTTTTTTTAGGTGAGACACAGCCTGCGCTGAACTGAGCCCACCCTTTAATCCTAAGGTTCATCTGCCGGGGCCAAGCAAGCTTGGACAATGGCAGTGAGGTCCTCAGGACGTAGGTTTGTTTAGAGTGACCTTCTCATAGATGGATGGCCTCACAGGGCTAACGGGCTCCATCTGCCCGGGGGACTGGCTGGGATTCGAACCTGGGTCGCAGAGGTGAGAGTCCTGCATGCTAACCACTAGGCCACCAGGGGTCCCCCAGTTCCAAAGATAATTAGGAAAAAAAAAAAAATTAGTAAGTCTAATGTCATCTTCAAAAGGTAAAATTCAAAGGCTATTTACAGCTGTGGAAGAAAACACTGACCCTTTCTGTGTTATCCAAGATAAAAATATTTCAATTCAGGTTGAAAACAGGTTGAATAATCACATTCTAGGTGAAGTGATGGAATATTTCTCCACAGATATTACACCAGAAACTTAAGCTGGAATTAGGGTCAGGCAACTCTGAAGGACTACAAGGATGTTGTGAGGTTGTGCAGGGAAAAAATTAGAAAAGCCAAACTAGAACTTAATCTGGCTACTGCTGTAAAAGGTGATAAAAACATTTCTATAAATACATCAGCGACAAAAGGAGGGCTAAGGAGAATCTCCATCCTTTACTGTATGCAGGGAGAAACATAATAACAAAGGATGAGGAGAAGGCTGAGGTACTTAATGCCTTCTTTATCTCAGTCTTTAAAAGTAAAACCAATTGTTTTGGGGTGCCCTTGCCCCTGAGCTGGAAAAAAAGGATGGGGAGCAGAATGAAGCCTCCATAATCAGTGGGAAAAAGATCAACAACCTGCTACACCACTTAGACACACGCAAGCCTATGGGGCCAGATGGGATCCAACCAAGGATGTTGAGGTAACTGATGGCAGAGCTTGCTGAGCCATTTTCCATCATTTATCAGGAGTCCTGAGTAATAGGGGAAGTCTCAGTTGAATGGAGATTAGCAAATGTGACACTCATCTACAAGAAGGACCAGAAGAAGGATCCAGGGAACTCCAGGCCTGTCAGTCTGACCTCAGTGTTCAGGAAGGTCATGTAGTAGATCACCTTGAGTACCATCACACAGCATGGTGGAGGGGATCAGGCCCAGCCTGGGTTTCTGAAAGGCAGGTCCTGCTTGACTGATGAGATCGCCTTCTGTGACAAGGTGACCATCTTACAGAATGAGGGAAAGGCTGTGGATGTTGTCTACCCAGACTGTAATAAAGCCTTCGATGCTATTTCCCACAGCATTTTCCTAGAAACACTGTCTGCTTGTGGCTTGGATGAGTGTACTGTTGGCTGGATAGGAAACTGTCTATCTGGATGGCTGAGCCAATGAATGGTGGTGAACAGGGCTACATTCAGGTGGCAGCCAGTCACTAGTGCTGTTCCCCAGGGCTCAGTACTGAGAACAGTCCTCTTTAAAGTCTTCATCAATGACCTGGATGAGGAGATTGAGTGCACTCTCAGTCACTTTGCAGATGACATGAAGCTGGGGCAGGGATGTTGATCTTTTGGAGGGTAAAAAGGCTCTGCAGAGGGGTCTGAATAGACTGAATTCACGGACTAAGGTTCAACAAGGTGAAGTGCCAGGTCACAACAAGCCTATGCTACAGGCTGGGGGAAGAGTGGCTGAAAACTGTTTTCTAGAAAAGGACCTGGGGGTGGTGGTCAACAGCCAGCTAAACATGAGCCAGCAGTGTGTCCATGTGGCCAAAAAGTAATATTGTGCAGTCAGGACCAGGACAGGGATCATCCCTCTTCACTCGACCCTGGTGAGCTTGCACCTCAAATCTTGTGTTCAGTTTTGTGCCCCTCACTACCAGAAAGACATTGAAGTGCTGGAGCGTGTCCTGAGAAGGGCAATAAAGCTGGTGAAGTGTCTGGAGCACAAATCTGATAAGGAGAGGCTGAGGGAGCTGAGGTTGTTTAGTTTCAAGATTCTGTGATTCTCTCTACCTGGGTACAGCTCTGAAGTATGAACAACTTATTAAACTAAATATTTACCATCAAAACCCAGCACTGAACTACCATCATGCTTTCAACTTCTTGTAAGAAGAAAAATTGCAGTGAGGGAATATTTGCCATTAGGCTTTTTTTTTAATATCAAAGGAGACATGATACCTTTAAAAACAATATCAAATATCCAAGACCAGAGTAGAGTATCCTAAATGCTTTTCTTTCAAATATAATAGAAATATATTTGTATACCACAGTGCATGATTTAAGGTCATTTCTGTAAACTATCTCTGTAATGAAAGAGTCAGAAGATCATTGTGAAGAGTCCTCAACTTCTCTAACTTGTTCTAATGAATTAAGTGTGTAAGGAAAATAAGTTGTCTAGAATTTTAATAGACCAGACTATCCTAATTGACTGCCGAAAAATGTGCCCTTTCACTAATGGCTTTGTATTTGTTTTACCTGAGTATATTTAGTCTTACCTCTATCTAAAAAGGGAAGCAGCAAACCCATTATAAAGAAGAGAATCTTAAAAATACAAATGCACAGAAATGAGAAAATATTAATAAAATCTTCTTCAGAGTGAACCTAAATTACATGTATATCACACAAAATTGGGCTCTATCTCTAATTAAATTTTTAAATTGACTACTCTTAATATATTGGGCAATCCCCTAAGATTTTAAAGTCACCTTCTAAATCTAATTGTGAAGGATCATTTACTCTGCTTCTTTTCCTCTATTTAGAGTATGATAAATTATTCACCTCATAGTCACCACTAAAACTCCGTAAAGGTGATTAAAATGTGGAAAACTAAAGACTCTGAAATGGAGCTGCAATGAAAGGATTATTTCTTTGGGGATAAAATGCAAGCAAACAGCTGCAATTGTCTTTAAAACATAGAGTAGTACCCCATTTAAAGGTTAACACAAAAATGAAGAGGTTTTCTTCATAAAAAGTTCAGGTCTTGGAACTGACATCCTAATTAAGGAATTAAGAGCCCAGTGTCAGAGCAGTATGACATTTCTATAAGTAACACACATTCTCTGTAATCAATATGTCCGATCATAGTCTGTGTGGGTTGTGATAGAAAGTTGAGGGAATTAAGGAAAATGCTTTACATATCTAAAGGATCAAAAAGAGTTTTAAGTGATGTAGCCTTATCAGGAGGTCAAGATATAAGAAAAACAACTGTAATCAGTTGTCTGTCACACTTAATTAGATGATTTTAACATACAGAGCCAGCTTAGCATTTTTGGAAAGCATAGATGAAACTGAATTTTGCCAGGCCTACAACATAGGTCTTTAACCTTGCAGCAGTGTCAGACTAGCTATGAAGAAGGGAAGGGCAGGGAGAGCTGGTTGTGATTAAAGTGGGTTTAGTGGTCTATGGCAGGTTTCAGTGAGATTTGGGTGTGCAAGGGGAGACTCTAACTTACAATATCTTCCAGTCTGTCTAAATTCAGGAGTGTTTTATATCTAGATACCCTTCTCTTGCTTACCTTTTTGATCTTTGTCTCCTAGGTTTTCTCCAAACTTGCCGCCTTCTACTCCTGTGCTCCCTGACATGCCAGAGCAGCTGTACCTCCAGTGATGAGCCTTGTCTCGAACTACATTACATGTCCTTTTGACCTTTTATCTTAGGGAAGATATAGGGGAGACATTGCTTTTATAGGTAGATGCACCAGTCCCAACAGGTAGGACAGGGACAGGAAAAAACCTTATCAAATGCCAAATGAATTGCTACAAGGAGGACAGGGAGTTCTAGCCACATTTTGGGTTGAAAGAGGGACCTTTTAACTACTGTATAAGCCTAGAAGATGAGGGGCTAGTGTGTATGTTTCAAATGCTGATAAGCAGACAGCCATGGAGCCAGCCAAGAACTGTTGGTAAGAACATGCTCTGAAAAAGAACAGGATGTGGCTGGAGAAGGCGCCATGCAAAGGCAGGGCAGCGCTTTCCTGAGACAAATGTTCTTGGCTCCTGGAGATAATCACGACATAGTACAGTGCAAGTGCAGGAGTGAGGTCAAGAAGTGGTCATGGGCTGTCAACCAAAGACCAATCCAGTAGCGGGGATCAAGACTGGCAAAGACCCCCAAAGCCCTCTGACCCATTTCCATAAAGGTCTAGAAGAATGGACTGCACATGATAACTAATTTCATAGAAAGTGAGAAACTTAGCTCTAGGGCAGCGAAAACTTGTCTATGAAAAAGTAATGGCTTTCTTTCTTTCTTTTTTCTTTCTTTTTTTTTCTTTTTCTTTCTTTCTTTTTTCTTTCTTTTTTCTCTTTCTTTTTCTTTCTTTCTTTCTTTCTTTTTCTTTCTTTCTTTCCTTCCTTCCTTCCTTCTTTCTTTCTTTCTTTCTTTCCTTCCTTCTTTCTTTCTTCTTTTTTCTGCCTTTCTTTCTTCCTTCCTTCCTTCCTTTCTCCTCTCTTTAATCTCTCTTTCTCTCTTCTCTTTCACCCTACTCCTTATGTAGAATCCACTGTCTAGTGTTTATACTCAAAGATAAGGGACTAATTTTTATCAATTTCCATGCCAAGTGTATAATTTATTAATAAAAATTTGTAAGTTTTTGCAAACTCTTTTTAACTTTTTTTTTTCTTTTCAACAATGGACATCTATGAATCCACAACCACTATCTCTCTAACCACTCCTTATGTGTTGGCATATCCTTTCTTTACATACATGTCAAGGTGTATCTTCTGAGGAAGCAAGTTTACACAGAGTGAAAAAAGAAAACTTCTTTACCAACAACAGAAACCGAACACTTTCTGGTTTTCTCTACTTTTATGAGGTTGTCATCTTGGAAACTTTTATTTCTTTTATTGACTAGTATTGACTTTTTTTTTTAATCTGCAGCCTTGTGGATTATTTAAATAAATGTGATGCTCTCTCATAGGGATTGAAATGCTCTGTTTACCTCTAGGACACATGGAGCCAAAAAAGAAAACTAAAAAAGTTGGAGAAAATGAAACATTGGCTAATTATCTACATATTAGAAGCTTTAAGAAGAATGACAAAGAGAAAGGAGAGAGATCTGAAGCACCAAACAAAAAAAATAAGATCTTTCTGTGGAGACTTTGTCACAAATTATCTATGGAGAGACTGAAGCAGTAAGTGATCAGAGATTTAGGGACTTTGCTTATGAGAAAAGATGAAAACAACTGGAGTAATTTCTAGTGAAAGCATGATGAGAGAGATGATAATTCATAAATATCTACTGCTTCAAAGAGAGAAAATTAACTGCTCTTGTTCTGTCTCCAGTAACAGTATAAATCTTTCACACTTCTTTATCGACATGATTACTTGTAACGTTATTTCTAATGATCAGTAAGCGCTAGCATATGCTGCAATAAAGATCTTGAATATGTATTATCAAAAACTTTTAAGAATACTACAGATACACAGTACATCCTGCTTTGAGGTAACTGAACTCTTAACTTCATTTCCAGCTGTTTTTCCTCCTATGCCATGCCTTTATCCATTCTAAATTTTATTGCATTCAAAGAAACAAAAATGGGTTATCTGCCAGCATCCTTTGAAGGAGTATTCCAGAGTATAATTTTTACTTTCGACTGTGGGTATTACATTTCGAGTAGGTTTGGTTATAGCTGAACATCAGATTTATTTTCCCTTTACTGTGATAACTAGCAAAACAGAAGCAGAACTTGTCATCATCAACTTGGTCCCAGCAAAGCTCTGCAATGCTAAAATAATCCTTTAAATCTGACAGTGCTAATTAATGTACCAATCAATTTATCAGGCAAGCAATCATAAAAAAGTAGAATGGAGAAAATAAAGTTTTCATCAAGGGCAATGCGATCAAACATCAAACAAGGAAAAGTCCTTACCTTTATGATGATTCTGTGCACAGGTGCAGATAAAACATTTGAATTTATATAACTAGCCTGGAATATTTTAAAGCATCTGTCTTAAAGGAAAAATGCAGTTAGATATTCCTTTTAAATGGTAATTATTTCTCCCAAAAATTGAAAAAATACTTTTTCTTGTGAGGTTTTCCACTAACTTGGTATAGAAATACTTTGACAGGAAAAAAAAATTGAAGAGAATTACTCTAGGGAAAAGGAAACTTCTACAAGCTCTTGGGTATATTTATTACAGACTACAACAGAGAAATTCATCAAGAATATTCTTCTTCCTTAAAAGTAATACTGACAAAACCCTTGATACCAAGGACGATTTGTCTGCAAACTGAAGCAATGACCATGAATGTTAATTCTTGATTGCAGAGAATAAAACTGGTAGCAGCCCCTAACATAATCATTCATTTGAAAACATTTGCTTTCATCTGGAGCTAAATATTCAAATAGGCCTCTTCTCCATAAAGCCTTTTTTTAATCCCATAAGTCTAATAATAGAGGTGTTTTGGCAGATTCAAGGTATTATTTTTCCTCATCAGTCCACTGGAGATAGGAAGTGCACACATTTCATAGGCAATTGTCTGATCGTAGCTGCTTTTAACCCCAGCGTGGAATTTCTTTCAATTTGCACTAAGATGACAGCTGTGGTAGTTCAAACTGGATCATGTTCCATCATATGAGGAGCAGTTATCCCATGTATCCTGTCACATTTGCTATAGAAGTTTAGTGATTTCTATTACAAGCAATAGTTGAAGGAATACAAAGTCTGCATCAAGGTTGAAAAAGAAAAAAAGTTTCTAGGATTGCCTAGAAGAAAGTAATAGAAGATAGCGCAACCATAAGTTCAGGAAACCAAACATATAAATAAAGAATGTAAGGGTTTGGTATTTTGGTTCTTTTTAATTTGTAATCTTTAGATCTATTATTTGGAAAGGAAATATTTCTATTACAGTAGCAAAATACAACAGTCTTTCCTCTGAAGTATACACAGCAGTCTTACTGCTTTCAAAGTAGGAAATCCAAAGTGTTTGTAAGGGGACAAGTTTTATTACTAGACACAAACAATATTTCCTTTAACCTCAACACGATATATATATTTTAATATAGAATTTAGCTGTGAAGTCTAACCTCTATTGTGTTAGTGCAAGGAAAAATAAAACAGCATAACTTAGCATATTGTGGAGTTTCACAGTGATTTTTTTTATTCTTGTATCTTTATGATCAACTGTAATTTTTTTCCAGTGTTACCAAAAGAAAATGGTTGATACAAAAATTGACATACATGGAAATATATATTTGGTGACCAGATGATAATGATCTTGAACTGAAAACTGTAAACTTGACATTTCTGTGCCTTAAAATATTATTTTTAAAATTCAAATTTTTCTTTTGGCATATTTATCTTTCATTTTACAATATCAAATTATATTTAGGAGTGCAAATAGTTGGAAAATTGGACACAGTTGACTGAGTATAAGATTACAGTCTAGGACAGACATGGGTTCAACTAATGATCATTGTAATCTACAAAGTGACATTTTATACATTGTCTTCCTCAAATATATTAATTTATATTTCCATCCTGCGGAATTTTAACTGTAAATTTCTGGCATATTAAAAAAAATTATACGCATAAATATGTTCATATTGATATGGAAAAGTTAGTGGCCATAGTGATCTTTTAACCTAACTTCACTAAATCATTCTTATTTTGAAACAAGAAGTGCAACACAGAAAACCAAAATTGCTTAAATTTAGTCTTAATTATTTTTCCTTTTCTCAATTATGGAAAATCACAGAATTGTAGAATGTGCTGAGTTGGAAGAGACCCACCAGAATCATTGAGTTCAAATCCTGGCCCTGCGTAGGACACCCCAAGAATCACACTGTGTGCCTGAGGGAGTTGTCCAAATACTTCTTGAATTCTTGCAGGCTTGGTGCTGTGACAACTTGCAGAGGTCTTTAGCAAGAGAAGCACTCTGCATTTTACTTCCTTTTTGGCATGATCAAAATTTGTAAGTTAATACATATAAAAGCAAATTTTTAATCCTTTCCATATGTACAGTTTTCTTCCCAACTGGTCTTGTAGAATATAAACCCATGAGGACCAGGGCCTATGAACATGGTGCTTCTGGTTGTCTGAAGAAGGCGCTAACAACTCCTTCCTGATCAGTCTGTAACAGACATCTGTAAAACATTGCCATGGCAATCTTTCAACAACATCCTACACCAGGCCCTCAAGCAAGCAACATCACCAGATGACAGATTGAGAGGTGGAAGCCTCTGCACTCTGCAGTACAATCTTCCTCTGCTATCACTCACTGCTTCCTCCTGATTCTCATGCATGAGTCAGGCTCAGCTTGAATGATTCAATTGATGGAACTCTCACTAACTCATCTCCTGGAAGAACACTGAAACTCATCTGCACCTGCAAATCTTCAGATAGGGCAGGAGTCCTCCTGCTGGTGCCAAAAAGTAAAAATTTCCAGCCTTTTGCTACCACAGGAATCCCCATTTTCCAACTTAATATGTACCGACCCTGCCTGCTTCTCTATTCAGGACTTTGGTCTCTTGAAACCACAGGATCCCAGAGGAAATCCAGTGAAGCTCTTATCAGCTCTGATGCTGCATAGTTTGCTGACCTCCTTCCCGTTTTCTTCAGCTGGTGACACAACCTCAACCTATACCTCTTCTTCAGGAGGTCCTTTAGGAGTTCGCTATTGGTCAAGGCCTCTAATGTTACAGGAGAAGTGATTTGAATTATGGGACTGTGCCCTGGGCCACTTTGCTGAGGATGTATGTGCCGTTCTGTGAAGCTGCAGGCCCATTCTGTGCACCCTTCTGTGTGAAGTGCCTTGCAAACTGCTGCTTCTCTTGGTTATCTGTGTTATCTGCACCTAATATGTGAAGGTACCTATGTTCGGTAATCTCTAGTTGAAAAGTAAACAGATTGCCAGTTTCATCTGCAGTGAAAGCTGACCTCTGAACTGTAATTTAAAGAAAAACCAAACCCAAGTATATAAAGCTCTTGATATCAAGAAAAATAGAAATACTTCTAGAAATAGAAGTAGAGAGGGTGATGGATTAGCTGAGTTCATAATGAAGGCACACACTGCATATTAAAGCACATTGATTTGACTTTTATTTTCCAGGACAGATGTAATTTGAGCACCTGTAGTTACAAATGCAACTATGCTATTTAATTGTTGTTAAGCTTCATCTACATGAGTAGTTATTTGCTAGGACTTGGCAAACATAGCAGCCTTTCTGCTACTTATAGATTTACTGAAGAAAGAACAGGGTAAAAAAGGTAAAAAGAATATAGTATTTAAATGTTTAAAAAAAATGACATCACAGTTTTTTGTTCTTAAAATTATACATCTCAGAGGGGTTGCTTGGTTTTTTAATCATTAATGTTTAAACACCTAAACAGAAAAAAAATAAGAACATACAAAGATAAAAAACAGGGAACTATTTTTCAAAATAAGAATGATTAGGAAAGCTTTTAAAGAAATAATCTGACAAAGATTATTAAATTCAAATACTACCTCTGGTTCAGCTTGACCTTGAGTTGCAGATTGCTGGAGGCTAGGACAGAATACCATAGAAGCATTTTTCACAATCTCCTAATAAACATCCATCTAAACAGCTTAATGGGTTAAGTAAACTTTACATATAGTAGAACTTTGTTAAGTTAAGGAACATGAGGATACATTATAATAGTGGATGAGCAGAGGATCACTTAAATTATATCTGAAAATTATCTGTTTAATTTTTGCTTAGGGACCCTTTTTAGTACAAATGTTTTCCTACAAAAACATTTTTGCTTAAGGAACGTTGCTTAAGAAGACCTGTATTTCTGCTTTATGTTTAGTGCAAACAATTTACTGCAGTAGGCTAAACTGAAAATTATGGCATGGCTCCCATGAGTAAAGTGAATAAAGAGGGGAATTTTATTACTCTTAAGTTTTTTTATTTGTTTTGGATGGAAAGGACAACCTTTTAATGAGAAAAAAATGTCCTCAAAAAAAGGAAAACCTTAAAGAATTTTCATTCACCAGTTTTAATGAAAAACTGTGGGTAGCTCCTTCCCTTGGTCCCAACTTCTACATGATTCTCATATGACCTAAAAAAGAAAAGTGTGTTCATAATTTAAGGTTGCCCTAAAAAGTCTTGCTGACCACTGAAAATGTCATATGCGTTTAATATGAAGATCACTGTGAACCATCAAATGAGATAGTGGAAATGGTTCTTATTTCTACTTCCTTTTTTTTTTTTGGGGTGTGTGTAAGAAAGCAAAAGTGGGGGAAGATGAGGACTCTCAGATGCTGAATACACCCATAAAAATGTATAAAATGGTTGACACTTCCAAACTCATGTGTCAAGAACTTGAGGATGTAAAAGATCAGATGTGCCACCAGTGTGGTAAAATGGACTTATCCAGAAAACACCTAGAGGCAAAAGAAAATGCCTGCAGGGGAAATTAAAAAACAAACAAGCAAAGATGCACAATAGCATAGATAAATAGGAATGCAAGCTAACATTCCATAACAAAAAGGTTTTCATTACTAAGAGCAAGACAATAGACAGTAACGTTGAAGAGGTGATCCTGTAGATCCTCACTTGTGATTGTCCAATTCTGCACTGGGGCAGCCTCACCTTGAATGCTGTGTGCAGATTTGGATGCCACAATATAAGAAAGATATGAAGCTATTAGAGATCTTCCAAAGGTGGGCCACAAAGATGGTGAAGGGCCTTGAGGGGAAGCTGCATGAGGAGTGGTTGAGGTCACTTGCTCTGTTCTGCCTGGAGGAGACTGAGGGGAGACCTCATTGCAGTCAACAACTTCCTTGTGAGAGGAGGAAGAGGGACTGATCTCTTCTCAGTGGTGACCAGCGACAGGAGGGAAGAGCATTAAGCTGTGTCAGGGGTCATTAGACTGGATATTAGTGAGAGGTTATTCATTCACCCAGAGAGTGGCTGGGCACTGGAACAGGCTCCACAGGGAAGTGGTCACAGCTCCAGGCCTGACAGAGTTCAAGGACCGCTTGGACAATGCTTTCAGGCACATTGTGTGACTCTTAAGTTAGTCCTGTGCAGGCTAAGAGTTGGACTTCAATGATCATTACGGATTCCTTTCAACTCAGGATATTCTATGATTCTATGACTCTGCTACCTGAGAGATTCACATACACATGCACCTATAAACTGCAAGCCTGCTGGAGTATGAATATCACTCTGCTGTGGTAGAACTGAATGCAATCTCTGCAGAATGATATCTCTGACACTATATAAAACTCTGTTTAGATTCCAGACACCTCTGAAGGTCGAATTAGTACTAATTAATTAATACTAATTACTGCTGCAATCAAGATTTTGAGAGGTTTGACATGGTTATAGTTCTAAAAAAAATCAACTCAAGTAATGGGCATTGGTTCAAATTGAAAGAAAGTTTTGCCCAGCAGACATTAAGGTCCCAAAAATACGGTGTCTTCCACATTTGCAGAAGATTCCATATTCCTCATTATTCTCTGAGTTTGCCAATGAACACATGCATTTTTTCACCACCAATCATAGCCATGGGTAAAAAAAGTGAACCATCTCTCTTATCTCTCAAAAAAAAGAATCTACCAGAAGTCTCCTGCTGAGCAGATATTAATAAAAGCTGATTGATCAGCTGCAATCTCTGCACTTGGACTATAGATCAAATAAGAAAAAACTAAATAGCTAGGAAATGTTGGTGCACATTACCAGGAGCAGGTTGTCTGCCCTACGAAATCACAAGATTTCCCATCTAATAACACCTAATTTTTGGACAATGGGATTAATTATAATGGCAATTTGTACACAGTACCAGATATGAGGCCATAAACCATTTGTTAAAACTTCATAGAATCACAAAACAGTTGAGGTTAAAAGAAACCTCTCTAGATCATCTAGTCCATCCCCTTGCTCAAGCAGGGAACTTAGATATTTGTCTCATTCTAATGAAATAATTTACCACTAAAATAACAATGGGAGACATCATTAGGACAGTTACAGTTTTCCACTTGAGTTCATATGTCCATTATAAGAAAATATTTTCCTGAATCAAAGCAAAACTCCCAAGACAATTTTTGTCTTATAACTTTGGGTTGAATCAATTCAGGTTTTTTTCTTTTTGATAAATCGGTGTTCCTTCTGATTGTCTTAAAAAGGTTATTGCAGCAAACTGGAAAATAAAATTTCATTTCAAAAAAAATAACACAATCTTTCAGTTTGAAATGGTTTAACTGCTTGTTTTTGTCAGTTGATACCTTTAAAAATTAAAATAAATTGACTCCAGATAAGAGTTAAAAGAGATGATATTTAATAGTGTCAACTATTAAATTAAATTGTTAATATAATGGTTATATAACGGTTTCAACTATTGTATTTTGGGGATAGGAATCAAAGAGTTCTTGCAGAATTTTACCATCTATAAATGTTCCTTTATTCATCATGTTACAGTCCTGTGTCCACGCCAGAGTGCTGCCACTGAGACATGAAATGAGACAGGTGAGTTTTTACTAAAAAAAAAATAAATTTACAGGGCTAACAGTGTAACTAATCACAGAAGTTTATGCATTATAATCCTGGATTGTCAAAAACAAATGTCATAATCAACATGTTAGTATGTTGAAGAAGAAGTCAGATCGTAGGTTACCTCAAGATGAATAGTTTGCCTTTGCTTCAAGACCACTGAGGAAAGCAGCATGAATCTCATAGACTGAATGAAAAGCGTTTGGAATTATCTCCAGAATGCACAAGTTTTCTCACATTTGCAAAGATGATGGTTTATGTTTTGCACAAATCTTTGTCTTTTATTTTTATCTAGTGCTTGCATTGGCCTATCATCTTTGTTCACAGAATGCTTGAGTTGCACAGCTACTGAGAGCAGGAACTAGCAAGTTGAAATTATCTATACTACACACAGACATGGCCAGAGTGCTAACCAAGTAGATTGCTTAATGAGTTCCTGGCAGTCCTCTATGGGTGTTTAATGAGGAAGAAGTCTAAATCTCATTCATTGTAATTTGACATAAGCACATTAGAATATGCTGAAATTGCTCCTGAAAACAAGATGTAGAACCATGTGTCACTTAAAGCATGTCACAACTAAAAATTTACCTTCAGTTTTAACCTGACTCTTAGCCCAGCTTTACACATTTTTTTGAAAAAGAAGTCTTAAATCTTATGCATCCTTACTTTGAAACAGTGTATGCTTATTCACACTAAGAAAATTTTGTTTTCTTTGCTGTTTCTTAGTTTTTGTTCTATAAAGGTAGATTGTGGTGAGGATGTTTTAAAAGCTTACTTGTGTAAATCATATATTTTGATAATCCTCTTGCTTTATCCAGCTCTTCCAGATACTCATTTTTCAGTTATCTTCCATATAGGGGAAGCTTTTGTTTGGTGTGCAACTCTCTTTCATTTAACCCTTTCTTCACCAGCCTATTTCTATGATACCAAACTTTGTTTAGCCAAAGAGTTCTAAAATATGCCATTTCAACCTGACCTAATAAAGAATGAAGAATTACCTCATATTTTGGTTATGCTGACATGTATGACAGAGAGTACGGCTTGGGGAGAAGAATATAAACTCTGTGTCTGTAGACCAATATCTGGCTAGCACATGTGCCACTGAAATGTTATAATAAAATGTTCAAGAACTTCTGACAAAAAATGTTTGGTATTTCAGCTTTAGAAACTAAAGGTAAAGGAGGTGAGGGAGAGACAAAGAGAACCCTGAGATAAAGGTGTGGAAGTACAGGCCCAAACTGCAGGACAGAAAACAGTACTATGTCGGGGACCAAGAATCAGAATGGGAACGATTCCAGAAGTGGAAAAATATGTACCATGATTGAACGGACTTTATGATGCAGACTTTACAGTTATTATGTATATACACATTGTATGTTTCCCCAGAATTTGTATCTCCCGGGCATGTCCCAGCTTGTTCACTTCCCTGCTCCCCTACTTCTCTGCTGATTGGCTGGAGAAGCTGCAGAGAGGAGACAGCCTCCATTCGCCCTTTCCCCGGTTTCTCCTGCGCTCCTCCCCCTTTTGCCCATGTCCCTATCCTGGTTTGTCCCCCCGTTTGTCTGTCTCATACTCCTCCCCATGTTCTGGTCCTTTCCCCTCCTGAGCTGATAAAAAACCACATGCACGCTTGAATAAATCATTCTACCTGCACCCTACCTTTGTTTCCCGAACCCGTGCTGTGCCACAGCCCCATTCCCCCTTCGGACCGTGGCAGTACTAGAACTGACTGAGGTCAGGCAGTGTGACAATATGAAATTGTGTTATAAATCTTTATGTTCTTTTACATATTGCCAATCTGGCAAAAAAATAAACAGTGGCATTGAAGCACAATGAATAACTACCATAATGAATGATATCTCTAGCACTGTTCTTATGAATAAAACTGCACCAGAAGTATGAGTCATACCTCACATCTGATGTTAACAAAATTCTTACTTTTGGAAACATTGCCTTTTGTTGGTGCAGGTCTAAACCTAAGATCACAATTTATTTTTGTGAGGTTTCTTTCCCACTGTCACTGCCTGTGAAACAAGACAAACATAAGGAAGAGAAGAACTTTACCATAACAGTTTCATTCTTAGAGAGAAAAAAAATTCAAAAATAATCCTTAGAGCCTGCAAAACCTTTCTATTCTTTGAATATAAAGGAATACAATATCAGTCAGTCAGTGCATTACAAAAAGTCCTCTTACAAAAAGGATGCAAATTTGCCTTAGAAGGAGGTCATTTTTTTACAGAGAACATTCTGATACATTATTTAATTCTGGGAAAGATTTATACATGTTGATTTTGTCAGAAATTTTGCTAACAAGGCATTTCTTTTCTCACTTTCTCTTCTTCGTAATGACTTGTGGGAGAGGAGTTCTGAGGTCACTGTTTGCATCTGAAATTCTTACCTTCCTGAATCAAAATAAACATGAAATAAAGAATACTGAGCCAACACAGGTTTCTAAAATCAGCCATCATTCACTGTTTATGATTTTAGACAAGAAGTGTATGTACAAATACAAACAATACAATGTTTGACCTGTTATTATACCTTTCTTTAAGCATCCTGTTTTTAAAATGTCACACATAAAGTGCGTACACAGAAATGCCGATATGGCTCAAACTGTAAGATCCATCCCACTTTATAGGCATAATTACAGGTCAAACACTGTAAATTTTTTTCTCAATATATTCCTGCAGCTTTCAAAAATCAATGAACTTTCTGAGTTACATATTACATCTACGCTTAATATGCCTTCAGTAGGCAATCTCTTCACACTTAATTTTGAGGTTGACAAACTCAGCACAGAGCTGTGTCCTGTAGCACTTTAGATTTTCTTAACATGCCACCACAAACTTTTTTAGCACAGCAGGCCGCATGATTGGAGCAGTGGATCAAGGGAGTGATGTCTGTAGCTGGGGAAGGGAACAGGCTAATGGCCAGGGCTCTGAGGAGGCTCCTGAGTGCCAGGGAGGCCCCTGTTGAGATGTCTCAAGGGCAGAGAGCTGCAATATGGCCCTTAGCCCAGGCATCCCAACACCAAGTGAGACTGGTGGGAGGCAACTCACTTGGGATTCTGACAGGAGCAAAAGGCAGATGAATTTCTTTGGTTTCTACTGAGGAAGTAGAAATGCCTCTACCTACCAGCATTTGTCAGGGGAAATCTGCTGTGATAATATGGATGGAATTAGTCATTGACATCTAAGTGTAGACACCTTCTATCCTACTGTACCTGTCAGCCCTGACAGTGCAGTATTTACAATTTGTTCTGTGAGCTGCTTTAATTTCACATTTTTTTTTCTATAAGTCAGAGCACTGAAGAATAGGTCATAAAATAACAAAAAGAATAAGAACATATCTTGTTCAGTCATGAGACTTCAGATCACTTTAGTTACATGGCACCAATCATATGGCAAAGACGCGCTGCTGTTGCACCAACTCTTTCTTTGAAGAAAGATCAAGAAAATAATGTAAGCTGCCTGTCTCCTTGGGTTGAATTTCGGAGTTCATGAGTGACAAATTTTCTGACTTCACACAAGTATCTAATCAGCAGCATCTAATTTGAATAAACAGCATCAAAACTTGCCTCAAAGTTGATTCCTGCACCTCTTTTCACTCACTTGCAAATACTTAATTTGTTAGACAGGTACCTGTGGGACTGTGAAGTTGGAGCTTCCCACATCCCAATTGCAACTCATTTCTGAAGTGACAGAGAGTTGATGAGAGTTTCTCTCATTCTTCATGTTTATTGCTGCAAAGATTTTCCTCAGATCCATACTCTAGTATCAGTGCTGAACATCTCATATCACTACAATCACGTGAAACAACCCTGTGCTAAGTGTTCCTCTCATGAAACCTGAACCTACAGAAGAAAGTGCAAATATCAGTGTCTCACACTGCTGTTCTCCAGGCAGTCCTCTCACATTCTCAGTGCTGAGGAACTGTCAGCACTTACAGGTTGCTGAGATTACAAATATAAGTAGCAAAAATTAATTCACTTTTGCTGAGATATCACGTTATTGCACTAGGTAGGAAATCCCATGTAAAACTGGGAAGTCTCAGAATTGCTCCTAGCAAACTGGAACATCAATATACTCTTCAAATTAAACAAATCTCCAGGCATTTCAGAAAGCATCCTGTCACTATTCTGGTTAATGCAATTGCCTTTACATGTTTTTACTATATTGTCAAACTTTCTATGAAAATAGTAATCTCCATACTTCTGTGAAAAGTTAAACCAAATTCTAGAGCCCTTCTTATTTACCTTAGTAAAATGCTGACTGTGCCCTGATATATGAGAATATGTTTCACCTTTTTGCACATTTCTTTTTCTCCTTCCTCTTTATTTCCTTTTTTTTTATTTCCCTATTGTTCCTTTATAACACTAACTATTCAGTACTATGCAATGAAACAGGTTTTATTCACTGAGGCAAAGGCACTGACATGTGTCTCAAGTTTTAGCTTTTTGAAGAAAGAATAGGGAGTTTCTCTGAACTGTACAGACAGTCAGGGTGTAGTTAATTTAAAAAAATTTTGGCACAATTAACCACAAAAATCATAGTTCTATAAAACCTTCACACAAGTTTTTATGAAGACTACCAAAGGATTAAACTTGATAGAGGTATGCAATCATATTAGAATATTTTGCTTTATAAGTCCCTAGCTGTGAGCATAAATTGCCAGATAAAATCTAATATGTTTAATCTACACTGCTAAATCAGTTTATCTTCAAATTACATCACGTCATTTCAGATCTCAGGAGATTTTTGTTATCTATGATTAAATTTTTAAAGTTTCGTCTTTTCAAAATGCTTTATTTCTACTCGCTAGTGTGAAACTTCATTTAATTTGCTGTGTTGATCATGACACCTATGCAGGAGAGAGATCCCATTAAAAGAACATGACAAAAGAAATGAAATTATTCCTCTTTAACTCAAAGATTAAAGTAACATTTTCCCATGGTCTGAGACTGGACTGGGGTCATGAACCTGCATTTTACATAGCTCCAAAGATTTTATAAATGTGCCTAAGCTGGGATGGGAGAACCATGTATGCATGGACACTAAAAAAAGGACTTTTCCCGCTTATCTACTCTGTTTTCACATGTGATATCCACACAGAAATTTTCTGTGTCCTTATGAGTTTTGGGACAGGGACTTACTACTTTATGAAACTATCCAGGAGAGCTGATGTAAAGGGGTATCATGTAGGCTTGATGAATTGGTGAATCCCTGAAGAGAGATAAAGAGAAAAAGTGACATAACCTAGAAGAGAGCATATAAACATCAGCTCTGCAAAAGTACTGTCAAGTTATTTTGATGGGGCAAGATGGCTTTTTAAACTCTGCAGGATGAAGCTCTTGTTAAAACATATAATAATGAAACTTGCACTGGATTTTTCTTTGTTTCAAAATGAGGAAAGACTGTATGATGAGAAAAAGGCCATAGGAGATTGAGGGAAAGGAACCAGAGAGAAGGAAAAGGACATAACTAAGGTCAAAACTGAAAGGGATAAAAGTAATAATGAGGAAGGTTGAGAGACCAGAAGAGATAAAATTACAGGAAAGGGGATATTTATGGAATGCCAAGTGCAAAACATGTGTCAGTACTGAGGAAATGCAAAAAAATGGCATAAAAAAGAAGGAGGGAAGGTCAAGGAAGGTCAAGGAAAGGTGTTGCTGCCATTGCTTGTTCCCTTTCAGAAGGGTCTGCCTGTCCCATTTCACTACCTCTGTGTCTGCTATTGTGACTCTTCAAAAGTCCATTTGAGAATTTCTTCAACTAGCAATATCTTTTGTGGTACCATGTTACATATGTGTCTGTGCTGTACTAAACCTGCAGCATCACAGAGATATTTGAGCCTTATATTTTCAATTCCTTTCTTTTTTCCCCCTCTTCTGTAAAGCATGGACTTTGATTAGATCTACAAATGTGTTATGTATCCTTCCTTCTTCATGTTCTCACTATCCCTAACTGCTCACAGCCTCTGAATCTGATCTTCAAACACCAAATGCCTTGGAATTGCAAACTGGATATACATGGTAGGAGTGAAAAATGGTAGTTTTTTTTTTAAAAAAGTATTTTAGAATGACTGAATTCAATCTTTGCTCATAAACTGGTGCATATCTCAGATGGGTGATGCATTTCCTGTCATTTATTACTAGGGTCTGTTGAAATGATAAGCAGTATTTGGAATATATGATTTTGTAATTCCATCTAAGGCTTCAGTCTAAGGCACTAAATCCAGACACAGTGGTGCAAGAATTGCACACCATAACAACAGCTTTATGTACCTGCAATTTTTCATCATCTGCTGTCCTGGAGCTTTCATGAAATCAACAACACCGTTTTGGTGGTCACTTTGCCTGCTTCATTACCTCATACTGGAAGAGAAATTGCAGTGCCTGCTCTTTATTACTGGCTATTTTTAGCTAACTGTGTTGATTTGGTCCTAATTACTTATAAGTACTGTCAGATAAATTGAAGATTTCCAGGTGTGTGTTTCATTAAGCTTCTTTAATCAATTTTATTAAGTCAGTAACTCACCAAATCAACATGCTTAATTGGCCAAAGAAGTTCCAGAGAGAGTTAAGAATAGTGTCACAGTCAAACTAAAAGCATGGGTAAAATAACATCTATGCTGATGATGGACTACACACAGTGAAAGATTTTGGAGAAGTCATCTATGCCTAAAGCTTCACATTTGGATACAGATTTTAAGTTTCCTATTTCTTAGCAAGACTTTCTCATTAGTAGGAATGACCCAGCAAACCATCACTAGGATATGAGTTGCTGTTCCTCCTTTTCTTCTCTGGAGTATCAGAAAACTAGCCTCAGACTAATCCTTTTTTCCAAGACTGTATTCTTTCATGCTACAGGCCAAGTGGTGGCACTAGCCTATAAGAGTTGTCTCAGAGCTACTGTCACGTTTCTTGCCCTAATTTGCTTGTATTTACACTGTGCTCTGGATTTTGAGGGCTCTTGTTGGCCTGAAATAACATCATTTTGTGGAGTATTTGACTTAAGTCTCGAGTGCTGTTTAAAGCATGGAGGAATACAAAGCAAGAATGGTTCTGTGTTAAATCAGTTTGTGTCTCTGCCCTCCACTCCACATTTTCTGTTTTGGGGACAGTGCAGGGACTTACAGACTAACTGTTCATGGGATGAACTTGCCTTTGCCTGCACTTCTTATCTTAAACTCAATGTTTCTTGTCTTTGTGCTTTCTCCTCACACAAACTACCATAGAGGAAGTACAGCAGTAATTTTATGCTTATGTTAACAAACTAGGTCATTGATACAAGGTTGGCACAATAACAAGTTTGACAGTAAAAAAAAATAAAAATATGATAATCTGAACATTTCCAGTCACTTTCATCTACTCTGTCAAAATCTATAAAAATATAGGAAAGTACCGTGAGTTTCCAAATTAGGCTATGTTCATATGAATGTAAACACCCTGGAAGTTTACAAATACTCTAACAGCAAACTCTATGAAGTCCTGCATGTTTTCAGATTCTTGGAAATCTCAAATAGCATGGTTGTCCAGCACAAGAAACCAGTCAACAAACATAATAACTACGAGCAAAAACACTGCCACTTTGTCACATAGCGCTTCCCTACAATTTTTAACAACTCCATCAAACAGCAAACATCAGCAGAAGTCTTGCAGGCACTTTATCAGGGAGTAAGAATGCAAAGTCCATCTCCCCAGTGCAATTTGCCTTGCTCCATGTAGATGATCACATCCCTCTGACAGTTTTCAGAATAACACCCTCCCTTGTGAGTGTCTGCACAGGTGGGATGTCTGTCTCAAGAACAGAGAACCATGTATGAAACAAGATGGAGGAGAGTAATCTCCAGATTGTTATACAGATTCATATTCTAGTGCTACTGTCTGTACTTAAAACCTAGAATAGAAGGAGACATGCAGTAAATAAATGCTTACAATACTGAATATTTGTTTGTGTGCTAAGAAAAATTCTGTTTATTGTGTTGATACTGTCAAGCAACAGCTAGAATTTATTTTGGGGTTTTGTTCCAGTTCCATCAGAGTCAAGAGAGTTTTATACAAGTCCTATTTCACAGGATCTTATAAAAAAAAACATAGTAGCAAAAATTCAGAAAAAAAAACCCGTAGTCATCTAATTTCTCTAGGGATAGCCAAATAAATATGAAGAAGTTAACCTTTCCAAGGGACAAGAGTTAAATATCCTGCTGAATTCAACAATTTTACTGTATTAAAGGAATGGTTAACTATACTAACAAGCAATACTTGAATTAAGCAAGGAAGGAATAGCGGCTTTATTGCCTCTGGCAATGCATGGTATACCATTTCTGGACACTGCAAGCTATCCTTGCCAACTGTAATTTTTCTTCTTGGCTTGTGAAGCTACTTCTGAAAAGCTGAATGTTTGCCTTTGGAAAACAATGAGCTGACCTGAATAACAAGGTTTATGAAAGTATTATGAAAATACTGCCAAGTGCTATCCAATGCTTTGAAAATTATTTTTTATTTATCTAAGCCCTTTTTCACTGTGGAGCTTTTAGTGTCATCTGCCTGTGGCACAGGACCTTTATTCATAGACGTACAGCAGTAATATTACCAGTTTTGTCTATTACTAATTGATATACAGAAGCAGAGAGCATTTGGCAGCAAGCAAGCTTAAGTTCCCTGCTCCATTTGTTTTATTTGTTTCTGTAGTTCGTTTCAAATGGATGCTCTCTTGGGTTTCTTTCTTCTGCAAGCAGTGAATCAAGCAGTAGAGAGAAAGAATGCTTCAAAGGATCAGAGTACCAGCTGGGCTTAAACAGTTTAACTGTATCAGGGTAAAATAAACCCAGTATTTAGGAAGCTAGTGTCTTGTGCTTTTTCACACAAATGTTGTTTTAATGTATGTGATGGTATTTTTCCTAATGTTACTGTGTGAACAGACCAGTGCAATTCTATTCCTCCTGAAAAGCAGCACTCACATTTTGCTCTTAATCCAGAAGTCAGATATGTATGGGTGTATACAACTACAGAATAATTACCTTCCTGTTCATATGTTATTCAAGTTTCCCAACCTATCTATATGGTGAGAATCAAAAGGTGTTGAAATTGGAAAATTCCACATTTATCCTTGATGTAAAAGGTTAAGTAGGTGACAATGTATAGGCCTTTTCCTGTGCCTCTTAACAGCAAATAAAAAACCCTTTGGGAGAAATAACCTGAAAGACCTGGAATATGCAAGCGTGTGAACATTCATGTGGTAAAGAGAAATTCCATTCTGTATGTTTACATGTGTAATTATTGATCTGGTTTTCAGTGACCTTTGTCTTCTATTTCTGTGTCTTTTTATCACAGAAGGAGGAGAAGCTACATCCAGTTGCTGTCCAACCTACGCAGTTCCTGAAGTGCCTAACTTCAGTTGTAATTATGCTAAATGCTAAAGCTACAGGATGGAAATAAAAACTCTAAGAAAATGATGTTCGAAATTCCCTTAGAATGTCTAATGAATATTCTGGATCAGGAAGCACAAATAATGTAGAAAATCATTTGACATCCCTAGTCACAGATTATCAATAACACAGTACTTACAGTCTAATTAAGGGAATAGAGAAAGCAGCCTATATTGTACGTTTCTCTCTTTAACACAAATTGTCCATATTGCCACCAGACCACAGTTCACCGCTTTTGAAATAATAGGATGCAAACATATAATGATCACAGATGTGAAGGCAATAGTTTGAATATGCAAAAGCAAATAGATTAAAATACTACCTCTGGTTGCAATTTAACATTTACTAGTATAATATTAGAACCATATATCTTTCATGTAACTGGGGCACAAAGCCAGGCCCATTTACAGGAAAAATAATACTAAAGTAATGGCTATACTGGGACATGTTAAAAACATCTCCACACCTACTTCTCTAATTGTATTTTAGGTTAAAACTATCTATATTCATTTGAAAGCATAATTATGGTATAATTAGATATTGATCATTACACATAATGCTTTCACGCACAGGTGCCTAAATTTATTTTTTTTCCTTTGGTAAAGTTTCACTCTAGTGAACCTTTAGAGTAAAATTTATCTTTATCTTCTTTATTATTACTTTCCCTTAATGACCTGACATCTCAATGCAGGAGATTAGAAAGAAGATGAGGGAAAAGGAATCCCAAACATGAGTTTAAAACACCAAGCTGTCAGCAAGCTCACAATTCCAGCTTCCAGAATATTTTGTCACCTTCTGAAAAAGCTTGTCATAGACGTGGTACCTGATTGCATTTAGGCAGTTATTTGCTTGTGACTTCATGATATTTTTTTCAGAAACATTGTCATGAACCTAAAAGATTTCAATGGGACAAAGCAGGTTAGAAGAAGAAAAATAAAGAGCACAAACAATGCAGGCATGAAGCTATAGGGAAAAAGATTGAGCATAGAGGAAGGAGACCACAGAAGTCAATAAGTCAATTGGTTCAGAGTAGAGAAAATTGTGTCAAAGCTGTGAAAAAACTTATCAAATACATAAGGCATCAATAGAAAACTTCTGATGATCTAGTTGGTGGCCCACACTCATGCTGTTTGCTCCAAGTAAATTGAAAGCTCAATTATTGTAATATATTCATTTTAGCATCTCAGTATGACTCTTGCTATTTAATGTAAAAAGCTGATTTTGAATGAATGACAGTCTCATTAACATGTTACAATCAACTGGAAACACAGGAGATTTTGAGAAATAATATGCTTATAATTTAACATAAGATTGTGTAAAAGAAATTTTAAATAAAATGAGAAGAGACATGAGGGCTAGCAGCTATTTTCATTCAGATGAAAAAATCTCCTGTGATGTATGTAACAATAACATAGAAAACAACCTGATAGGTACATTGATGTAAGAAATCATAGGTGATATCTATTTACCACTGTTGGACAGTTAACACGTCACTATTATTTCACAAAATTATCACAGAAAAAATAGAGATTATCTAGTCTATGCCAATGTACTTCAGACATCTCTACTTCAGTTTCTTCTATAATGAAAATTCTAGTTTGAGGATCTTTTCTTAAAGACTGTTTAGACACATGGTACCCTACCAGCCATTCTTAAACTCCCGTGGAGCTACATCTGTAAAAAGCAGTGTGCCTGAAATCCGAATCTGGACAATGAGTTAATAAAACTATCGTGCATATGTGATCCATCAATAATGCCTCATTCTGGGCTCTTTCACTCGACCCATGGGTATGCGAATACTGCTTCAGAGCAATTGATTTATGTGCTTATTCTTACCACTAGTTACTTAAAAAACTGTTTCACAAATTGATTTAGCATCTCTTTTAAGCAGTTAAACTGAAGTTCTTTGAAGAGTTACAAAGCTTAAACTTTGTAATTTATTAGTAGAACTAACAAAAATGAACAGTCTGCTATACAAGAAAGATTTCTTAGGTGCCTCAATGTCTGCTGTTTCACTTCTCTCCTGAGAATCAGACACTGTTAACATCAGACATTGACATTTCTCATTTTATGCTCCACTTCAGCATGATATAGTTAATGTTAGACTTTATGACCACAAACTTCAGTAGCCTTTTATTGCTGTACTGTGTCTTCCTGACTTCAGAATTCTCCTGAGCTTTAATTAGAGTATCTACATCCCTTAGGTTTTCAACTGCTTTTAAAAAGCAGCAGATTTTCTCACCAAATACTGCCTCAGGATCTGTCTGACTATTTAGCAGTTATTCACTTAACTGAACTCTTAAATACAAAACATGCCATCAGAAGCACAATCTGCACCAAGGAGATGCAGCTACTCATCCTTCCACAATAGCAATGAGGCTCTGAGTCTTGGAACCAGAGTATCACTGCTGGGCTAGGTAATTAAAAAAAAGAGGATCTGAAAGGACCAAGACTGAATATCAAAAAAAAATTTTCCTTCCAGTCAGAGGACACTAGTAAGTGGTTGAGCTATGTGAGGACAGAGGAAGCATAGGTCTTTAGATTTTTTTAAGGGAAAAGAGGAAAATATGAAAGTTACAAAGGGGAGTATTAACAACAACAATTCCCTAACACATGAAATAATTTGTCTTAAGCTGTTTGAAAGCAGTGGTAAAAGGAAAAGACTGATCTTATGCCATAGGAATTTGAACACTAAATAAAACAGACTGGTGGCAGACTCGGCTTCAGATGGAATGAACACATATTCAAGGAAGAAAAAAGAGAAAAATACCTTGCATGGAAGAACTGGACAGCTGAAAGCATCACTGGAGCTGAAGCTGTCTCAAAATACATAATAAAACTACTCAGGTTCTGAGACAGAAACACATCTGTACCTGTCAGTAGCAAGTGTGAACATTTTAGATGATAGTTTAATTTTGAACAGCACTCCAGAAAAGCTCCAGAATTTGTAATAATTGTAAGAAATTTTCAGTAATAAGGCTTAGGAAGCAAACCAGAAAACTGTATGGTAGAAATGAGAGCAAGTATTTGAGATTATACAAGAAATGTAATGCAGGAGGAAGGAGAGCCAGGAAGATGATGAGAGGGCTAAAGCACCTCTCCTATCAAGAGGGGCTGAGACAACTGAAGTTGTTCAGCCTGGAGAAGAGAAGGCTTTCTAGTACCTAAAGGGAGCCTATAGGAAAGCTGGAGAGACTTTTTACAAGGACATGTAGTGATAGGCTAAGGGGAAATGATTGCAAACTCAAAACGAGCAGGTGTAAATTAGGTATTAGGAAGAAATTCTTTACTGGGGGATGGCGAGGCACTGGAACAAGTTAACCAGGGAACCTGTGGATACCCCATTCCTGGAAGTGTTCAAGGCCTGGTTAGAGGGGGTTCTGAGCAACCTGGCCTAGTGGAAGATGTCCTCCCTGCAAAGGGGGTTGGAATTAGATGATCTATAAGGTCTTTCCAGCCCAAACCATTGTATGGTTCTATGACTTCTCAGATATAACAAAACAAAACAAAACAAATTTTTTTGACATATGTAAAACTAAAGAATCAACACAGTGTCTCAAAAAATAAAGGTTTGAAAGAAAATGCTTGCAGGATGCTGGAAGATGCAGCGATCAGAATTTGCCACTCTTTATACCTGTGCTTATAGAGCAGATAGGATTCTGACATAGAAGCTGTGATAAAGAATTTCGGTACTACAAGACTGAAGGCAGAGAAGTACACCAACCAAGCCAGTGCCTAGTTAAGCAGAACATGTGACACCATCACAAATTCTAATAAATTCTATTCTTTTTTTTTTTCTCCAGCTAATTTCCAGCTTTGGCCATCAAAAGAAGAGGATAAGCAACAAAAAGCAATATCTGTTCTGTATGTAGGAACATGTACAGATACAATTAAAAGAGTAACATGAGTTACAATAGATTTCCATGGAAAGATTAACACCTACCAATTCTTATAACCTTATTAAGGACTTGTCCCTAAAATATCCTGTCTACCAAAGCATAGTGATAATGTCTTCAGAAAAAATGTGCCCACTCAGTTTTGAAGTAGTGCAGGGAAACTGAAAATCTCAATAAAAATATTTATTTAATATTTAATATGTACGTATTTAATAGTTATGTATTATTATACCTATTAAGGTACTTCATTTTGTCTGTCAATCTAATATTGATAAAGATATATAGCTGCAAGTACTTCTCCCATATGTTATTTGTAAGAACAACAATTTACAATTCATACTAATTTTCAGGGAAAAAAAAGTCCTGAAAACAGTCTGATCCAAGGTAAATAGAATAAATAAAGATTTTTTTTTTCATTTATCATGTAGTTTCCATCAACATTTGTTCTGTTCAATTTGTATTCTAGTAAATTTCTCACAAAGTCTACAAAGGATTTCTTAGAGCAGCTAAGACTGTTTTGTGTTTTTAATTTTTGAAGTCCTATAATTTATTAGTATCATATTTTGAATTACACTAAATTAGGGCACATCAAAAAAGAACATTGATTTTTAAATGCATGAGGGTTAGTGGAGTATTTCTTATCATTCAGGAGATGGAAAAGAGACCACCATGCTTAGACTGTGACAACAGGCTCTCTCTTAATTTAAAAAAAAAAAAATGGGAGGGGAATTTTAGAAAAAATCAGAAAACTATGAGTCATGGGTCACACAAAATCATAGTAAATTTAAAGATATACAATTTTCTGTTTCATACTACCCAAGATAAAATGCCATATCTGGTATTATATATACAGAGTCTGCTTCTTTAGGCATCTGCACTGTATATTTTGAACAAGTCTTGAATGGGTGCATTTTTTTCATTATGCAAAAGCTGTAACAGAGAAATTTCTATGCAAATGGTTCTGTTCTCTGTGACTTGAGGGGGAGTAAAGACAATTTCCTTTACACTGTAATAAATTTAGTGAAATTCCATTGAAAGTCTTATTCCTCAGTTCCACTATTTAATGGTGCTTTGTAGTTGACCTAGAGGTGTTATTTATTTAATCATGTGGAAATCGCAGGAAATCACAGGTATGGTTGTCCCTTCACAGCCCATAGAACCAACTAGCAGTGGAGAGGTGTCTGTCATATCTTAAGACTATTGCAATGGATCAGCAGAATTATTACCTTCTTACTACACTTACAGATTTCTTTCAATAAAGCCTGAGTATACAGATGTCACAAAGGGACACTTAATTCATCTTAATCTTTGACAGTAGCATAAACACTGCGGTGAAGGAATAGAAGAAGAGTTATTTTCTCTTGTATTTATCTAAATAATATCCTCCTTATTTATCTAAATAAATTCATTTCTTCTACAGTTGCTGAAAATGTCGAGTTCAGGGAAGGTAGAATTGGCTGGTACTAAAATTGAATTACTCCTGTGGAGTATTCAAGCAGCTGTAGTTAATAATGTCTGAGTTTTTTTTCTCAGAAAGCTTTTTAATGTATGTCCTTCATGAGTATGTCCCACCGGCACTAACAGCAGACTTATGTGAGTACAGTGGCCAGAGCACAACAAAATATCGATATTCATCATTGAGGGAGGTTTGGTTTTGGTTGTTTTGGTTTTGGTTTTCTTTTTTTTGTTTGTTTGTGGGCTTTTTGTTTTTTTTCTTCTCCCCTCACCAACCCCTCCCTCCCCCCCTCTATGTCAAAGACAAAAAAATTACACACTGGCCTAGAACTTTGTATACAGCAGAAGGGGAAAACTTTCTCTGAAGTAAAAAAGAACAACTTTAGGAATGGGTTAGTAGTTTGATTACATCTTCAAAGAAAATACTCTAAAAATCTGACTTCTTTTCTAGCTCTCTCTAAATAGAAGAAAGAAAACAACCTGATCTTTGGACAGGGTGTACACCTTTTTATCTATCTAGCTCAAAAAGTTCTACAAATGTTTGTTCTCATTAAAGCAAGATTTTTCACATACTCTGCATGAACCTCTAAACATGGTAGGGAGCATTCACACAAGTGCTATACAATTTTTATGTTATGAATCTGTCCATTCTAATTATATTAAAAATGTATGGTTATTACCCCGAAAATGAAATCATTTTAGTATATAAGTGCTTGACATATACATTTTCGGTATCAGGAATTGTATTACACTCTAGCATTAATGTGCCATAAAGTCATTACTGCCATAGGAATATCAACATTTCTACACATTCAATGAAACATGCAGAATCAGATAATTAAAATGAAGCAACAGAGGAAATACAATAATGAATTCACACATGTTGTGTGCTTCTGCCTAATGTATTCAAAGTTGTGATTCAACGGAATTTCAGCAGCAAGAAAACCAGTAGGTGATTTACCTGATTTGAAGCTCAAAACCTTTGCCACTTTGCTCAGTGGCAAAGGTTGTCCATGGGAGTAATAATTCTTACCACAGAAGAAGCAGTTGTTGCCACACTTTTGTGAGGTAACGAAACATCCTAACCTGAGAAAGCACTGGTTTCTTCAGAATAGGACTCAAGAGTACCTCCTAGTGCCTGGATTTTTTTCAGCTAAATGCTGGAATTGGGCTAAGTCAGTGCAACTCCCAACCTTTGGATGAAAAATTATGCAGAGACAGAGAGGAAGCTATTGTATAGTCCAGTACATTTCATATTTTTGGGGGATCAGGACATAGATTAGGGCATACTAATACATATACTGCCCTCTAGTATAGCCAAAGTTATTCTCCCACCAGTTCCATTTATTAGTTTTAGTTGTTTGTTTGGTTGGGTTTTTTTAGTATACGTTAAATTACTTTCTGCATGTTGTAACAATAGAATAAGCAGGAAAATAAGTCACAAATTTCTTGTGAATGAATAATATTGTTTCCTTTACACTCATTCTTTCATTAGGCTGATAATTATGTAAAGGACTTCCAGCAAGACTTGAATCAGTCTATTTCAGTTTAAATCACGCTTACCATTAGCTCTGTAGATGTGTTGACAGATCATGCTATGTCATCAGAAATGGTGGTGGTTGCAATAATGTTCCAGTTTTAGTTTAAATCTAAATTAGTATATTTTTTTAACAGTCTCTCCTAAGGAAGACACTTATCTCTCTTGCCCCCAAACTCTCCAACAACACTGTACGTTTCTGAATATATACACAGGGAGGAGGAAAATACAGTGAAATATATTATTTCTGTACATTTGTGGACTTGTAAAACAGAAACAGATGTTGGCAGTTTTTCATTTAATGAATTAGGGATGATAGAAAAACGCCAATGAACAACACTGGTAATTTTAAGATGTCAACTTTGCAATAATTCATTGTTTCCACTGAACAGCATTAAATGGCAGCTTGATGTTTTATGAGGAGCCTTTATGAATCTTTTCACCATTTTCCTTATAATCCTTAGACCAGGCAGGAATTACAAGTATGTGATCAGAGATACAAAGGCGGAAAAAATATTTTTTGCTTTTTGTAATTATTTTTGTTAAAGGCCAGTTTTGTTGTCTTGAATTATAAACTATAGTTCTTCAGATCCTCTTCAGATCAGCTTGTAATTGGGCTTTAATGGTGTAGTTATTTTCACATTTCACAAGACTCTTTTTACCACCTACACTTTCTGCAAATGAAGAGCATGAGCAGAAGCTTAATTGTAGTTGCTTGATGAATATTTACCTCTCAGCTCAATAAATCATGATGGTTCACCTCTTCCAAAGTCAATGACTATTTAATATTCTATTAACCTGATTGGAGTAAAAGAATAGTAAACCAGGTTTCTGCTATAGCAATGTAATTAACTAAAACAAGGAACAATTCCCTTTTCATTTGAAATGGCAATAAAACATCCGTTATTCAAGGAGTGTGATCATTATAAAACTGTGTGGAAATAAGTGAACCCTGTAAACTTGGACTTAATGCAATTTTCTGAATGGAAAGTTAAAAAATTTTCAAATCATAACTTTATGACTTAAACACCATAATATTTTTGAAAAATGTTGAGTTCTCAGTTGATGATAGCTCACTTAAGTGAATAAAGACAGTGAGAAAATAATTTAGAGTTTTCATTCATAATAGTGAATATGCTGTCCTTTAAGGCATCCAAATTCTAGTTAGGCTAAGCTTGTTATACATTATGGCTTTGGAATCCTTCATTTATAAGACTTGGATTATACCCACAGTAGAGTAAGGACCATTTACTTCTTCTGTTTAAAGAGACTTGCGAAGACTGAAGGAAGGAATCAGTTCTTCAAAGAAGAATGATTTTAAAGAAAATAATATGCCACTTATTAAGAAATTAAACAAAAAATTACCGTTTTTTCAAATGTTGAATTTGGCTTCCTCTATCCCTTTTTCTGCAGACACAGCATCTTGAAAGAGGGGAAGAAGGAGAATAATTATCACTATTTCACTTTAATTTCATCTGCATTCTTCATCTCCATTCTCCATGAGAGAGACAGCAAGGGGCCACATCAGCTTCTGCTGGGAAATTCTGTAATGAATGATGTTTTGAGCTGCTGGTAGTAGGCATCCTTATGAGGTGATAGATCAGGGAATTTACTCTGCATAAAACCATACTGCACATTGGTATATTGGTTTGGTTACAGACTGATCAGTTCTGCAGCCATTTACCACACCAGTAGAAACATATGAAATCAGGATTCAATTTCTCTAATATACACTGGTATATATTTTATATATTTTTCTCTTATTCGATAAAAACACTGCTTAAGTTTGGTTCCTTAGACTCTCTAGATAATTGTACCACTTTTTTGACAGATGTGGATCTACGCAAACTGACACCACCTCAAGATTTGTCATGCCCACAATAGTAAGATGCAGCATGATGTGGGTTTTTTGGTTTTTTTTGGTTTGTTTTTTCTTTAAGTAAGCAATGTAAAAGAAAAATGTAGAATTAATTTTCTAAAGTTGAAATCGTGGGTGGACGTTGACTGGCTGCTACACACCCATCCAGCTGCTCTCTTGGTCTTTCTCCTCAACAGGTCACGGGGAGAAAATAACATGGAAAAGCTCATGGGTTGAAATAAAGACAGGGAGATCCTTTACCAATTACCATCATGGGAAAAACAGAGTCGGCTTGGAGAGTTTTAATTTAATGTATTGACAATTAAAGTAGAGTTGGATGGCGAGAAAAAAAAATGAAAAACTAAAACACTTTCTCCACTGAGTGGCTCAGGGGGATGGGTGTGGCAGGAAGAGCATAGCAGGGAACCATGGGAGTTGTAGTCTCCCGGGCTCTCATACATGCTTAGACAATACTTGACTGTCATTGGATGGAAGATCACGTGACATGTAAGGCGCTGTATTTAAACCTAATCGTTGGAAATAAACGACAATTCTGCTCTGGCACTTGTCCGTGTCTGAGTGGGGTTCGTGGCCATATACAACACCCCAGATGGGAAAATGAAGGGCTGTGGCAGTCCATACCAGCTCCTCTCTGCTGCTCTTTCCTCCTCACACTTTTCCATGCTCCAGCCTGGGGCCTTCCCAAAGACTATAGTCCTTCAGGATAATCGTGCTTCAGAGTCGGGCCTTCCCACTGGCCGCAGGGAGACAACTGCCCCATCGGGGTCTCTCGCAGGCCACAGGACCATCCCTGCCGGAGTCTCTCCTCCCCTCCTGCCCTCCTCCCGCTCTGCCCTCAGGGCTTGCAGGCCTGTTTCTCACCCAGTTCCCCTCCATCAGCCCTGGCAGAGTTTTGCCCTCCCTTGCCCAGGCTTTCCCTGGGGCTCTCGCCTGCCCACCTGTGGCTGAGGGGCTCAGCTGTGCCCTGTGCTGGAGCCACTGGAACCGGTGGTGTCCGGGTGGGGCAGCCCCGGCCGCCCCACACAGGAATATCCTGGCACAGCCCCCAGTGCTGCCGCCAGTGCCAGGACACCTGCACCCCTTTGCACACGGCTGTAATTTATTTATAAAGTAGGAGAATATAAAGGTGTTACAGGGCCATATTTGGTTTTCAAAATTGTAATTTAGTTTTGTTCACTTTAGCTCCAGCTGCAGTAACATCACAGATACATACAGATGAGCTGAGTGTGAAACATGTAATTAGCATTTTGGGAAATAACCTGGTTGCATAATGCTTTAGTTGTACAGTGCAATGGTAGACCTTTGTTTTTGCTGTGTGAATGCAAGAATTTTTTGTGGATTCAAAGGCTAAACCTAGATTACTGTACATTGTGCAATGAAATGTAGATATGCTTCTAAACCATCTTTTAGAATATATACGCTGGGAAGTACGCTAAGAGGTTAAAGTTGAAGCTGGTTCATGGTGGGAAAGCAGACATCTCCAATATAGTCGCCTCCTATTTGTATGAGGATAAAGGCAGGTCCAGTCCCTCTGGTATATTTTAATAGAGAAGTATCCTGCATGGCCAGTCTCAGGTCACTTCTGAAATAGTAGTTCTGGAATCTCTAAAGAAAAAAAAAGTAAATATTTTAGACCACACATTGAGTAACAAAGTACTCTTGTCAAGACAGGTGTTATTGAAGTCATCAGTAATTAAATGACAATAAAAATACTAATTCCTAAAACAGGAAAATATAAAAGCTATAAAATTTTTAAAAGCTGGCTGAGTAGGTGGGAGTTGACTCAATGGAATGTTTTAATAACTTTACATAAATAAATTATTTTTAAAAAAAATCATGGGTGTCCTAATGCAGGGGTAGTGAACGTGCAACTTGCAGACAGGGATCACTAAAATAATTTGAATCCCATTTAAGAGGAAATAGCCACATAAATTGCAATTGTTCCCACTATCTCTAGGTTTAAATCTATTCCCTGTGTGATTCAGCAGACTCTATTAAACAGATTTAAGGACTTCTCAATTAAATACAGAAGACTTCCCAAGTACCTTTAAGTATAATAATTTTTAGTGTACAAGAATTTCATAGCAATCCCACTGCTAATAAAACTGGGAGGGGCAGTAATTAATTTTAATCCCTAAATTAACATTTTCTTATTAAAAATACATAACTTAGTGAATTCCCAGTTAGTAATTCCACAGACGACTGTAACTTTTCTGTTATTCTTCTCTTTATTTAGCTGTGTACGTTTAAGGTTTCCCTGTTGCAATTTCACGTATAGGTCCTGATCTCAGCTAAGAAGCTATTTTACAGAAAGGTAAATTTGTTCTGTTGTTCTTGAACTGTTGGTATTTGTTACCTTTGTTAGAGATTTTTATTATTCTGTCTTCCAACTGCAAGCTGTTTAAAATTAAACCATGTAGAAGCTGGTCTGACTCACAGCAATACCTTTATTCCTGAGGGAAAGCCTGACCCTCTAAAGCCTCAGAAAGAAGAAAACTGTTTTTCTCAGTTTAATTTTCACTGGATAGCCACACAGAATGGCTGGACTGGGTAAGCTTTGGAATGGGAAGATTACAGTTTTAGCAATTGTATTGAGTTTGTGTGGCCAGGTTTTGGTAGCAGAGGGGTTAAAGGGGTGGTTTCTGTGACAATCTGCTAGAAGCTTCCCCTGTATCCGATAGACCCTATACCAACTGGCTCCAAGATGGATTTGCCACTGGCCAAGGCAAAACTAATCAGAAACGGTGGTAATGCATCTGCAATAACATAGTTAAGAAGGGAAAAAAAAAATATTGGGCAGATCTAATTGCTCTGTGTCTCAGTTTAAGAAGACTGAAGTGTTTTGCTAAGGAGGATGAGTTATGAGGCAGACCAAAATTCCTCTGTCTCAGCAATTGTAAATCTGAAATTAAGAGCTTCCAATCTAGTAAGCATGGAAAAAAGGAAAAATAACAACCCTTTATTAAAGGATATATGTGTATTGGCAAAACCAGCAAAAGAACACAGAAACAACTAAACAATAATCCTATACCCAAAAACCTCCTTGAAAAAGGAAACAGTCTGATACTTTGTCCTCTAGCGTGATTCTAATCACGGTTGGCAGGGGGTGCTGCTGGGTCACTGGAGGAGCAGAGCCTGCAGTGCTCTGTGTTGCTCAGCAGGGGGTGCTGTTGACTCTGGCAGTCGCCACGTGAGGCCCCAGTGCGCGGGAGAAGCCAAAAATGAAAATTTCCCACACACACACTGAGGAGAGGAAGAGGGAAAGCGGGAAAGAGGGGTGGTTTCTTTCCCACAAAACTCACACTGGCTGCAGCTGGCTGTGGTCGGGACTTCCCCCCCCCCCAAGAGCACAAACTCTCCAATGAAATCTGAGCAGGTCCAGCTGGCGACACAGCAGACCGCAGGCAAACCAAGGCTGGAGAACAGCCAGATGACCAGGTTGAGAGCAAAATGTCCTCAGAGCTTTTCCAACACACACCTAGCCCCCGTTAAGGCAAAAAGTGAAGTGCCCCATCCAAGGAGAGAAGGGGAGAAAAACTCCTCACCCCTGCCCCCATCCTTAGAGAGGGCTATTAGCCTGGAACATAGTTCTACCAACCAGCTCCTTTGTGTAGGTCAATCATCCAAGGTAGAAAACTGTCCTCCCCATTCAACATCCCTCTCCCACATTGCAGCAGGGGAAAGAAAATTCCCCTTTGGTATTTTAGAACAAGTAAACCCATGACACTCTGAGAAGAGAGGAGTGAGAATATGTGAGAGGAACAGCTCCAGCTCTGCAGACACCAAGGTCAGTGGAGAAGGAGGGGGAGAAGGTGCTCCACACACCAGAGCAGAAAATCCCTTGCAGCCCATAGTGCACACCATGGCGAGCCAGGCTGTCCTCCTGAAGCCCATGGAAGCCAAGAAAGGTGCAGAGATTCACTTGTAGCCCGTGGAGGAGACCCACGCCAGAGCAGGCGGATGCTGAAAAGAGGGCTGTGAACTCATGGAAAACCCCTGCTGGAGCGGGCTCCTGACAGGGATCTTTGGCCCATGGGAAGAGGAGCCCATGCTGAAGCAGGTTTCCTGGTAAGGCTTGTGACCCTGTGGGGGACCCATGCTGAAGCAGCCTGTGCCCGAAGGACTGGACCTCATGGAAGAGTGACCCACACTGCAGCAGTTCATGGAGAACTATTGCCTGTGAGATGGACTCATATTGCAGAAGTTCGTGAAAGACTGTCTCCTGTGGGAGAGACCCCACGCTGGAGGAAGGGAAAGACACTTCTCCCTGAGCAGCTGCAGAAACAACCTCTGATGAACTGACTGTAACCCCTACTCTCTGTTTCCCTGTGCCACTGGAGGAGAGGAGGTAGAGCTTGGGAAGGAGGGAGGGGTTGGGGAAAGGTGTTTTTAAGATTTATTTTACCTCCCATTATCTTGTTCAGCTTTTGATTGGTGTCATGTGAAAGGTGTGAGTTTAGATTTTTGCCTGTCAGTACCTCCCAGGGAAAGTTGAGACCCTGGTGTCTGTCAGTCTGTCAGTCTGTCAGTGTCTCGTAATGAGACCCTTCACAGATTTACAAGGTTGAAGGGTGCTTCGACCACACATTTAGGGAGGCTCAGTAGAGCAAAGACCCCTCAGTGGGTCCTGCCAAGGTGTTTTCTGCTGCTGGCAACTGCAAGGACTCACTTAAACAGTTTACAGAATAACACTTTTACTAATACGAATTGTGACAGGTTAATAAGTTTTGATGGTTGTCAGTGATAGTGTCTACTGCAAAACTATGTTTTAAAGCAATCTACTGATGCATATGTTAGGCAAGCAGAAGCTCTGATACAAAGCAATTTACTAATATGCTATGGGATAAGCACAAACACAAGCTCTAGTCCTAAAAGCAGCATTTTACACGCATAGAGTATATTTCTCACCCAAGGCGTCCCTCTGGGGAGGAGAAGGTGGACTCAGCCTGTTGACTGATCCCAGGAGTTTTACTGGAGGTCTTCTCCCACTTTCCCCCTATCCGCAACTTACATTTGTACTATTTTCTTTATGTTTGTGTGGAGTTTGAGTGGCTCTAGGCACAAATACCTTTTTTTTCTGATTGGTGTGAAGTTATCTCACTGTACTTAATGGGGAGTGGTAGTGGTCATGGCAATTGAGGAGGGGATTTGACATGGTTGTTGGCTTCAGCAGCAGCAGAACATCTGGATTCTCCCTTGGCAGACAGATACGTACAGTCTTAGTACCACAATGTTCTCCAATTCTGCTGAGATTTGAATGGAGAGGGGCCATGTAGTCTCCACTTCATTCCACAGTCCATTCTGTTTCTCTGAGCAGATGTTTATCGTTATATTGGGGAGCATGTCGACCTCAGTCCATCCAGGGAGTTGCAGCTGCTTTATATCCTAGAATTCAGAATCTCCTCTAAATTTAACCCTTATCCATCATCCCAGAATTGGTAATAAATCCAATAATATCCCCAAGTTGAGTCTATTTTTCCTGAGATGTTATTCAGTGAGTGATTTCTTCATGTCCTTATCTCAACTCATGAATCTTTGTTATATTTTTTCTCCCCTGTCTAATTTGTGGAGGGAGAGATAGAGTAGATTTGGTGGGTGCCTTGCATCCAGCCAAGTAAACCCACTACAAAAGTACAGTGGCATCATTAGCTTCCACCAACACGAGAGCAGGAACTTGTGTTGTCTGCCTGTGAGTGATTCACAGTGAGAGAAACCACATACCCTGAATATAGTAAAGATCCTGTCTACAAAGGTGTGTTGTCCTCTGAGCTCCTTCTGCGTGTTGCAAATGAAACTTCCCTTTTATGCACATACGTAAGCTCACTGCTTTCAAGCAGCACTGCCAGGACTGCGGGGAGTCATCCCATGCCATTTCTGCCCTGAGGTTAATTTAGACCACAGAGGCAGCTGGCTGCTCTCTTTTATTTATCAATTCTTCAAGAGTACTTATTGAAGCACCATTCTTGATCCACCCAGAGGTATAAGGTGCAGTCACCAAGGCATGCTAAATCTGTCATCAAATGCTGGCATTTCTTCCTGGCTGTGCCTCTTTGTTTATCAAATAATCATTTTCAGTAATAAGGGAGCAGAGTGTAAACATGCTCTTCACTAATTTGCTGTGTTTGAACATCTGATTCTTGAGCATTGTGAGCAGGAAGCACCGTTGAGCACACAAAGCACTGATGAGCTTTGTGACTGCACAGTTTGGTTCCAATTAAATTTTTAATGAAACAAAAGTCAAGCCCAACTGTGAGTTGTGACAGTTATGATTTCAGCAGTGCCCTCTTACGTCCTCTAATTTGGCCAGGTTTCACCTGCTGAATGTAAATATTGATAGTTAACAAGTCAGAAGACACAGAGAAGGGCATGCAGTATGCCAGGCAGTTTGCTTTTCTGAGTTATCACTTGATTTTTTTAATTTTTTTTTTTAATTATTACTTTTAGAGTCTGTTGACAGATTGGCAATCAAGCCTTTCAAGTTCACTCAAATCTGCTTTCAGAATGGATGTCCCAGGGCGATTATAAGGCAAAGGAAGCAAAGTGTGCCTGCACCATCAAGCACACTGCTTTAAGCTGATAGAAAATGTTTGAAGCTATTTATCTTCTCTGCGGGAGCCCACAGAAGTCTGTTGCTTCCTGCCACTAATAAATGCCATGGAGGCCGGTTGCTTTCAAAACTCCCAATAAGACCCACTGTTGATGTTTTTAAAGGAACATAGCAGAAGGAAGAAAAGCCAGTTTAAGAAACATTTGCAACAGTGAAACGGTGCTCAAAGCCATGGTATTAATGACAGTAGTTGGTAGCAGCAGATGACTGCTTGGATTTAAATGACAATCTGATTGGCAGTAGCAGCTTAAAAACAATTCAGATATTGGACTGCATGTCCCTTCTATGCATCTACCCAACAGGTTAAGCAATTAGACCCTTGGATACTAAACTCTGTATCCAAAAAGGTTAAAGGAAAAATAAATTGCTTTAACTCTGAGGTTTGCTTTGTTTAGCATTCATTCAGTGACAGTTTTGCCAGCAGAAGAAGAAGAAAAAAAAAAAAACAAACAAAAGTATCCCCAAGTTTTATACTAATGATGAGCTTCCAAGAAATAGATTTCAGTAGTAGGGAACAGAGGCCCAGCTCTAGCAACTACAGCAACATTGCACCACAGCTGTTAGCTCTGGATGGGGCTGCACATTCCTGACATCAGGCTACTGAATAAGTAACAGTAAGAATATCAGAATTTCAGCATTTGTCTTTGGATCAAAATATCGGATTTCTTTTTCTTAAGTTTTGGTGAGGAAAAAAAGCACAACTTACTCTTGATCCTTAAATACTTATTTAGGAGGACAATTTTAAACATGAAATCTGGAAAAAGTGTTGCCTGGAGTCCACAATTCAACATCTGGATAAATTCCGTGGGCTTTAGATGATGGACCTTAAAGCTATCCTGCAATCTTGGGAAGTTAATTTAGTTATTTTATTGAGGATCTTTAAATGCATCCTCCTACACTTCAAGAGTGGAAGTCCAGTAACTGAAGGACCAGATTGCAGAGGAAGAAAGCTGTAAAATCTCAGTATAAAAAAGCTCCATCTACTTTTTCACAAAATCTTTTCCTCCCTTCACCAACAAGAGACAAACAGTCTGATTTTCACGAATTTATTTAAGTGACAAACGTAAATAATGGAATATGATAGTTGTCAGAAAGGATTTATTACTATGGTTTTCCTGTTGTTCCTGATTTGTGCCAGTACACCTGTATGAACCTGTATGATGGGTTACAACTGGAAAATATTTTAGATTACTAATTGTTGCAAAAGTAGATATGATTCTCAAAAGTATGTTTTTTCAGTAGTTCTAAGTTCTTTTATTTGAAAGCTACAGTCCATGCCTTTGGAGACTACTCAAAAAATCCCACTGCTGTGACAATTTTTTCTCACAGCATCTTATATTTCCTCACTACCTGACTTAATTTTACCACACCTACCTCTTTCTCTAAATCTTACACCAAATAATATTACTTGGAGTTAACACTTTGTTGAGACCAATATGTTATGCTTTCTTTCAGCT
Source organism: Neopelma chrysocephalum (assembly GCF_003984885.1). Taxonomy (NCBI): domain Eukaryota; kingdom Metazoa; phylum Chordata; class Aves; order Passeriformes; family Pipridae; genus Neopelma; species Neopelma chrysocephalum. Next base: position 24,396,010 of record NW_020897690.1, read on the forward strand.
ATTACATACACATGCAATCCTCTTGCAAAATGTTCCATCATAAGACACTCGCCCAACTCTCTATAAGTATTTTAATTTTTTTTGGCTGGCTTGAATCTTCTGACAGATTTAGGAAAATGTGGTGCCTGTTATATTATTTCTCATTTGGCTATATCAGCTTGTACAAAGCCTAGGTGCTCTTTTAATGATTTTTTAAATGTTTAATGATTTTTATAGAGTACGTGATACTTATGAAGACTAGATTACTTTTTTATCCCATATCATATAAAAAAATCATATTTTTACTTTTACATATGCTCTTTCAGTGGGGACTTTGTGGTCATTAGTATTTTCCAAGGGCTATCTGTATTCAAATATATTTCAGGTCTCCCATATAGGAGGTTGTTGATGTTTTGAAGCAGGTACTTGAAAAAAAAAGTTAAAGCTAACTGCCTTTATCTCTCTGTGTAATTAAATGGTCAACCGAATTTCAGCTCGGGTTGTTCATAGGAACATCTTTCTATTCCTTGACTAGTGGTTCCAATCCCTGTCATTTCAGCCACCGTGATACCATGAACTACTATTTTAACTTCTATTTTCTGCCTTTCTATTTGCGTTATTTTTTCATCATAGCCAGTATATGGGACTGCCCTGTTTTAGTATTATGAAACTTACTTTTGTGCCAAACCTTTTATCATCAAAATGCTCAAGAAATATGTTAAATAAAATGGAACTTAATCCTGATTCCTCTGGAAGTACGATGCTTTTGCTTGCTCAGAAATATCTTTTAGCTTTCCTGCGATATGAAGTAGTCTTAGGCACAGCAGTACATGAACTTTTCAAGTAACACTTCAGTTATTACTCTGTGGCAACTTTAGCTGGAAGTTGGAGTCATCATCCCAAAAAGAAAAATGTTTTGTTTTGTTTATGCAGTCATACTCCCAGGGAGTACTCCGGTCATACTCCTATTGTTACTGTAGTTGTCTTCCTTCTATAGAGGAAAACAGGTTTTAAAATTATTCCCAGTTGGTTTTTAGAGAATTTCGAGCCTCATGAACCCATATAAAATGTCTGTTTACTGTAATTCCTGATACTGCCCACTTTTATTGGTCTCTTTCACCACATTTTGAGGCACACTCCTAATATCTATTACCTTAGTACTGCTGTAAACATACATTTAATTTTTTTTAATAGGTTAAGTTTTCCAAATCAAAAATCTTTGCAGTTATCTCTTCAAGGTATGCATATTATCCTTATATCCCAAATAAATTTCTGTAACTCTAAATGGTTCTAAGATTAATTTTAGGTTGAGGTCTTTTTCAGTGGGTCATTATGGTGTCTTGAAGTTATTTAAGAATCCGCTTGTTTTGCAACATTTTGCATTTTTTTAATTGTCATTAATAAAGTACCTTGTAAATATGAGCATTGATAACCGAATCCAAATCATTACCTGTGTGATTGCCTAGTGCTACGAGAAAGACTAGAAAAACAAATAGTAGAAGTGACATCAGCTGTAGCTTTCCAGTACTTCAAAGGAAGGAAAAGGAGACACACTGCTCTTTTAGCAGCCAGAAAGCATGTGCTACAATATGTTTTCGTTTATCAGTAAGAGAAAAAAGAAAATCTCTATTCAGCAAACAGGTGGGAAGAGATAATACAGATATCATGTCACGGTGTTCTTTATTACATAAATATACTGTGCCTTGAAGCAAAGCCACAATAGAAATCCCTGCTTAGGTAGACATATAAAATTTAAGTCATTGAGAAAAGGTCTGGCCATTCACTCAATCATGTCACTCTACAGACTCATAAGTTAGTTGAGGATTTCACACACATTTTGGGTTGCAAAAGCCATCATCTTCCCTTTGTAATGATATTACTATCTCACAGGGCTAGAGAGACAGATTATTTCATGATTATTTGATCACAAGAATCCTCTGATTTTTTGGGGGTTTTTTTTGGTGGTTGGTTGGTTGGTTGGTTGGGGTTTTTTGGGGTTTTTTTGTTTGGGTTTTTTTGCATACTGGCAGTCTTCAGAAGGATGGATGAAGGAGGGATAGGAGGATCAAAGGAAAAATTAGGCTGGAAGGGAAGTCTGGGTGTAAAATAGTGTACTCAAAGGATGTCCGCACAATCTATCCCGTTGGAGCCTGTGCAGCCATCATACCTGGCCCTTTACAGATACAGTGTAGAGGAACAGAGGGATCCGTGCACTCCAACTTCCACAGGTAAGTACAAGTGGCACTTGGAGTGTATTTTGCACATAAAGAGGCTGGCAAATGTCTGTTTAGAAAGATAAGTCAGGAGATGTCTTCAGGACCCGTTTGAACCACACAAGCAATCTTCCAGATTAAGGTACATATGTAGGACACTTGATCAGCTCATGGATAGCTTGATAAACCTGGGTGATCTTCAGCTTGACACATCGTGGCGGACCAAATGGTTTTATTTTAATATGCCTGGCTGAAAACTACGCTGCTACAGGAACTGATCCAGTAGTACAGAAGCTATGTCTGCCTAAATAGCAAGCACATGCATCTCAGAAGCAGGATGAATGGTACCAACACTAAACCTGCAAGCACCTGATGGATTTTAGTCTATCATGGCAACTCTGTTAACACGCATTGCTGTTATCCCAAACCTCTGTATACACAGGGGGAAGAAAGTGCCTGTGAAAATGTGGAGTTCCTTTTCTCTTTTTCTCCATACATTGAAACTGCTCTTCTTTTACACTAAAGTCTTCAGGGAAGAAATTGTGCCTGCCTTATTGCCATGCATAGAAAGTGGTCAATGTAATCTAAGATTGTGTCCTTTCTTGGTAACTTCAGCAACAGCTGTTGAAAACTGAAACCACATCAGCTTCAGTGACTAGAACACAAGAATGAAAAATAATTTGCTCTGGGTTGTAATCAAGGCTGATTGCAGTCTCAGTGACCTTGGGCAAGTTACTCAAGCTCTTTGTTTGCCTTCCTACTCAGCTGTAAAATTAAGTCAAAGCAAGACTTCACTGGAAAGCAGATGCTGCTTCAGATTTGATTTTTTTTTCCGGAAAATAAATTATAGAAGAAAATATAATAATTAATTAATAACTAGTAGTCAACACATAGTAATTATATGGTCACATCCATTATGACTGTACATAAACAAAATCAATTTTCATTAGGGGATATTAATGTTACCAAGTATTACTAGAAAGGTTTTGGCAGTTACGAAAAAACCTTTTCTTCAATGAAGCACAGCTGTTCTTTCATCCCTTAGTATTGTGTACTTTTTTAAACCAATCAGATCCTAATATAAAATGGATGTATACTGAAAGGTAGGCCCAATTTGAAAATACATTTCAGCACTATTTCATATATTTATGCATGGGATAGTTTTATCTTCATAAAAGGAGGTTTTATGAGCAATGACCATACAGTCAGATTCAGTTGCAGTTTAAACTGGTGTAAATATAGCTATTCTACCAAGACCAATGAAGCTGGTTGTAGCATCAGGATTACTTCTTTTTAATGCCAGTGTCTCTTAGGACATTAATTATTGTAGTGATTATTTTTTATTTTATTTTGAAGTGGGGAAGAATGTGAGATGAAGTTCTGTTTTAGGAGTGTTTCATGATTTTCAAGTAAGCATAATTGACAGAAATGTATTTTTCCATGTTCATAATTACAACAATAAATCAGACAATAAACCTCTTCTGAATTCTGAAGTGCCTCTACTCTTTCTTTACTGAGGCAGTGGGAAGGGGCCAAAAAAATTGCAAAGAACTTTGGCATTCATATAAATTTTGAAAGGAATCTGTATTGTCATGTATTGAATTTGTATTGTCATGTATTTTAGACTTTAGCAACCTGTGGCAAAAAGGTACAGGAAGATTATCAGGCTTGCTGTGGTTGGTATTTTAGAAATGCAAAGAACAAGGAAACGAATAATGACCAACAATTAAACTTGTAAAAAATGGTCTGCTATTAGATCACACTTGTTATCACATAGATAAGTCCAAAGTTAAAGTTCATCTCGCTAGTCTAAATATTTCAGGAACAGCCATGACCTTTGATATTCTGATCTTTGCTGGTAGAATTTAAAGGAATCAGTTTTCACTGTGGGTTTCATAGACATTCTCTGCAGAATGCAACAAATATAATGATTAAAACTTATTAGATGGTATTGTTTCATTGCACACACCCTACTCTTCAATTTCCATACTGTCTTTTGTTTTCCTAATAGGTTTTCTTCATAAAACCATGGATTGATTCTCTCTAGCTGCAATTCAATTGCTGTAGTTATAAAGAAGGATGGAAAATGCATGATTACTAAGGTGCTAGACAAAAACTTGGCTTTGCAGAGCTCAAATTTTAGGATTAACTCTTGTTAATACTACTTGTTTATTTCATTGTAATTCTACAATAAGATTGGACAAAAGAATGCATGAAATCATCTACTTAATCCTAAATCTAGGAACAGAAGAGACTACACATTTGAAATGTGCACTGTTGGCCTGTTATTCAATCAATTTGATATTGAATTGGATATAATAGATTTAGAGGGTTGCACTTGCCTATAATTTTTAAATCATCTTACACCTTGCACTTGTTTCATGTTCCATTGAATCTTGGTGGAAGACAAGTGTCAAAACTTCAACTGTGTTTAAAAAGTAAATAAATAAATATGGACATTTGTGGTGCTAGAAATGCAATGTTGCACCTATTGCATATATTTCACACTGTGGTTGATGAGAATTTTTAAATATCAAAATTATTTTGATAATCATATTAGTCATATAAGCCATATTTATATGATACTGATAGCTGAACATCTCAAGCATTTTAGAAGTGAGAAGATAGTGGGATTAATTTCCTTTCCTTCCTTTCAAATCCTCTGTTTTCCACTTGCTTTGAGATGGTCAGTCATTTCTGACATCAAGTACTTTGGGACTAGGTCATTGCTGAACGTGTCAATAGGAACCTGTTTCTCACACAGAAACTTCACTGTCCTTCAGGTAGTGATGTTCTCAAAAATGTTGATGGTAATAATTCCTATTTCTGTAGAAATATCTGTAGAAACTTTTCTGTGTTCAGAACTGAGAGTTGTAGGCAAGGTGGCAGAAGGAAATACAGAGCTTTCTTGATGTTTAAACCACCTCCAGTGCCAAAGAAGGCCTCACAAAACCACATTCTTTTAATGGCATATTGTGTTGTAAGTTCAACTGTCCTATGTTTTCATCCTTCGGCATTTATTACTTCAAAATTACAGATATGACCTCTCAAAAACTGAATTAATCCAAAGTTCATAATTAAAAATAAATATTGTAATACAAATTAAAAACTACTGATCAGAATGCAGATTCATGTAATGCCCTAGAGAGGAAAAACTGTGAATGTGAGCATGAGTAATGGGCATTTACACACAGGTGCCTCAAAGAAGCAGATGAAAACATATTAAAAAGAAACTAATTCATTAATAAAATTTGGGTGTTAAATAATTCCACTAAGCTTATAAACCTATCTTTTCCTGTCTTTACATAAAAAATGAATAGCTATAATTTGCATCACCACTAAACATTACCCAATTGGGCTGCTATAATTCCTAAGGGTGGATAATTTGGACAAATATAGAACATTCAGGTTGAAGTGAAATTAGGAAAACTCAAGTGCTAACTCAGAATAACAAAACTATTCTTGTGAGCTCATAAAAAAATCCAAAACCTGTGGTAGTCTTTGAGTAAAACCTCTGAGGAAAATATCCCCCCAAAAAAACAACTAACCAAAACCAGAAAAGCTACACAGAAAACGTATAGTCAAGTCAGACATTTGCTATCTACAACTGAATGGGAAGCAACTATATTTTTCTAGAATGATGAGCAGCCACACAGGATCTATTCTGCAGCCAGTGGTGAGCCAAAGTGCTGTGCAGACTGAATGTGAGCAATGCTGGCTTCTGAAAGTGGTTCATTACAAAGGGGAATATGAATAGCATAACGGATGTGGGCCAGAAGTCTGGAATATCAAAGAGTGTGTTAATGACAGTGCAGGAAAGTAGGGAAAAGGAAGCAGCTCAGACTATCCAGATTAAATAACATACAGAGGGTTTTCTGGGTATAAATACCAAGATTAATATCTGATTTACTGTATTATTTGAGATATTCTACTAATCCCTTTATTAGATTAAGATTTTTAGAGAGGAGATAATTTTCTTCTTTTAAAAGTTTGCCTTCATTATTCAGATATACAAAAAGTATTTTTACAGGCACTTTGCATGAAGAAATTCCCAGGATTCAATGCTTGTTTAGTATTCAGTTCATTGCACCAATGCCTCTAAATTTGGTACACAGGATAATACTCATTTCTTAAATGAGTCAGGCTCCAGTGAAATTGAAAAGAGCTACATGCATGCATTTGCATCCAGAATGTAATGGATGATTTGGGGGCGCAAGAATAGCTTTGCTGTGTTCAATATCACAAAAAATATGAAAGTTATTTTCCTTTTGTTATACTTTATGATGAGCTACCATATTTTTCAGCAAGAGAATCTGGAAGAAATCTATATCATCATACACATATTTATATACAAACTTTGAGCAAAGACTTCTGTTTTGCAGGAATATAGGTTGGGTAAAATTAAAGGAGTCACTAACAAAACATAGATTAGACCCTCCACATAATGGTGAAGTTAATCTGAACTTTGTTTTACTCATTGAGATAATTCTCCCTACTTACAAGCAACTATTAGTAAAGAAAATAAAAATAAACAATGAAGAGTATTAGAAGGCTAAGATTCAATTCCTGAATAATAGCTAATTTTTAGACTTCTACTGCTGTTTCTACTGCTCCTAGTGGACAAAACTGCTGGTGCAGATGTCTTTCCTGCTCTTTCGCAGTCTCTTCTGCAAAAATGTTAATTTTTTTTATTCTTGTTCTATGTTACTGGCTGGTCCCACAGCACTCTCACAGTAATCCCACTCTATAACTGCCCTAGCTGTTCCACACTTCTCTTTACTCTATTGCCTACTATTTTACTAAGGAATTCAGTGTTTTTAATAGTCTCTACAATTTTGGTTGTTCAGAAATAGAGGTAGCCCTGATAACTTTTATATCCCTTTTATTTACAAAAGGCTTTAAAATACATTCTTCCACCTCTTAAATCACAGGAAACCTTTTAACAACTGTTTCTTCTTTAATTCACGCACTCATTTTCTTTTTGAATAACTTTTTGCACTTTGTGGTTGTAAATGACTGTCCTAGATAAGAATGACTGGTCAGCCTTCAAACTCTTAGACAGAGTTATGCATATACTGTTAAAACTTCAATAATTTCTCTTGATCAAGATGTCTCCTCCTCCCTGTTGCTCCCACCCTCCCTGTCCCCCCTTTAATTTTTTGTAAACCAAAATGTCCTTCAAAATAATGAACAAGCTACTTCAAAACCAATGCCAAATACACACATTTCTGATGTGGCAGCTAGTTCCTCCTATCCATTCCTCTCTTTTGTCAGATGTTGCCACTCATGATGTTCTCACGCTGCCTGGCATCCTGAAGACCAGGGAGATATTTGGCAGTTTGGGTCTCTGCCACTGTTATGTTCTGATTTGTGAGAGATGCCTCTGCCCAAATTAAGGTGCAAATGAGACCAAATGCTGAAGTCAATAATACGGATTTTATTTAGTAGTAAATGTGAGGAAGAGAGATAAAAAGAAATAGAAAAAATGGGGGGGAGGGAGGGAAGGAAGAGAAAGGGAGACAGAGAGAGAGAGAGATCAAGCAGAAGATAGTCACCACCCATGGACCCAGCGGTGTCCCATTGGTCCTTCTTCACCCTGGGCTTCTTGACTGGGGGCGTCCTGGAGTCATTCTTCTGGGGCACCACCTTTATACAGTCCAAGTTCCAAGTATCCACAGGGTGGTCACAGATGTTCCCATAACCTGGGGTGGTATGTGCATGAGCAGTTTCTTCCTTTCCCACAGTTTGCCACAGTGGAAATTTTTTTGTCTGGATGCACTAACCAAGATGTGTTAACCAGACTTTACATCTGCTAGGCCTGTAATTAGCACCTTCTAGTTGTAATTTCTCCCTTATCTGAAGTTCCTTCTGTGGCCTTGACAGTGTTTTGAGACAGGGAACTGTGGTCTTTAAGTCCTTACAGCTGCCAGATCTGCATATAGAATAAAGAAATTCAACAGCAAGTTGTGTAGTAGCAAAATTTGTAAAATTTGGGGGAAAGAAGTTAAAATTGGACAGCAGCAAACAGGATTATGTTAGCACCAAAAACTTTATAATGCAAGTATTCTAAATAATGAATTACATGCAATTAAAACTAATACGCAGATATTTCAGTGATGAACTATTTTATGTCAAACACACTTGGACAGAGTTAGTTTCTGTATCTGAAATTCATATTGTTACAAAAGTACCTCCAAATTCCAGTGTCATTACAAAGTCTACTTCTACCTAGAAAAATGGAAATCATACATTTCGCTGGTCTAAAGATTTATATATCTGGTTGGAGTTTTGTTTGTTTGTTTATTTGTTCGGTAGTTTTTATCCATAAAGAAGGGGAAGTGCCCAGTAGTTGAAAATTGCTTCTTCGAAATGGCAAGCTCTGTTATATGGTGTTTTAAAATTATTGGGAAAAGGATCTTTACAGTTTTATGTTTCAATATATTCTAGTTGTTTTACATTAATTTAAAAGACAAATAGACATCATGAGAGAGAAAAGTTAAAATACTGAAGCAGTGCTGGAAAATAATTTATAGTTAGAAATTCTTTTGGAAATAATTCCATTATCTCCTTAATAACAGTCATATATGTTAGAACTTCAGACTTGGTGGAGTATGGCAGTGGAACAGCTTATGATGTTTTATCAGTCTGTACTCTACTTTTGTCAATATAACTCCTGATACACAGTAGCACATAATCTGTACATTATGTTTGCTTGTACCTATAATAAACAAAATCACTAGAATCACTAAAATATTTCAATTGTAGCAAAAGAAGGGCCTCTGAAACTCAAGGTCATTGCTTGTTGGACTTGTAATGAAGAATGTCAGTTTTAATAATTTTTCAACCTGCCAATGACCATCAAATTGCTTTAAGATCAAATCCTTGAAATGAGTACCTGAATGCACAAGACAATATTTAAGAAGAAATAATTGATGTTATCATCTCACTTGAAGAACTTATTTTTTGGGAAGTTCCTTATTTCTTGCACCACCACAGCTCTAAACAAATGTAAGTCACAGAAAGAAAGCAGAGAGATTGAGAGGAAAAATGACAAAATTCACTAATTGGGCAATATTTTGTGTGCTAGCACATAGCTAAACCCTATTTAATATCCATTAAACTTCCTTATTGTATAATTTATTTTCACTTGTTTCCTGCTGCTAATCCTTTCAGGCCTGACATGGAGATAAGTACTGAGCTACCCTTGATTGTATTAGGAATTCAGATGACTGAAAATGGGATGGCTAAAATGGAGGTACTAATGAGAAAAATTTTGTTCTGTCCTGATCTCTTCCTTCCAAATTATTATTATCATAATCACAAATAATCCAGATTACAAGTAATCCTACTCACTGTGAGTTGTAGAATCAATCAGAGTTTCTTATGCATGGAGAATTCAGTCATCTTAAAAGATCCAAACAAACAAATAAACAAAATCAGACAGAGGCAAAAACCAAATGCAGTTTCCAAATATCCTAGATCCTATTTGCAAGATACTTCATATCAACTGAATTATTTTGTCATCTTACTCTTCCTTCTACATCCTGTTAGTGAGCTGAGGCATGATAAACTCAGGAGCACAGGGTAAAATACATTTATAAGGCAACATAAACTCAGCACCATTGACTGAAGGAAATAGATACAAAAGACAGGAATTGTGCCTTCAGTTTATCTGAGACACACCAGCTTCAACAGGTGCTTCCCAAGAGGCATTGCTTCAGATAATCCTTTAGAGTGTAGACGAAAGGGTAGATCTAGCCATGAAAAGAAAGTAGAGGTGAACTTGGCTTTCAAGGGGAGCAGAACTTGGATTCACATTTGGGTTTGGATGTAGCTATCAGAGTATTTCCTTATATTCTGAACTTGTACAAAGGAAATAAATGTACAAACTTAAGAATGCAGGTTTATGACACATAAATAGGATGGGAATAATATTTTAAGTAAAAAAATAGAATAAGATGCACATTAGAACAGTGTAAAATATTGTTCTACTTTAAAATAGTGTAATTCAACAAAATAAGTGTAAAACATGCCCTTTAAAACATGCTTAGGACTGCAGTTCTGTTGAGCTGCATAAATTTATCTGTAAGGAACTCCTCTATTAATGGGACAGAGGGAGTTACTTGTCCTTAACAATGTAACTAAACTTTCCTCTATAATAATTATTTTACTCCGCTCCTGTTTATTGTTTATAAAGTAATAAAGTCATTTCCAATGTTAATTTCTATTGTTGTTTCTTCTAGTGCTGGAGTACTATAGAGGTATTATGATTGAATAATCTTTTCTTTACTTATTGTCAGATGCCAATATTTAATAAATGAAGAGAATTTTGAAGGAATTTTCTATTATTCATTTCCTTGGCATTTCTCCTTTTGTCTAAGATTTCCTTTTTCTTCCTCTTTTCTTAAATGACAAGTGTAAAATGTTCTCAAGTTAGAAATGGCGCATAACATAAAATGTAAGTTTACAATTTAGAGATAATGCATAAACAAAAACAATGTACAAAGGAAAGCTATTATTTTGTAACTCATAATAGAGCGTGTTTTATTGCCTATATCACTGCTAATGTTATAAATAAATATGTCATATTTTAAAAACATGTAGTCCCATTTTCAGGATGAATGTAATTGCAAAAATAATAACATCACCTATAAAACTGAAGTGCTTTATCTAGGCTGTTCATCTGAGCTCCGCCTATAAACAAAATTAGGCATTTACAGAGTATGTATCTTCCTATTTATACTGATTACTAAGGAAATCTAGATGCCAAAGTAGAGTAAAATACTCTTAGCTTTGAAGTTTAAAACTCACTGAAAAAAATACTTCTTTTTTTCAATTAAAATGCTTTACATGTTTTTAAAACACGCTAAATTTACAAATACTTATATCTCTAGGGTAGCTCAAATAATAAAGGACATTAGAAATGTTTATCTCTTTAAATACATACAAGTATATACACACACACACAAGACAAATAAATACATATATATATATAAAATGCTAGCCTATTGCCCTTCAGGTACTGAAATGTGTTTGGAGTTCACCAACATTTATTTTTAATACACAAGGTATGTATAATTATATATAGATTTAAAATGATGGGGGGAGCGTCGGATTATGTTTCAGGAACCTTGGAAGTATCCTTAGGCGTAAGTTTGACTGGGTAAAAGAAGATGTGATTATGTTTTTGACCTTGAGCTGGTTTGGAGGTGAAAAAAAAAAAAGAGAGAAAAAAGATGAGCGATTAAAGGGTTTAGTAAAATTATACTTCTGGAAATTCTTCCAGTTCTTAACTTTAGCATCAACAAAATTCTACCTACATATTTGATATTTGCCAGAAGAAAAAAAAAAAATTCTTCAGACAAGAATATTAGACACTTACTTTCTTCTTTTGGACACGAAGAGTCTGAGAAATAATTCATAAATCCTCCTTTTAACTCCAGTTCTTCAGTCGTATTGATCTTCCTTTCCCTTAGGTCTTTCTTAGTGAGGAAACAACAGACACTTGACTTCCTGTCTCTTCTCTTTCCTACTATGAACTTGTTCTGAATCTCTTATGGACTCAGACCTCCTATTGACTTCAGGCAGGAAATCTTCTTATAAATGACTACACTGCTGTCCCCTAAAAGAAGTTCTGCTGGGTGACTCTCTACAATACCAATAACCTGCCTAATCACATGCTTTGGTCTCTCCTTTTACAATCTAACAAGTGCACTGTCTACAAAAGTCAAAATAAAATTGTCCTTCAACATTTTTTGAATGGAGTATTCCCCTCTATCATACATTTCCCTTCAAAAAACATTTTTATAGTAAAATCCCAACTCTTTGCAATATGTAAATTCTTTTGAACGTGTGCAGCTGTGCCTTTAGTGCCCTTGAACCCTATATTGCCTAATGCAGATGACATTAGGGTCTACTTGTTGCTATTATTTAAAAATTTTCTTTGAGAAAAAACAACAGCTCTACACATATATGATTTTCTTATATAAGTACTTAAAGGGTTACACATTCAAAATTCCAGCATATGCCACTTAGAAATAAATATACATCATCTATGTCAGCCTCAAATTAGACTAGACAAATGCATCAGCCTAGAGTAAATAGGCTCTGACACTGACTAATGGTAGCCGAATATCAAAAAAATATGAAATATCAGGCCACAAATGCAAGTTAGTATCTTCCATTTGCTGGTTCTGCACGTTTTTTTCAGTCACATTAATCTAGCATTGTTTTTATTCTTGCTTTTAGACCTGAAATTCTAAGCCATCTTCTTCATCATATGTAATTCTCTGATAAAGACTACCTTATTGTTGCTAATGAACACCAATCTATGATTTTAGAGTCCTGCTTCCAGGCTTGTCAATACATCAAGTTTCCTTGTCCTCGATTTGGTCCTTTCCAAGGAGTAATTCTTTCCTCTTTTGGAATTTACCAATTATAATATCACTGCTTATTAGAGGATTCATTGATAAACAAATCACTATGAGCTTTTTGATGAGAAAACTCTTTCCTGTATCTTCCTTCCGTATTTGTTTTTAATGTATTGACCCAGATTCTCTTGTAAAACAGCTATCTCATGCTATAGCAAGAAAATAATCATGGAACCATACCATGGTTTGGGTTAGAAGGGACCGTAAGGATCATCTGGTTCCAACCCTCCTGCCATGGGGCAGGGACATTTTCCACTAGACAAGGTGTCTCGGGGCCCCATCCAACCTGGCCTTGGACACTTCCAGGGGTGGGTCATAATCTATTTGCAAAAGGCTTTTTTTTAGTAAGTATTGAGATCAGATTAGTTAGTAGGAAATTGCAAGCTTTCTATGTGAGGTTCAAGGAAGTGGGCTTCAATGTTGTAAGTAATTGAAAGAAATTGGATTAGTGAAACACAAATCAAAAGGATGAACACCGCAGGTAAAGGGAAAAATAGAAAACCCCCACAATATTAGTTTTTCTCTGATGTTTGTGGTTAGAGATTTTCAATGCAAATATATGATCTAAGTATTTATCTCATTTTTCCTTATCTATTCAGATATGAAAATTATTTTTAGATATAGTTCAACATTTCTTGTATTTATTGATTCAATGAAAATTAATGAAACTATTTAGAAAAAAACCCACACAAGCACACAGCTTTAAGAAATCAAAATGTAATTCAGAAAATGCATGTTTTGTAGGTTTATCAGTCCTCCATTAAAAAAAAAATGAAAAAAATTGTGAAAGTGGTTACATTACTTACGAAAACTCTAGCAGCTCAGCAAATATATTCCAAATAACAAAACTTTATGTTATAGATTATAATCTGAGAGAGGAATTTTTCCTTCCCTGCTTCCCTGTAAGAGAAACAGGAGCACCAAACAGGGAAGGGGGAAGGGAAGGCGATTAGCCTAACAAAAGATTTAGCCAACCTGGCTACATTTCTAGCTAATGGCCCACTGGAAGGCTGGCTCTGCTCGGACGGGAGGGAGGCAGTTCTGCTGGGCCCTCTCTGGAGGACAGAGACAGGGTGTGCGGGCAGAGCATTTGGAGAGAAGGCCTGGAAGCCTGTTTGCCTGACTACCTGCCCTGGCCAGCCCGGACTGCTGATTTCAGCTTGGCCTGAGAGCTGTCTCTTGGCCCCAGCCTGGACCTGCTGTGTTTCATCGGAGAGTCTTTGTGTTCGCTAGGAGGAAAGAGAAGCTTCTTGAGACGCTACCACCTGGGAACCACAGTGAGTCCCTGGGGGCGAACTGCCTTCCTACTCTTTTTTCCCTCCATTTGAGGGGTGGGGGTCCCCCACCTTCCTTTCAGCTCCTCTCGTGATCTGAGACCGGCCCCAGGCCCCTCTTCCCCTCCCCCCGTGGTGGCTGCCGGAGCCCAGCAGCCCCCCCTGCCGACCACACCAGCGAACTGCAGGCCCTGCACTTTCAGTGACCCGGCAGCGCCCCCTACCGACCACACCAGTGAACTGCAGGCTCTGCGCCTCTGCGATCCAACAGCACCCCTGCAGGCCACGATTAGGACTGCGCTAATAGGACAGAGAAGTATTTACCAGACTTTGCTTTTCTAGGACCACTGTATAGTTTTGGTGTGTTCTGTTACTGTTTTTAACTGTTTTGCTAACATACATATATCTTTTAATAAAGGGTTGTTATCTCTTCTGTTTTCCACACTTCCTCGAGTAAAGCCCCGTAAATTTTGGATCCGCAATTGCTGAGAGAGAGGAGTTTTGTTTTGTCCCGTAACTCATCCTCTTTAGCAAATCTTCCAGTCTTTTCAGACTGAGACACTTTATTATAACACAACTTTGATCACAAAATTATAAAATAAATTATAAAATATAAATTATAAAACTTTCTTAATAATATTATATTTCAGATGAAGACCACGCATGAATCAAGACGTGACAAGGCGATCCCTTGCTAAGGGAAAATAAGCACTTGAGAATATCATGCTGTGATTTCCTCTCAGGCAAAACAAACCTTCCATGTGCTTGCTCATTCCTGACTCTACCTGTGCCAAAGTCCTGATTAACCAAGATTTGACTTGCTGTCAGAAGCAACTTTTACTACTTGAACTTCTTTTACACTCCTTTTCCAACTTTCTTTCCTTACTCAGCTCGTGCTACTGCTTAAAGTCTGGGAAAAGCATAATCTCTGTTCTTCAGTATCTCAGACACATGAGTAAAGCTAATAACTGTGGTTCAAAATTTAGTCCAAAGACTTGGAGTCAAATTAAAATTTGTGAGCTAATTAGTGTTTAAACTTTGCTTACATCTTCTTGGGCATGGACTACTTCCCCAGACAAAAACCCCTTCCTTTAATATAATGGCCAAGGAGAATTTGGTAAGAAAGATTTCATTTACCTTCCATTTTATAGATATTTTGAAATATATCAGTATGGAGATAAACATTTCTCCTTATTTTAGGGAAGTTTCTCTCAAGCTAGTATGTGTTTGGGGCCTCAGTTATATTCCCATCACATATATATCCGTAGACCAGCAATTCACACTTTCATTGTCACATCACACTATCACACAGCAAACAGCAGTGGATGCAGCCCCTACCTGAATGGCAGAAGGTATTGTAGCCATGACCACAGCACACATTGCAGGATTACAGATCGGTCCAGAAAGGTGAAGATGAACAATCCGTTTCGGCAATTTTGGAAAATCCATGCCTAATGTAACTTTGAAAACATAAAAATAAGATAATGTAAATTTGTGTGAAAGATACCAAAGTGCAAGGATGTAACAAATTTGCTCTTGACATCATCTCTGCACTACTGTAGTTTATTTTAGGATTAACATGGTTTCCAGCTCTTTCCTCCAATGCCAGATAAACAGAGACAGAAATGGTGCTGTAGTGAAAGGGAACAAACAGGTGTCAGGAGTTAGTTTATTACTTTCTACTTGTTAACTTTTTCACTATTTCCAGTGTATTGAAATCTCTTTGACCTTGACTGACTCTTCTCTACAGGTGGCTTAATAACATGACGTGCACCTAGAGCCTGTTATCTAGGATTAATCTGTTGCTCTACAGTACAAATAACTGTCATGTGACACACTTTGCTGGTTTTATGATATTACTCCCTGCAGGTTACTCTGAAATGGTACAAATTACCTTGATGTTTCAGAAAGGCCTCTCAGTGCAGAGCACTGCTTTCCAAGAGTCTCTGCCATAGTACTCATTGGTCATGCTGTGAAAAACCGATCTCAGTTTATACACTGTACTTTTGCTCTTACCCTAGTCTGAAAGCAGCAAAACCTCACAATCTATACTTTACTAGCTTAATTAAAAAAACAAAACTAAAAAAAATCAACCAAATAAGAGGGCAAAATAAAGCTGCCATCAGTCTGAATTTCACATAAAGTTGTGAAAAGATAAAATATGAGGAATATAATTTTGCAACCAGTGCTTAGTTATACATACAAATAGTTTTGCACTGAGTTTAAAAACACACATCCCATGGATTTACAGGGACACATGTCAGAGACAAAAATAGATAGAATTATAAAATTTAGCATATAATTTTAACTACTTTTGAACACAAAACATTTTTCTGTTCCTTAACCTAAACTGTATGTGGAAAAATACATACTTATACATTGCCCTAACTGTGGTAGTGTTCTAAACCAGGTTGGATAAGGCCTTGAGCAACCTGGTCTAGTGGGAGGTGTCCCTGCACATGGCGGGTGAGTTTGGGAGTAGAGGATCTTTAAGGTCCATTCCAATCCCATAACATTCTATGATTCTGTGACACACTGATAAATTCAATTCTTTTTTTCTGCAACAATGCCTAGAAACTTTGTTTGGAATACCATTTATTAAATTTTTGTGCATACACACAAGCTTATTTATGTTTTAAACACTAATGTGATTGTCTTTGTGCATTGGCTTTGTGTCTACAGCAGGAAGGGAAGAAAAAAAATGATAAGAGAATGAAAAGCATAGAAATTTTTAAATCAGCATTCTTCCCATTAATTCTACACATACATCCACACTACTTTTGGCAAGAATGACGATATGCAATGTGCAGTGGTTTTTTTCTACACGTGTATACATGCTTGTATGTCTGTTGATGCTTCTATGATGCTCAATAATGATGCATAAATGTAATAAAATAGTGGTATAAACATGGTTAAATAGTAGTATATAAGTATCTGTGTATTTCTCCAATAGTATCTGATGTAGACAAATGTTAGTGTTTTTACTTCAGAAACAGAACTGAAGGAGAAGTGATTAAATACCATGCTCAAGGAGAAACAGTGAGTATTCCAAAAGTGGAATATGTAAAGAATCAAGCTAAAGTCCTCCTCATTGAACTGCTTTCCTATATACCTCCAGGTACGACTAAATGAATCAGTCACTTTTTCATGGTTTTGTTTCATTCCTTTTCTATCTTGACAAGTAGTTTTAGTTAATCAGCTGTCTCTGTCACTGAGGAATGGAATAAAATGTCTCCAACTGACAAAGGCCTAACACCATCCATACAACAATGGCCTACATGAGCAGTTGAAAGAGATACTATTAAAATTTAATTAAATAAAAGTTTCACTGCAAAAAAAAACCAAACCCAAAAGCCTTCTCAGGGAAACTACTTTGAAGATGGAAAAATATAATTTTTTTTCTTTCCTACAAAGGAATTACCTCAAAAAAATCTGAAGATTACAGATTTTCATTCAGATGCATGGTCATTCCCTCTCTCCCATTTTTTCTTGTCTTAAATTAGTTTGGAATAAGCAAAAAAAAAATTCTCTCATTAAGTCTAGAATCATGAAAGTTTCAGTACGATAGTTCTCCTTAAAGAAAATATGATGGGCAAGGTTGGCTAGTGCAGTAAACAAAGCTATGCAGTAACATATTCTATACCTTTATGAAGGAAACTGCTCTTCTATATGCAATTATTATTCAAAATTACTTGTATTTTGCTTTTGTCAGCTGAGTCAACTTTGAATCCTTTGTTTTTAGGAGCTAGCTGGCACTTATAGAATGATTGACAGCAAACTATCAAATCGTGATTTTTTTTTACCCCAAGATTTTTTTGCTAAATACAAATTTTAAAGCTGAACATCCCTGGTACTTAATGCTCCTGGAGTTTATTGTGCCTTTCAGAGTTGATTTACCAACAGTATAGGTAGTAAACAGCACATCATTCTTAACAAATTTGTCAATTATTTTGATTTTTAGAAAAAAAGTTTTTTCTTGTTGCAATAAGATTTTTTAATTTTTATTTTTTAATCCCACCACGGAGCCAAATGATTAGAGTAGCATGGATTAGTTGTGACCCCAGCAGACTAGAGTCATAGCAGTCACTTTCTAAGCTTCAGTTTCACTGACTGCAAAGTGAAGTTAATGACACTGACCTCTTTTGCAAAGTGCTTTGATGAGAATGCTGTTTATATGCAAAGTAATGTTAATCAATTGAACAAAAGCATGTGTTTGATGTGCTGATGAGCAGAAACTGAATACAGAGTCCACCAAAATTACAACAATCCCTAATTTAAGGAAACTAACATCAGAGAGGAAATTTTTATTCATACTCATACATACATACTTTATGCCTGCATTTCTGTGCAGCTTCTTAGATTATTTACTCACAGTGACTTTTTGCAACACCCG
The DNA here is from genome assembly GCF_003984885.1 of Neopelma chrysocephalum. NCBI lineage: Eukaryota > Metazoa > Chordata > Aves > Passeriformes > Pipridae > Neopelma > Neopelma chrysocephalum. The sequence continues at coordinate 24,414,299 of NW_020897690.1, forward strand.
TCAGCATCCTGATGTCTTTGTCAAGAACAATCTGGTGTTCATGGTAGAAGTTTCCTCCTTATTAATACTGGGGTATACTTGCATTTATTTTTCATGTTCCTCAGTATGCCCCCCTGCCCTCCCCTGGCAGCCAGGGCATGGTGGCCAGCACCCGCAGGCTGTCCCCACCGTAGACACACCCAGGGCTGGGGTTTGTCACTCTGTGGCTACTCCTGCCTTTAGGGCAGATGGTATCACACAGCCCCAGATCACCTCAGGGAGCTGAGAGCCACTCACACCCGGGCAGTCAAGACAGCCAGTGCCACCAGGACCAGGCTGCCCACGCAGGCCTCAGACACCCTGCTCCTTGAGCACTGTGGGGTCAGGGGCTTTATCAGTGAAACACTGGCTTATTTTTCTTTTCATTTATTCTTTAAAGTTGTAGGGATAAAGGGAAGCCTGTCCATGTATGGCAGTTCCACAAAGACAGACAATTAATTCTTTAGTTTTCCTATTCATATCTCTGCTTTCTCAGAACTGGATATCAGACAAAGGAGATATGCTGCCTTCTTCACTGAACAGCTCTTGTAGCCAGTTATCAAACGATTACAGCCATCTGAGCCCCCAGTGCATCACCATAACTGTAAATAAGTATTCTAAACCCCGTCACACTAATAAATGTTACAGCTAGGGCACTGCTGTGCATTGGCAGTGTTTCAGTTATCCTCAGTGACAGGACCACTATCGTTCTGAATTTGTGTGACAGATGAACTTTGCCAGAAATGCCAAGGACTCTATTAAGCTAAGTTGTTAATCAAGGCCACAGATAGTGTTCCTCTGGTTAGTGCTAATAATGCCTGCAGTAGTCCAATAATATAATTCCAGCATTATCTCTTTACATATTTGACTCTAGGTAATTTATGGATAGTACCAAGTGATATATCTCATGGGTATGAACTCAGTTACTATGCATAGAAAGTTTCTTAGCAACGTATATGAAGTGACTTCATGGTATACTGTGATTTAAGACAGAACCTTCATTAAAGTCTGCTACTTTACAACTAGAATCTTTTTTGTGTAATCAATACATTACCACCTAAAAGCAGCCTCACATAAGAGTCTGTGTTATTTATAACTTACTAGACTTTTTTCTGTCTTTTCTCAGTAAAGTGTAAGAGTCCAACATATGCATTCCAATGGAGCAGAGTCTGATGGCCTTACACACTCCTTTTTGCTCTGCCTCAAATTTAAAATTGCCTGAGCCTGTCTCAGTTTACCTGGTCTCCTGGGAATGGTTTCTAGGAAAAGGCCTTCGCTGAAAAGCTCTTGACTTTTCTGCCCCCTCCTCCCCTGGGCACTATGTCAGATTTAACACCAATAAACTTCCTGTATTGGAGGGAGCAGAAGACTGCCATTAGGACTAAGCATGAGGAAGCTTTAGATACCCAAAAAAGGTAATTTTGAGGCCCTTTTGGACTAAAAGAAAATTTCAAAGGAGTTTTCATGGCCTCTGACTGACTTTTTTGTCTTCAGATGAAAAATAGGGCTGACATCACCTTACCTTCTAACCTTTGTAACTCTCTCAAGTGCTACACTTACATCTGAACACAAGCTATGCTTCTTCTTTATACTCTGTGATGGAAATAGCCTATACGGTTAATGTTTTATCATTACCAGAAATAGTTAATTTAACCTAAAGATGCTTGCACAAAGTGCCATTTAGTTCGAGCTTTCTCCCATTTCCCAGATGCTCCAAACATAACTTCTAGATGCAGAGGGAGGTGCCTGTAAACCTCAAGGAGACATTGCTGCGACCTTAGCACCTATCTGAACTGCTCGTTTCAGTCTGGCTACAGCTAACTGCTTGAAGTGCTCACTCAGGAGTAGCCCACTTTGAGCTGCTGTCTTTCCCAAGCTCTTCACAGACCAAGCCACACTGCAATCTGCACACAGACCTTGCTGTGTAAATCCAGAAATACCAGAAAACAATCCATTAACTGTACATGGGAATATAAGTAATTAGTTGTAGGTCCTAGCATGTTACAGGAGAGGGCTGTGGCACAAGTAGCATAATGCTACTATCTAAACGAAGATCTGCAAAGCTAAGTCAATGCCAGTAAAGCAAGGTCTTTTATAACCTCATTTTAATGTTTACTTGTCATATGAATGCTCTTCAATATTAAAAGAAAGTAAAAGTTAAGAATCAGTGTAATCTTTGCAGTGAAATTAAAAATTCACATGACCCTAAACGAACATTGTAAGAACTACTCTTGAGCACTGCAAAAAATCAGTTCTTTCAAGGTAGATTTCTTAAACCTTCCTTCTTGGAAAAAAAAATGGATTTATCAATTGCTGCAAAGAATGGCTCTAAATATCATAAGAAATTCTAGGGGAAAAAAAAGAGTAGATAAAGAAACCCCCAAATTATTTTAACCCCGAATGTAGTCATTTGACTAAGACTGTGGGGGTTTTTTTTGGTTTAGGGAAGGGGGCATTAAATCAGTCTAATAATGATTGCTAAGAAACACTAATCCTGATACGGCCTATTCTGCCATGTGAACAAAACAGGTGTTTGCCAAGGGCAGAAAACAACATGGGGCAAGAAAATCTTTAATAGCTTTTATATGCATGGGTGAGTATGGGCCAGGTGGATCAGCAAAACATTTAAATATACTGATGACAGCAAAAGACCCTGGGCTAACAAAATATGATATTTCTAGTCTGAAATATATCGCTGCATTATGTCGATATCTAACATATCAGTGTTTGCTGTCATGATGAATCTGAGTGTCAAAATGCCGGTTTCAAATGGGATCTTGAATGTTCCAGTTACACCAATTCCAAACAAGACAACTGCATCATATTGAAAGAAGCCTAAAGAACATAAGTTCCATGCAAATGGCATCCAGAAAAATATCAAGCATTGTGTTTTATAATGCAGTGAGTATTCTTTGCCTATAGCAAAAATGATATTTCTTTTCAGAACAGATCGTTTAATGCATTTCCATAATTGGCTAAACACATAGTGATGTTATTTATTGACTCTGTTAAAATATTTTTAAGTGTTCTTTTTTTTCCTTTTTTTCCTCTTTTTTCCTGCTTTTGCTATGGCATATATGTAGGAATTAGAAAATACCAAGAAGGATCACTTGATTCATCTCTCTGCTTTTTTTACAAAAAAAGTTTATGTTCTCTTTTCCATATCTAATTAATGAAGAATCAACTTAGGAGCAAGAGGCAGATTTTGTACCAGCTAACTGTTACAAAGTAAGATTCCTTTAGAAGACCCCATTACAAAAGAATGGCTGTCCATCACATAAAATTATCTGGAGAAAAGTAGCCTCTCTCTTAATTAAACACTTCTAAAATAATTCAATACAGATAGAATGAAATTACTAATGACACACAAGTCATTTCTTTTCATATAGAGAAAAGTCTCAGCTACCCAGTCAACAATCTCTATAGTAGCTATTTCCTAACTCAGGGAGTAATAAGCTACTTACTTCCTGTCAAAATGTGGCTCAGTATACCTGAAAAGAAGAAAAATAGAATTCCATGTAGGTGCTAACAATTGCCATTGACAACTCCTGTGCAGGGAAATAAATTAATTTTTTTAGGGAGGGGGGTCAAAAATACTGCATGTCCTTTATAGTCACCTCTCTCCTTCACTTACAAAGGCTGCATGGACTTTATTTCAAAACAGATGGGAGTAGACAAAAAGAAAATGTTCCTTCATTCTTATTTCTTTTCTATCATTGAAATCTCATTCCTGCCTTGATTTTGATATCATTTGCCAACTTGTTGCAGAATTTCTTACTATTCTATATGAGCAACAAAATTAGGGTAATAGAATGAAAGGCAAAGCTGAATCTAAAATATTTCATAAAGGATCTTACAGGGACATAGGAAGCGGGAAAGGGCAGGGATACAAATATTGAGTCACCCCAGAAGTAAGACCATTTGTGATTCAAGAAAGCAATATAAAATAAAATATTTAGATCTCCTACTGAGATCCAGATGGGACTCACTAACTGTGGAGATTCACTACAGTGAAACTAGGTAGACAAAACTGACCTGCAAATGTGCTTTCAAAGGCAAACAGCTGCCTAATGTTAAAAACAACAACAAAAAAACCCAAGCACACAACCAAAGAGAAGCTTTCCCCCCACACACTTACTGCATCCAAATCAACACAAATTTGACAAAGCTTACCTGTGGACCTTTCTCCTGCTTTTGTTCTTTACCTGCTACTGGCTAGCTTAAGGACATGTGTGATGATCAGTGGGATGCTAACACTCAGCTTTCGCTCTAGAAAATATATATGATAGCATGTCCAGAAGAGAAAGATTGCTTGTGAAGCACTGAATATACCTGAACCAGACGGGATTGTTGTGATTTGATAATTTCGAACACACTACTCAGTCCATGATTAGAACTGTTAGATTAAACCAAAAGGAAGTGTTATGTTATGAGATCCAAATCTATTTTAAAATCTAAGTCTTAGAATGCAGGATTAACAGTATTCAGGCAGTGCAGGAAAGAGTTGCGGGATTCCCCACACTAGCGATGAGTGCCACCTTTCGTTGCTTGGTAAAAAATATTTCAGAGTTTGTTTATACATTTTTTGAGGTGAAAATGGCTACAACTTGTGGTCTGGCCATGGAGCCCAATCCAACTCAAGCAAAGGAGCTATGATGTGAGCATTCCCAGCTGTTACCTGGAAGAGGTGAAATGCAAATAATTCTTCAATTTCTCGATAGAGAGCAGGAAATAAGAATTTATACCTAGATAGTAAGAAATAACAATCAGTCAGTGTACTATCCTCCTAATAGTTCTTATGTGTGGTTATTTTGTGCAACCAGACTGACTGTGGGTTTGTTTCCTCCAAAACCGACAAGAATGTTCCTGCTGAATACCCAAATAGGTCTTATTGAAATGAATGTGCAACTGGTCTAAGCATGTTATGTCACTCTATAGCAGCAGTGTTCTGTCCTTCAAATATGAACTAATCTCAGGGTAGACACCTCCAGCTGTACCAGAAATAAAATATCAGAATTACTTATAGAGATCCAAGGAACAGTGCAATAAAACTAACAGAAAAAAAACCCAAACCAAACCAAAACCAAACAAACCGACAAACAAAACAAAACAAAAGGTCCTTTGCTTTATTCCTTCTTCTTATCAGAGAAGGACGGCTTTATACACCTTGAGCTGTGACAAATTTTATTTTGTGTCCTATTAATAGGTACAAGCTCTAATCAAAGACTAACACCATGCTGTGTCGGTACTGCTATGACAAGCAATACTCTTTCTTAAATAGCTAGGTCAGAGAAACTAGGTCAGAGTTTTCTTTTCCTCAGCCTCCACCTTGTACCACTCTGAAAAGCCCTTTTCCCCTATTGGAAAGCCGTTTTGCTTTTAGTGGAGATTCAACCAACTGAGAAGTATCCCAGGGTTGAAAGAAAGCGGGAATGTGAACAATCAGCTGAAAGGAACAGAACACACACACAAAAAGAGGTCATGGAGGCAGGACCAGTGGACGAAGGGGGCTGCACTGAGGCAAAGGAGAAAGGAGCAATCCTCATTGTGATGAAGAAATCTATGGTGTGGAAGATCCTGTCTACGAATAATTAATTTAGAACAGTGGTTTCTGGTAATCATGAACTCACACTTTTCTGTAGTTTACATTCTCATTGAAGCTACCTCTGAATAGCACAGTTCAGGGTGGTAAGTATTGTTTTTAAATTTTTAAATAACATCCACTGCTTCACCAATTGTCAAAATACAACTCAGGTACTACCCTACTTAAGGGTTCCGTAAATTTTAACTGGCTAGTAAATAGCCATGATGTACCTAAGTATTGCCTGGCATGATTATGCTAAAGCTGATGATGAATAATACCTGACAGATTGCTTAGAAAATCTGACTGTGTTGTTTGTTGTGTTTCTCAGATACATCCCATCTTAGTACCTGCATTTTATAAATATAGTTGTTGATTGTTGTTATCACAGTTGTGATAACCTCTCTTTTATGCTATAATTTCTATAATTGACTGCTTATTCAAGAGAAATTGATTGATTATTCTATTCATATCCCATTCACCTTCCTTCCTAGCTGTGAATATTTAGAAATATACATATAAATCAATTTGATATAAATGACTCCTTACTATTGTCTAAGCATGACCATTTTCAGTTAACTCATGCATAATGAACATTTTGATCTGACCAAGTCATAACAGTGTGTACTGGAATATCCAAACTGCAGGTAGTCAAGGAAGTTGCTGTTTAACCAGAAATTCTCACCTATATTTAAAGTAGGTACATGATTTCATGAGATACAGTAATACACCCAGTTCTTACTACTCAATATCATGCGGACCAGACAATAAGTATTCTTCAGCCTTTAGAAGACCACAGTTCCAGATTTTTTGTTTAAGAACAGGTTTATTGTTTAATATAACATTATATTGTTTAATAACATGTTTAAACATGAATCACTGTGAAAAAAAAATACAGAGAACATATAAAAAATTCAAGGTGAGAGATGTTTTTTCTCCATGTTTCTGTCTTTTCTTGAGTATTGGTGAATACCAAGTAACAAGCAATTCAAATGTGCATAGAGTGTTTTAGTATAGTAGGAAATGGTAAGACAGAAAGCATATGTTCTAGAATATTAACAGAAATAATTTTCAATAAGAGTATCAAGAGTATGATTAATAAGGTTTCTGTTTATACAAGAAACATGATCAGATGAATGCGTCATTCCTGTGCTCTCGCTGAGATACTAGAGTACTTTTCAATTAAAGGAATCAATACCTGGCAGGAAATGGCAACACTTTAAAAAACATTAATCAGAGGCTAGATAAACAGAATGAGCTTTACAGGAAATCATACTCATATAATATTTTGAAAAGGCTTGAAGATGTGGCACTTAGGGACATGGTTTAGTGGTGGACTTGGCAGTATAGGTTAATGGTCGGACTCGATGATCTTAAAGGTCTTTTCCAACCTAAACAATTCTATGATTCTAATCCATCTGAAGCACTAATTCTATTATATAGTGCTATGACTCACTTCAGTACAACTACAGGAATCAATTAACATAATGCCATCACAGCTCATCCTTCCCTTCTTTAGTTGACATTTCAAATTATTAATTGACTCCTGTGCAGTAGATGGCACACATAATCCTCTGTAGGATGGAAGCACCAGTTTCTCAATGAGAAGCTGCACTCTAAGCTGCCTAATGGCCCTTGTCACTCTATCAGGTAATTAAAAGGCTTCCCACTTTGGCAATTAGCCAGTAGAAAAGCAGATGGAATGTCCCACTTATAAAATGAGGAATGAAGCTCATATTTTGAAGGAAGAATGATAATATTTTGCAATTACATAATGCCTTTTCTACCAGGATTTTAAATAAATTAATAGGCATTAATTAATAGGACCTTGTAAATTCCTTGGAAAATACTTGTGCTACTCATTATAAAAGAGAATAAAAAGGAATTCAACGCCTTGATTTCTACAGGATCCTTCTTTTTTGATGCCTCAGCACTGGCGAACTTTGGATTACTATGTTGAAGGAACTGTTCAGCATTTCTGGTCCTACAAAAACAAGAAGAATTTTTCATGTTCAGCATCTCTGACAGGCTTTGGGTAAGAGACAGAAACTTGGAAATGAACCTGGTGCCAGGCAAAACCTCCCTGCTAACGAAGATGTAGTAGCAAATAAAGCAATTATATTGCAATTGTGTTAAGCATAAAGATATCTTTCATTCATTTTGTGACACTTAAAATTATCTTTGCACTCAAAACATTTGAAGAAAACCATAGATTATTGTTTTCACTGGTCATCTGATCAAGTCGTGTTCCAGCTACTCAGAGGAATTATGTCAGAATTTTCATTTCTGCAACACTAGAATGAGTTTCAGCTACCAACAGAGATAACATTCATGACTATAAAACAGCAAATATGTTATAAGCACGCTGCAGAGAAGCTTTTATATCTAGTGTCATAATTTAATTAATTTTTTTTTAAATGTTTCACATTTGTTCTTTGGGTAAAACACCTAACAATTTTTAAATGATCTATCTACTTTTGAAATGTATAAAACCCAAAAGATTGTAAAGAGAGAAGTTGTTTTGTCAGCACACTAGCAATCAACATGTGCATCTCCTTCAAGAACAAGACCTGTTGACGAAGAATAAAATAAATGAAACTGAAAGGACTTCAGCACAGATGTAATTCTTACCTGTACAATACAGTAATTTTTAGGACAATAAGGTTTTAAAAGAGTGCATTAAAAGAGACTGCAAAACTTCTGAATGGATATTTTCTGTTCAGGAAGTATGTATTGTCAGTCATAAGCCATTATCACTAGAAGTGCCTCTTCCCCTCCACTGTTTCCCTTGCGAGGACAGCAGTAAAATAGGGCTGAAGTTTTTCTAACAGGAAGTGTCTGGGTTTTTTCTACAAAAACTTACAAAAAACCTTCAAATTTTAATCAAAACACAATTGGGGAAATTTTGGAGGGTGTTTTGTCAAATACATGTCTAAAAGCGTACAAGTTTTTTTGACAAACAAGATGACAAACACCTTTTAGAGTCTGTGATTATTATTTCTAACAATAACTACCCAGGGTAATAAAGTATTAGAAAATGAAGTTTCTTCTATTTAATGCAGTAAGTTTATATATAATTATTACTAATAGGCCACATTTCATCACAGAAAAATACTGCTACTAGTTAAAGAAATAATTTCAGTATCAATGCCTAATCAGTTTCCGTAACTAGCTTATAGAGTACAAAAGTTAAGTTGAAAAGTTCTTCAAAAGAAAACAAAACATTTTATTTTTGTCATTTTAACTTAGAAATCAAATAAGGAAAAATAAAAAATCAAGTCCCACTTTATTTTTATATGGATTATTAAAGAAATCTTTCTGGAATTTGAGAGGAGTTCAAACTCCTGCTAAGAAAAAGAAATGTCTCAGAAAGAAATCTTTCATTAAATGAAAAAGCAAAATGTTAGGAAAATTTAAGAAATTAGCACTGAAAATAGAAACAGGTAGGTATATACTAAATATATGGAATGGAGGTTTCTTCTTATGAGTGGAAACAAATTAACAGCTTGCTTCTGAAAGGCAGAAGTCATTTGTCCTCTTGCATTTGTCCTTCTTTTGTTCATTTTATCCTGACTTGAAGCTTACATGTTTAAGTTAGTAAAATTGCAAAAAACTAATCCAGGATAAAGGACTTTTCTGTTTTAAGCAGCAGGTGCTTGTTTCTTTGCCAGTTCAGAAAATTTAATTAACTACTTTATGTTCACATAAGCTTCAGAACTGGTTTATGACATAGACTAGGAAATATCTGTAATCCAGAATTTGGGGATGAGATATTTGTATGGAAGTAAGACGTCCATTCAGTTGTAATAGGAAATAGCATACTCTTTTTTCCTCATTAGCTTATGGAAGGAGGAATTATAAAACCCTCCTAAACTGACTAAGTCACTCACTCTTTCCCTCACATACTGATTAAATAAGTCACTCCTTCCCTCATATTCATTTTGTTCCTGTTTTAAACTTAATCATAGAGGCAAAAGAGCTGTGATAGTACTGGAAGAAGCAACCAAGTTGCTAAGCATCAGGGAAAGTAATCTTTTAATGCACATTTTACTCTCACCAGGAATTTATTGTGGACAGGCAACAAACAACTATTAGTACTAACATGGGGCTACATTTAAATTGCTACAATTATTTTAGTGTGCAATGAAATGCCTTTTGCATTGAAGAGGTTAGCAATTTTACAACAGAAAATTGTGGATAACTGAATTCATGAGTTAACCTACAGTGTAGAAAGTGAATAGAAAGTTTCAATTCACACGTACAAGAATTTTTATAAATCAATGGGCTTATCTCAGAACAATTCTTTAAAGGGTAAATTGTTTTAATGTTTGCATATTTGGGGAATTTTTGAGTTGTTGATTTTAGTTTTTGTGGTTTTTTTAATGGATCTTATGGGTTTTATGAGAACAAATAAGATTTAAGTGTATTTATTCATATTACAGAAATTATAATTTATTTTACAGATCAGTGTAGCAGGGTTCACTACTAAGTTTGGGGTCATTTCCAAGCCAGATCAACAAAAAGCTAGCACAATCTCTGTTTGTGCATTCCACAAACAGGAATGCAAAAAGAACAGGAATGTTAATGGTGATGTTTGTTCTACTATTCTTTCCTCACATTTCCTTTAGTGCCTTGGGTTTGGCATGCTTTTGCCAGCCTTGCTCAAAATGCTCTCTTGTGCAAGTTCCTTCTGTCAGGTCTTTGACCCCACTCTCCCCAGCCATACATGCCTAGAGCCTGGCCCTTCACACTGCCTGTCTAGAAGAAATGTCTCTTGTAAATGGACTACAGATCCTTCCTCATAAGTTAGGCATTCACACTTTCATATGAAGAATAGGAAATGGGTCTTCAGTTAATTTCTGAAACTTAATCTTTGCCATTTCTTTGATGTTAGGCTTTGAAGATTTGAACCTCAGTATTTTCAAAGGCATGTCTGAATACATTTCTATTTGCAAAAGGCATGGGATTTTTGGCATCCAAAATGATAAAGCTGACTGTTGCATATTTGAATAAAAACAGGTGAGAAATAAAGGAATAAAGCACCCTCCTACTTCCTGCCTTTGAAACCTCACCTTTAACTGCCATGCTGACAAATTTGCGCCATGTGGTCACTGCAAGAGTGCATTTCTAACTGACATTGACCTAAGTCATCATTTAATATGTATTTTGTGTATTTGCAGATGTTCCTATATAATATGAAAGTTAAACAGAATTTTTAATTGATTCTTAAAAACAGATAGTAGTGTAAAAGTGAAGTATTTCTGTAATTACTGATTTTGAGATTAGGTCTGAAACTGTTGTATTGACTGAGTGTGAATTGTTGAAAAATGTAGGTTATCTTCTCTGTGTTGTTTTTGTTGGATTTTATAAGACAGAAAATCTGACATTGCCTTGTGGTGTAATTAAGCTAGCATGAAAGTTATTCGTTGGTGGGTTTTTCAAAGTGGTAGTTTCATTTTCCCTTCTATAGGCTTTGGCTTACAGCTCATTCATCTTTTGCTCTTACTCTTATAGAATGAAAAGGACATTGACAAGGCTGAAGTTGAGGGCTTCAGCAATTTCTTATGTTTCATTAAAGCTTGTTCAAATGCAATCATTGCAAGAAAAATATAAGGCCATTAAAAACTTGCATTTGGAAGGCATATCTTTTTCAGTATTATTATAGTATTCTGATAGGAACTTGTGAAAGTAGGCAGTGATCTCTATTCAATAACATTTCAAACATTATACACATTAAATTCATATACATTCATACCACTACTTACTTCTCAAACCACATGCTCAGTTCTCTGATCAAATAAGAAAAAAGCCAAGAAAGAATTAAAAAAGAGAAGCTGAACCATCATTATGCTTTCTTCTTATGCTATGTGAAAGTAAATATTATACTAAACCATATTTCATATAATTTTAATCTTGTTTTCTGAAGGTATGTAATTTTTGGTGATTTTGAAATGCACATCTTCCTCTTCTTTGCTACTTCAAATCTACTGAAGCCAGTAGTTAGCTATTAACTTTCCCTCTTTCATTGATTATTTTTGTTCAATAAAAGATGCATTCAGAAGCTCATAGTGGGTGTGAGGCATGATCTTTATAGCACAGTTGTCCTCAACCTTACAGGTATTCTCAGTCATGTAACATTGCAGTGAAGGATGGTTTGAAAAGGGAGTGCAAAGGCTGATGAACAGGAGAATCGCATATCTTCAAATATGTAGATATTGCCCAAATTCAGATGTTCTTTAAATGTTCAGGCTTTTTAAGGAAGAAATAGAATTTAAATCATTCTAATTTTGCACAATAAATTTTTTTGGTGTACAATTAATTTAGATGGAGGGTGTTTTTTAGCCTACTACTTAATGATTCATTTTGTTTACACCAGAAATTAAGTGTTTTTAAATCTAGCACTTATGTAGCAGATATGTACCACAGGCCAAGTATTACTCATGAATTCTGCAATCTGTGTGGCCTGCTAGTATCTTGAGTTGTCTGCATATGAACTAATGTACCTGGTCTGGCTGGAATAGAGCTAGTTTTTGTCATAGTAGCTCTCATTTGGGTATGTTTTAGATTTGTGCTGAAAACAGTGTTGACAATACAGGGATGTTTTTGTTATTGCTGAGAAGTGCTTACACAGAGTCAAGGCCTTTTCCGCTTCTCTCACCACCCCAATAGCAAATAGGTTCTTGGTACATAAGAATTTAGGAAGTGACACAGCCAGGACAGGTGATCCCAACTGACGAAAGGAATATTCCATACCATATGGCATCATGCTCAGCATGTGAGATGGGGGAAGAAGGAGAGGGCCAGGAGCATTTGAAGTTATGATCTTTGCCTTCCCAAGTCACCCATATATGTCATGGAGCCCTGCTTTCCTGGAAAGTTACAGGCTGACATGCTCTGCAGCAACTTCAGGGCCATGTCTCAATACGTTATAATGACATTAAGTAAAAGTGATCTGCCTCTCATATTGGTTACAGCAAGCCTGCTTCATGAGAAGAAAGCCCTTCTTGTCAAACCTGATTTCGATTTATGACAAGGTAACCCATCTAGCTGATCAAGGGAAGCCACTTGATGTAATCTTTTTGGATTTCAGTAAAGCTTTCAATATTGTCTTTCATAGGATCCTTTTGGACAAAATGATGCCCAGCACACAGCTGGATAAACACATCATGTGGTGGGTGAGCAATTGGCTCAGAGGTTGAGCACAGAGGGTAATAGTGACCTGGTCACAGACTGGTGACCTGTCACTAGTGGGGTTCCACAGGGCTCCATCTTAGGCCCTGTGCTCTTCAATATCTTCATAAATGACTTGGATGCAGGACTGGAGGGAACACTAAGTAAGTTTGCAGGCAACTCCAAACTGGGAGGAGCTGTTGGCTCCCTTGAAGGGAGGGAGGTTCTGCAGAGAGACCTCAACAAATTAGAAGACTGGGCAATCACCAACCATCAACAAGGGAAAGTGTTGAATTCTGCACTTGGGATGGGACAACCCTGGATGTACAGACAGACTGGGGAATGAGATGGTGGGGACCAGTGTCATGGAAAGGGACCTGAGGGTCCTGGTCGATGGCAAGTTGAATATGAGTCAGCAGTGTCCTGGCAGCCAGGAGGGTCAACCGTGTCCTGGGGGGCATCAGGCAAAGCCTTGCCAGCTGGTCGAGGAAGGGGGTTGTCCTGCTCTGCTCTGCACTGGGGTGGCCTGACCTTGAATACTGTGTGCAGTTTTGGGCACCACAATATAAGAAGGATATAAAGCTATTAGAGAATGTCCAAAGGAGGGCAACAAAGATGGTAAAAGGCCTTGAGGGGAAGCCGTATGAGGAGCAATTGAGGTCACTAGGCCTGTTCATCCTGGAGAAGAGGAGACTGAGGGGAGACCTCATTGCAGTTGACAACTTCCTTGTGAGTGGAAGATGAGGGGCAGGCACTGATCTCTTGTCTGTGGTGGCCAGTGACAGGATCTGAGGGAATGACCTGAAGTTGTATCAGGGGAGGGTTAGGTTGGATATTAGGAAAATGTTTTTAACCCAGAGGGTGGTTCAGCGCTGGAACAGTTTCAATGATACTCTCAGGTATGTAGTATGACTCTTGGGTTAGTCCTGTGCGGGGTTAGGAGTTGGATTCAGTGGTCCTCATGGGTCCCTTCCAACTTAGCAAATTCTGTTATTCTGTGGTAAAGGACCTGGGCACCAATTGGATAAACATGTGTATGTGTCTGGGGAGAGAGAGAGCTGGGTATCATCCACAGGAATTTTTCCCTGGCCAGGGACAGTGTTCGCCCTAGACAACCTCATTGATGTATAAAAACAAAACTTCTGCCAACATTACATAATCACGTGTAAGGCCATGCTTTAGCTCCCTCTATGGCAATTTCCTAGGTCAATGTATAGGGTTTGGATGATCATGGATTATGGTAGTAATCATGCTGCTCTTACCTGTCCAGTTGATATACAACCACAGCTGATGAACTTCAGAGTCCTGCTAGTGGAAAGAACAGGGATAATCCCATGTCAAGTCAGGCAACTGTGCACACAGACGCAATTTTGCCTTTGTGACCTTTCATTCTCTATCCAGTATATGCTATAAACCTCCTTTGTAAGGCCTCCTCTGTCTTCAATTATCATTCTCTCCTACAAGGTAAGAAAGGGAAGCTCGGAGTGACAAGGAACAGGACCTGAGATCCCCCTGCCCTGTCACCAGTTTTCCTTTTTCTGTGAGTCCCAGACCCAGTAGTTTGAATACACCTAAACAAACAGAAATCATCAAGTAATAAGAAAGGATCTGTTCCCCGACCTTGTTTTTTTGTTGTTGTGTTTTTTGTTTTTTTTTTACTTTGGGTGCAATACCTCAATGAGCTTGTTGCCATTCTTTAAAATATTATTAATGTTAAATGACTACATAAAAAGTAGCATGAGATAAAATTGCCAAAATGAGCATAGATTTAGAGAAATTCAACACAAGACTGAGCTGACACAAATGAGTTTCCAGTGACCACTTCTCATGGAGGGACCTGATGACATTGTTAACATTGAGGTCTGGATTATAGAAGTTTTACTATAATGCGCACAGAGTTTGTCTTTTGCTTTATATCTAAATTCAAAGTAAATAAATTATCAAAGGGATTGTCAGTAGGATCCAGGTCACAGAATGTTGACAAGAAGCAAAAGGTATCCAGACATTTTCTCCTCTCAGGCTCAGCAACAGAAAAGCATTTGCTGTTGCTCTTGAGCTGTCTCCTCTTTGCAAGCAGCCTGTCCTCCAACCCTGGTGCCCCATTCCCATGAGCAGTCTGGACCTTACATCTCCATGGATATGCTCTCTGCCCATATGGTCTCATCCCTTCGTACCCATTTGGTATGTTCTACCCCACTCAGAGTGATCAGAGTGGAAACAAACTGTGATGGGAACTAGGGAGCTCTTTTGAAGTAGGACTCATGAGGCCATCCAGTAACGTGGCTCTAGGTCCGATGTAACTGGTGTAAACACCAGTCGCATTATCTTCCAGGGGAAACTTGCTTAGTGGGGCTCCACTGAAATGAGTGGAAGCCACCCTTTCTGATTATCTTGGAGCTCTTTAAGCCAAATGGCTGCTCTATAGTCAGGGTTTAGCTGTCAGCTGTGGGATTGCTGCCCTGCTGGCACTCTGTGCAGTGTGTTCTGCCTTGCAATCAAAGATCAAATTAGAAGGGTACCTTTGTTTGGCCTCCTCTGGCTCCTGAGCAGTAGAGTTTCCAAGAAATCATGGAATGTTAAGTGGTTTATATTTGAAGAAGTTGATACAGAGACCTATGGAAAATAGAGATCAGAAGACAGACTAGCATATGCAAGAAAAAGCTGAAGGAAAATACTGTCCGTATGGATTGCAATAAAAGATGGAATAACAAATATGCAGGATATATAAGAGAAAGAACATGATTTAATATTTGCTTTTTCTAATCTCCAAGCAGGAAATTTAACTGAGATGAAAAATGTTGAACAAACAATTTAATGTGCATAAAGAGAGAATGAGCAACAGCCAAACAATCACACTTGTATCTAATATGTGTGTGGATACCTCCTGAAGGTACCTTTGTCCAGGGTTTAAAAGCTTTTTAAAAGTCATGTGTGGGTTGGGATGGGCTGACCATTTGGTTTGGCATTCAGCATACTCCATTACTGTTGTGACAGGCTGCTGTATCCTTCAGGTTTTCCCAGAAAAGCTGTGATGTTTTAGGGCCTTTTCCTTACTATATGAAAAATCATGTTATTAAATCACTTCCCAGGTGTTATTTTGCAAATTAATCCCATACATTCCTTTATACCAATGACCACATTAAATGCTCATTTTCATGTCTCTTATGTTTCAGTGTATATGCAGAGTGTCACTGTGCTGATTCAAGAGATAAGCTGTATTGTTTTTTCTTATTTACAAATACTTTGTACATAAATTTTTAATACGAACAAATGCAGACACATAAGCAAATTCTAGTCAAGATAATGAAAAAGAAATCCTTTAGGGCAGCAAGCAGAAATACTAGCATAATGAAATACAGAAGGCAAAACAAGTGGAGAAGTAAACCATAATACCTAAGGGTTGTAGCAGTCTGCTAAATCTGATTACTTAAAATGAAATAAGAGTAGTGAGAAAGTAAACCTAAAAGCACAGAGATAATGAAAGTTTGAGCCTCTCAAATAAGAACAGTGTGCATTCAACTCTTAGAAAAAACATTTATATAGCTGCTTTAGTAACGAATAAGATTCAGCAATATCTTGTAAAAGTTTTCATCAGAAGTGTTAGGTCAACTATAGCTTTTTTAGTGGTAATTGGCTCAAAAGTTGTCTTCTAATAATAAGACCCAAGAACTCTATAAACACAGTAAAAACTAATACAGACAAATACAGCTAGGTTTGTTCTCCTAACATTTTGATGCCTAACAATGATAACTTACATACAAAAAACCTGTAATGCTGGCGTATGTGAATGGAAATGGATACAATAACTGGGTCATCTTCAAGACAGAACTTTAACATTAAGGTAAAAGTCTTGCTGTGAAAGCTTATAGCACAAACCTGGAAACATTCACCTACGTGAATACATATGCATCAATTTTCTATGGTCTATATCTATGAACTAAATAGTACTTCTACTATTTAGTATGGAAAGAACTGAAGGATTTTGCTATGTAATACCAATGCACAGCTCATAAGCTTGGTGACTTCACAGCACAGCCCTGTTTTCAGATTAATTTATCTTTCTTCGTTCTGCAAAGAGACTACACACTTCCAAAACACATCTCAAAAGGTAGCTTATATGTGGAGTGGTTACATGGGGATCTGGAATTTGGCCATGATCAACTCACCACAAGTTGTTAGAACTTATGTTAGTATGAATACTACATTAACGCATTTGCTAAATTATTTGCTCATCTTTTGCTTTTAAGCATCACAGTTAGAATTTCAAAGAAGCCTTCATAGAGCTGGAGACTTGAGACAATCTGAAGACAAGATAAAATACATACGCAAGGTAAAATACATACAAAGGTCAAGTGAACAAGGCATTCAAATATCACTTTTTCATATTCAATTGTCTTTCAGAACTATCTGCTGAGCCAAAATAAGCTCTATCATCTACTAGAGATGAATCAGTTATGACATATATACCAAGTGATTTCACTGGAGTCATCATGTCCTATTTTGCCCAATGCACTAAACGAATGAAAATTACATCTATCACTATTAGTTCAATATGGTATGTTCTAAGTAGACTTAGAAATAATGATTGAATGGGTTTAACAAATAAAATCAGCACAAAAACCCTAGGATAAATTGCACAGGCATTCCTTCTGCTGGGCAACCAGGGAGTTTGCAGTTCCAGTAATGTTTAATACTGTTTGCTTATTTGTTAAACTAGAGGGAGGAATAATATAGGGTTTATTAATGAAATAAGACTTTTTTGTCAGAAGTTTTGAGGACATGTCAACTTTTTTCCTGCAAACATTAAGAAAAAATTTGAATGAATGCCAGTGTTTTGAAACCTTTCACTTTTTCTTCGTGTTCTCAAATCATGAGGAGTACTCAAAAACAAGACTACATCTATCTCAGTAAGTAGCATGTACGAAAAAGTGCAAATTTATAAAGAAATTAATTGACAATGAGAACCAATATCGACAGTGTATGGAGGCCAGAGGGTGCATAATACTGACTATGTTTTGTTCCCATGGCCTGAATGTTCCTTTGCGGATGCAGTGTGCCAGGTGGGCTCCTGAAGCATATCTGTTGTTTAGCATCATTCCAGATAAGTACAGCTCATGAACTCCAAGATCACTCAATTTAAAAATCAAAATAACATGAGTGTGAATCAGGAGAGTTACAGCAAAAGGTGACTCCTGATGCAAACCACAATGCTAATACAGATGCACTCAGAGTGGAAGGAATAAAAGTAGTATGGTTTTCAGATGGCCATGGCGAGTAGGAGTGTGAGTTTTCCTGCATCTCTCCTTACTGGAAGGATCACCTTTAAAGGATAACATTTACATTCATCGTGTGACTCTCATAAAACCAGACTCAAAGATGCCTATAGGTGAAGTGTTCCATATATCACTCCTTTCCAAAGTGGTGAGTTTTAATGAAATAAATGTAGCATCTACTTTTGACATAGGCATATATATGCTTCTTAGCAGAGTATCTTTTTTGGCTGCTCAAAGCATCCTTATGCTTATTCTGATGCATCAAAATGCACCAAAGATGCATCGTACAACAAAGCCTTCCATTATATATTATCACAGTTTAAATTTCACAAAGTAATACATTTTTTATGTAATTATCTTCTCTACTTATCCCAGCATTATAGACCTTTTCTTCATCTCAGTTTTGATGACACTGCATTTCACCTAACACTTGAATAAAACTTATGCCAATATATACTTTCTCTCAGCCTTATAACCTTTTGAGACTCCTATATGCCATTAAACCTCATACTAAATGTGATGTCTCAGCTTTATTTACATCTCCTTCTCCCTGTGATATCTTTAATAGCTGTATTACACTTTTATCCCACCAAGGAACAAGGATTTTTATTACCTTTCAAGGAAATGGATTAAAAATATTTTTATTAGCCTCCTCTCACAGCTGCATTCACCTCATTAGTATTAAAAAAGTTAGTACCATCATTTGTATATATCTTTTTCAATTGCCTATAAACCTTCTGATTCAATCTTAGGTGAAAATTTATGGAAGTTTATTTTAGTGAACAAGCTGACTTTTTCTTCTTAAACTCTCTTGGATAACTTTTCTAATAGAGGGAAGGGAAACCCGGCAGAAGTGCTTACAAATATTTGATTAATGATTCTACCCATCATTTCTGACTTTCATATATTGTGTCCTTGCATTTGAAAGAAGAATGAAGTATGACATAAGGCAATGAAGTAGCATGCTGTTAAATTGCTACTTATATTCAGAGTATTTTTATAACTCTGTTCCAAGTGTAAGACATACAGCCAAAAGAATGTCATAATATGCTCTTCTACTCAAAATCTCTTGCCAGAAAATTGTTGCAAAATTCTGGAATCTGACCATGTCCTTTCATGTACAAAATCAGCCCTGAGAAAACATGTACAGATGGTTGAAAATAAGGCTACTCTAAACCTTTTGTCTACACTACCCAGATCATCAATAGACACAATCTGGTTAAAGGATGTTATCTCCTTTTATTACTGTCAATGCAGTCTATGCTATCCCATCAATTTGACAAAATCTCATTAGAAATTGTGCAGTGATAGTAACATAAGAGGGAAAGTAATACAAAGACTCTGGACACTCTTTCTTGATGGAACTGAAGTGAATAAAGAAGAATTTCTTATGTTGGCTTCACAGCAGCTACCTGAGTGTTAATTAAGGCCAAACAGCTTGGAAGAAAGAGCTGATATTGCTCCATGCAATCAGAAAGATTCCTTTCCAAAATCTAAATGCTACTTAAAATAAAACAAACAAACAAACAAACAAAAACAAAAAAACCACACACACACAAAAACACACACAAAAAAAACCAAAAAAACCCAAACCAACCAACCAAACAAAAAACAACAAAAAACCAAACAAAAACCAACCAAAAAAACCAAACAAAAACAAACAAACAAACAAAAACCCCACCATATTTCAAATCAGATTGGTTATTAACAACAGAGCTTCTTATTTTTATTGTTTGTCAGGGGCAGTTTTTCTCTTTACCTTCCAATGACCATTAATGTAGTAAAAGATGCAAGAGAGACAAACTTTTATAAATATATCTACATGCTTTATTGCTTTTTACTATATATACCCTTGAATTGTTATGTAATTCATAAGAAAATTGTATCTAAAGAAATAATTAACATAAAATCTGTTTTTTTCTGAATAATTATGCCCTAAACAATGTCTGACAAACCATTAAACAGAAAAAGAACTTGTTTTCATGCCTTACAATTAAGACATCTCACCTTATTGCTATCACGAGTGTATCAGAGCTACTTAATTGTAGCTCTCAAACTGAGGAAGTATCCTTGAAAGCCTATGGCACACACACACAAACAGGAAAAAGTAATCTGAGAAGTCATTAAAATTTTGAACAAATCCAGAGTAAAACTAAGAAGCTTGATTGAAAACTTTTAACGAAAGTAATGTAATTTTTTATTCTCTTTACCAAAATTTTTTTGCCAGTTTTCTTATAAAAGCTCATGTAAACATCTTTGTCCCAGATAAGAGTTAGGCTGTACTCCAGTGATCCCATTATTATGGATATGGTGTCATGCAGTTAGTAAATACACACTGACATCACCGTATGTGTGCAGAGAAATTATCAACACCATTAATTTAAACCAGAACCATAAAGGCACACAGAGGGTGATTTACTTATCCAAGCTCAGATCTGAGTATCTGTGGAAGAAACTGTTCTTGACTATAAGACCATCCTCTCTCTATGATGTCCAGTAGAAAAAGAGTGTGCTTTACACTCCCTCTGTTGTGCAACACCTAAACATGAGCATAGTACTCCCTAGGGTTTTTTTAACTTCAGAGGTAGTATCACAAATGTGTGTCTTCTTTGAGGTTTTAATAAAGAAGGAACAACTTAATATGATTAAATTGCAAATATTAAAAAAGCATGTTGCAGCTATATTCACACAAAAGTTAATTTCACCCTAAGTAAATCTCTGCTCTCTCCTCAGACTTTTTCTGTCTCTTACAATAAAAGCTAACTTTATAAAAAGGTAGGAAATATTGAGGCAAATGCAACAGTTGTGTTAAGATACTATTAAAATTGCGCTTTTCTTTGCTACTCTGAGAAATATTCCCTGATATAAAGATGGAAAACTGTTTTTGTCAATAAGAACTGTAAAGAAACAATTGTTTTCTAAAGCCATCATTTTAAATGATCATTAAGCAATATTTGCAATGTCTTATAAATAATACAGAAATATGTTTGTTAATAATTTACACGGAGACTTGACAGTTTTCCCCCAAGCAAATCAGTCATTACTGGTACCAAAACAATGTAACCCAGAATGTACAGCATTGCTCTTTTTGCTGTGTTTAGGGAGAAAGGAGGCAGGGATGTTCACCACAATTATACTGACATGAGTAGAGGAAAAACAAAGACTGCTATTCAGCATTTGTCTACACACATGAAAGAAGAAATAATGTCATTATAAATGAAAAAGCCAGTCTGTGAGCAACAAATATTTGCTCTACTATATTTTCATTGTCCACCTGTATTAATGTGACTTCATCGCTCAAAAATCAGTTATACTTTTTACAGATTTATATTAATTTCCAATTTCTATTGCACATATTTATTACAAAACAGAACAAAGCATACAAAGAAATTTAAAAAAAGGAAAAAAACACAAAACTCCACAAATCCATGTATTTTGTGAGGAAAAGGATAGTGCAAATTGTCCAGAATGCCAACAGAGTACATGTACCTCAAGTATGAGGCACCTTCACACCTTTTTCCCTAGCCGTCTCTTACTCCAGGTATGAAGAAGAGCAGAGAAGGAAGTGTTCCAGCATCACAGCTCTCTATTGTTTTAGACTATGTCTTCTTTTTCTATTGCCTTCAAGAATTTCTCAATTTCCTTCTGGCCCTTTCCTGTCACCAACACCTGGCTTAATGTGTCTGCAGATAATTGGATTAATAATTTCCCACAATAAGGTTTTGCATAAAGACACCAACCTGCAGTTTTCCCTTAAATAAGCAAACTTAGATAAAATGGACAGGACCTGATCTCTATATAACTAAGTAACTTTTTTCTAAAAGGTAATGCAAAAAAAACCCTGGTTATGCTATGTGGACACAAATATTAGCAATAATAGACTAAGAGATGCTGGCACTTGAATTATAAAGTCTGATGAAAAAAGTAGCATTTAATAGCTATACATAAATATATATGCATTGCATGTAAAACAGCTGACCTGCTTAATTAACAGTGATGGAAACAGATATTGAGACAAGTAACTTATATAATAGCTGATTTATATAACTGGATAGGTACTGCGTACCTTTGCCAAAATAGATAACATAGACTACATGCAGACATGTAACTCCCTGTATCAACTTCTTTCTTAAGTTCACATATTGTTCATCTCTTCTGTAAAGAACTGATATCAAGTACTATAATGAAAGTTTAAACAATTTTTTCCTTAGCCAAGTGAAATACATTAAGATAAATATGTCAAAACCAAAAACATTACTGCTGTCCCTTAAGCCACTCATTATCCTTTCTTTCTTTCTGTTCCTCCTACAAATGATGGTAGGTATGATAACCCAAATGTTTTTCTTTGTTTATTTTAGCTCTATGTGTAATACAGATTTTTTTCTTTTAAGTAGCTGCACAACTCTGTACAGAAAAATTAATCCATAAAGGAAAATCCTTCTTTTTGATGCATAGGCAGACTCTGCCAGAAGGTACGTACAGGTCACCAATAAAATGCTCTGTTTTTGAGAAGTGATACAGCAATAACTCCAGTGCGAAACTGCAATAATTAAGAAAATAAGAAGGAAAAATATTAGATACATTTACTCTATTAAAAAATCCCCCTACTCAGCCCTGGTGAAACCCCATCTGGAGTGCTGTGTCCAGTTGTGGACTCCTCAGTACAAGAGAGACATGGAGCTCCTGGAGCAGGTCCAATGGAGGGCGACAAAGATGATTAAGGGACTGGAGCATCTCATGAGGAAAGGCTGAGGGAACTGGGCCTGTTCAGCCTCAAGAAGAGATAAATGAGAGGAGACCTCATTAATGGGTATAAACATCTAAAGGGTGGGGTACCAAGAGGATGAAGCCAGGCTCTTCATGGTGGTGCAAATCTCTAGGACACACAAAGCTGTGGGTAAAAACTGATGCACAGGAAGTTACACAGGAATATGAGGAAGAACTTTACTGTGTGGGTGACTGAGCACTGGAACAGATTGCCCAGAGAGGTTGTGGAGTCTCTCTCATTGGAGATATTCAAGAACCATCTGGATGCAATCCTGTGCAATGTGCTCTAGGATGACCCTGCTTGAGCAGAGATGTTGGAGCAGATGTCCCACTCTGGTGCCTTCAAACCTTACCCATTCTGTGATTCTCTGATTTCTCTGATTTATGATCCCTTCTTCCAAAGGAAAGCTTTTACAAACATGCTATCAAGAGGTGAAGGTAAAAAATAAATTAATATCTTCACTTATATCTCATATATACAATTTAAATAAAAATAACAAAATAAATATGTATGTATGAAAGTATAACTCCAAACTCCTGAATAATCCTTAATCCAGAAGTTAAAATTACCATAAAATAATTATCATACTTGTCTCTTAATTTAGATTTTACTGCTCAGAAGTGGGTCTTGCTCATGTTGAGGTCTGCTGGCAAGGCACTGTCATGAGAAGTCTGAGTTTTGATTCTGGGAGCTGTTTATTCTTTTTGTAGCTCTGTATGGATTAATGGGTGAAGAAAGAAGTGTAGAAAAAAGATACTTGCAGCTAAGTAAACAGTGATATTTTTCAAATAACCTAATTTTAACTGTGTGTGATCTCCATTTTTATCACTTTCTGGAATTATCCTAGTGAAGAAAGTTTACTGACAGGAACATCAGGAAATATTTCTGTAAGACAAATTTCAAAGTCAAAATAGACATTTCTGCCAGATTTACATTTAGCCAGTAATAAAAGAGATGCACATTATGATCAGATTTCTAATCTGTTACTTATACTTCACAATATGATGATTAGACTTATAAAGTTTACAAGCAATCAAGAAAACTGTAATGAAGTTTCAAATAAAATAAATATTTATTTTCTGTGGGTTTTTCCTCTCCCTTTTTTCCCCATGATGGCTATTAAGTGGGGAGAAACACAGTCCCTTTCATTTGAAGATCCATTTACAATTAACGGAACTAGCCAGCACATGCTAGTGTGCTTACATAGTGGATGTAACACCTTTTCATAAAGATATTTTGTTATTTATTCTACTGTATTTCCTCTCAAGCAAAATTACCCTTTTATAAGCAAATTTGTTTCACCTTCTATTGTTGGCTGACAAGTACCATGAAATGATTCTATTTCCAATTGCTTACAAACTTGCATCACTTTTCTTTTTTTTTTTTTGAGTCAAGGTAAAAGAAAGATTTGAACACAGAGATGATGAAGATCAGGTCACAGGTCAGCTGACAAATCTTCAAATGGTATTTGGTGGGGTAAAACTACGACTGGGGGTTATAGTAAAGGATCTGAGACTTCCTGGAGAAGACAAGCTGCCTAGAAGCAGGTTACACCTGGGAATCTGAGCAGGGCTGTGAGACATAATGAGCATAAGGAAAGCCAGCTGGCTACAAAAGAATTTTGGGATGAGAGAAAAAGGAGAGCTAAGAGTTGACCAAGTACATTTGACTAATATTACATTCTTGTTTCTTTGTTACTTTAAGTATTCATTCTAAAGATTAAGTTATATCATATGCAGAATACAGAAAAGATAAACATGAACAGGAAAATGAAGAAAAACTTCCACAAGTTGAAAAAATAATAAGTGTAGGGAACATGTCCCGAGGTGCAACAGGAAGGCACCGAAGCTAGGGGACATGCGCAGAGATAGACAATCCTATTGGTTAAGAGTCACGTGGGATCAGGGTATAAAAGACCGCACGTTGTTTGAATAAACCTCTTTGTTTACCATCTCACAGGGAGCGTACATGGTTTCTTTATTATATAAAGGCAGCGGCCACGTGGCACGCTACAAATAAGTACTTTTTTTTTACAGTACAGGAGAAACAGAAACATGGGTCAGAACATGGGTGGTCTATTGGAAGTTCTGTCTTAAATTAAAAACTTGCTGATAAAGGATATTCAATACATGCTTGTGAGAACTGTAATAAATCACAAGGATCAGAAAAAGATCAAGAAAAACTCCTAAAGGACAAAATACCTGAAATATTAACTTCATATGGAGTTCCTCTCCAAATTGCTGAGTGCTGTTCTACAGTAAGACAGCTGACAGGTTGTCAATTATTAGAAAATATTATGGGCAGCTTTATGAGATGCCAGCCTTCAAGACAAATGTTTGCACTGAGCACATCAGTAGGAATTGTCTGTAACCATTAGAATTACTGAGATAATAATGTTTGCTGGCAGTGCTGAATTCAAGGTAGGAAAGATGTTACCCAAACATGACAAATTTGCAGAGGGATCTCATAATAGGGAAAATTCTGTAATAAAATGGAAAATCCTTTTAACATAAATATGTGTGAAATGCCATACCTTCAAAATGGGAACCCTAACTCTGTGCAACAGAAGATTGGCTCTGAGATGGTGAACACCATTTAGAAAGGAAAACTTGGCCAGAAGTTGTACAAATGTCAAAAATCATCCTGGAAGGAATAGAAGACAAAAGAGAAAACAATGCCATCCTACATAGAATCATAGAATGTTTTTAATTGGAAGGGACTTAAGAGATCATCTAGTTCCGTACCCCTTCTGTGGGCAGGGGCACTTTTCACTGGGTCAAGTTGCTCAGAACCCCATCTAACCTGGGCTTGGATACAGTGGTGTATCAACTTCTATCTTGAACAACTCTTGCAGTTTTGGTGCTTCCATCTCAAAAAGAGTATACTAAAACTGGGATGTTCTTGAAGAAAGTAATGATGATGACCACAGGTCTGAAACAGCTGATGTTTGTGCAGTGGATAGGCTGGAGTGCTGCCATTTAGAAAAACAAAGGATAACTATGGTGGGAAGAGACAAGAATCTAGGAAAGTGTAAGAACTGCAGGTGATTTATTTTCCACATCTAATAACAACACCAGAGGACATTACATGAATCCAAGAAGTAACATTCAAAAGACACTCTCAGATGCGATTCTTCACAGAGAATCTAATAAGGCCATGAAACTTCCTACCACAACTTATTCTCAACTTGGAAAACTGCAAAAGCAATTAGCTCAAATCATGAAATAAAGTAAAAAAAAAAAAAAAAATCAGAGACTATTTACACACAGATAGTAGATCTGTGCCAAGTAGTTCCTAAGATAAAAAAACACTGTTTTCTGGAGGAGTGTTATTATATCATTTACTTGTCCTTGTGCTCTTTCATAAGTATCTATTTATTGTTCACTCTAGAAAATAGGATTCATGGCTTCTTGCACATCTGGTCTGAACTGACATGATTACTCTTACATACTTCTGTCCCAGTAAAGGTAGAAGGTGCAACCACCCTTTAATTCTTTTGTGCTTATTTAGTACAAACAGTATTATATACAATATTGCAGTCTGTAATGAATCTTATCCCTTCTATTTAACCTATAGTTCATTCAGTAAGCTAGATAGATGTCTGAAATTTAAAAAAAAGAAGTATATGATAATGTAGTTTATCTCATCATTTGCCCTATTTCTGTATCTTTTGAATCATGGCTAGGCTTTGTGAACGAACGAAGATTTGGGAAGGGCTCTACCCACGTTTCTTGCAAGCGCGTTGGTGGCTAAAAAGGTCAATACAAGATAGGCATGTCTGGTTGCAAAAGGCACAGCAGAAAGACTCCTTAGATGGTATATTCTGCAGGGTTCGATTCTTTCTGCGTTGTCTTTTCTCCTCAAGAGTGATCCTGCTTGCGTTCTCAAAAGTATCAGCAGCATTATAGATGGTCTGTCTCCAGACCTCCCAATTGGAGGCCAGAGTAGACCAGTTATGCTGATCAATATGGCTGAGGCTGAGATGTTGTTTCAGGGAGTCCTTGTATCTTTTCTTCAGGGCTCCTCTCTTGCGGCAGCCGGTGGCAAGTTCACCATAAAGCAAGATCTTAGGGAGGCGGTGGTCCTTCATCCTGGAGACATGTCCTGCCCATCGCAGCTGCGTTCTCAGCAGCATGGCCTCAATACTTGTGATTGCTGCTTGTTCAAGAACAGATGTATTGGTCACATAGTCTGACCAGTGGATGTTTAGGATTGTACGGAGGCAGCGTTTATGGAAGCGTTCTAGGAGTCGCAGGTGGTGGCGGTAAATGACCCATGTTTCGGAACCATATAAGAGAGTAGACAGCACTATGGCTCTGTAAACACTGATCTTGGTACTTTTCTTCAAGTGTTTATTATGCCATACTCTTTTATGGAGTTTTCTGAAAGCACTATATGCCTTCGCTAACCTGTTGTCTATCTCCCCGTCAATCTTACCATCCGAGGAGATGAGGCTGCCTAGGTAATTAAACTGCTGGACTGATTTGAGTTCTGATTCGCCAATGGTGATGTGGGGATGATGGAAGACTTCCTGAGGTGCCAGTTGATAGAGAACTTCTGTCTTCTTTAAGCTGACTTCCAGCCCAAAGAGCTCAGCAGCGTCTGCAAAGCAGGATGTTAAACGCTGCAGGGCTGCTTCTGTGTGGGCAACAAGGGCGGCGTCATCAGTGTAAAGCAGCTCCCGGACAAGATGGTTTAAGGTCTTGGTGTGGGCCTTCAGTCGCCTTAGGTTGAATAGGCTTCCATCAGTACGATATCGAATGTAGATACCGTCCTGATCATCGAGGTCTGCTGTGACCCTTTGGAGCATCATGCTGAAAAAGACTGTGAAAAGGGTAGGAGCGAGAACGCAGCCTTGTTTCACACCATTCTTTATTAGAAAGGGCTCAGAAAGTGTGTTGCCATATCTGACTTGACCATGCTGATCCTCATGAAGTGAGATGATCATTTTAAGGAACTTGGGGGGACAACCTAAACGTTCCAAAATCTGCCAGAGACCTTTTCTGCTCACAGTATCGAAAGCCTTGGTGAGGTTGACAGAGGTTACATAGAGATTCACATATAGGCCTGAAGGTATTCATCTCTTCTGATGGGGCATAACTGGCTCAGCTGTGCTGATGAGACAGGTAGCTATGAAAGGGTCAGAAACCATCAAAGGCCCCAGATAAATTTCTGGGGCCTCCCACCAGAGGACTGCACATGATCCACAGTGTTGCAATAGACAGTGTAAAACTCCCCCCGTCCCAAGGGAGGTACCTGGGCATTCCCACATGAACCTGAAGGTACATTAACCATTGAACTCTATGTTCTACAGACTTGCCCCACTCCCAACAGATCTAAATTGCAACCATCACACATTGAAATTGTTGCATCCACAGGTGGTGATATCCTTCCTCTCTGCTATCTACTCTTATCCTTTCTTTCTTTCTTTCTTTCTTTTTCCTTCTTTCTTTCTTTTTTTTCTTTCTTTCTTTCTTTCTCTTCCTTATTATATTTGTATTTTCTTAACTGATATATTTTTACTTTTATATTGCTATATTAATGTCGATAATAATAACCAAAATGGCTACGTACCTCATTTCCACTGTAATCAAATTGTTCTAAAATAAACCCTACATATATATACGTATATATATATATGTAAGGTTTATTTTATATGTGTGTGTGTGTGTATATATATATATATATATATACATATATAGACAGCAGTCATTCAGTTTCACTCTAATTCATCCCAAGGGATCTATCAACAAGAACCTCAGTTACCCTCCCCTCCAAGGGCAGGTCATAACACAAACAGAAACAAAGTTTTAGTTCTGACCTTGCGCAGGCAAGAATGAAGGCAGCAACTTTCCATTGTGGTGTGTTGTATAACAAGTGCACAAAAACACAATCCACTGTCCACTCATCAAGCCCACATTTTTTGAACTTATCTATGAGGATTTCAGGGGAGACAGTGTAAAAAGCCTTGCTGAAGTTGAGGTAGACAATATCCACTGCTCTCCTGTCATCTGTCCAGCCATTGTCCCATCATAGAAGGCAATAAGGTTGGTTAAGCACAATTTCCCTCATGAATTCATCAGTCTGTTTTAAGCTACTTCTATATAAAAAATCAAAGAAGGTGAACAAAGAGCAGAATTTTTCTATATATATGTTTCCAAAGGTTTTTTTAAAAATAGAACATGATACGTTTAGGTGAAAAAGTGAATGCTTGTGCTACTGTAGATGAAAGTGTTCTGGCACCAATTTAACTTGGTTCTAGCCAAAGTTGTGCTAAAAGAAAGTGATTAAAAAAAAATCCTTGGTTGAACACTATATTAAAAGGGCTTCCAAGAAATTACTTGAGGGAAACCAGTTGTATTACTTTTCCTTTTGATAAAATTTGATAAGGTCATTTGGTGTCAAATTACCTATTACGCCTAAGCAAGATTAATGTTTTTTACACATGGTGTCAGGTGAGGGATGAAAAGCTCTTTGAGAGGGTTTCCAAAGCTCTGTTCATGAATATTTGGAAAATTATTTTATAACAGGTTTTCTTTGCTGCCCTAGGGAGGTTATTTGCTCTACCTAAAGTAGCCTTCATGGCAATAGTGCTAACACAACAGTGTGTAATTGTGCTGAAATAGGCCCTGTCTACCTATCTGTATTGAGGATTTACAGGATTAAACTGATTCACTGGAAAACTTTGCGCTAACAAAATACAACTCCGTTAAGATCAAAGTTGAGTACTTTTTGCACTAAACAAAATATTTAAAGATAAATGCATATCCTGGTAATGCTGATTTTCAAAATAGATGTAAGGGTTTTTTAAAAATTAGATCTGTGTCAAAACTGGTAGATTTTTTAAAAACATTATTTCTTCTTTCTTCCAGACTCAAAAGAGTAGGGTTCTATTGCAGGATATCCTTTTTCTCTTCCATACACACTCAAATGTCTGTCCTCTTGAAAGACACATCTGTATTTCTGAGTAAAATGGAAGTTATTATTTTATGGGAATCAAAGTTTATTTATTCATCCATTGGTCCTGTAACCACAGTAAGTAAAAAAAGTTATTAGACTAGGTAGGATAGGATTTTAAACACGTATCAATGAATACAGTACTGTTCCTGGCATAAAACTCATCAGAGTGATGCCTGGAAGGACAAGGGAATCCAAACTAATGGAGGTTGAGATTAGCCTGACTGGGAATAAGAGGTGGAATGTCCTGGTTGGGGCTGGGGTACAGTTAATTTTCTTCACAGTGGCTGGTATGGGACTGTGTTTTGGATTTGTGTTGAACACAGGGTTGATAATATGGAGTTGTTTTTGTTATTGTTGAGCACTTCTTGCACAGAGCCAAGACCTTTTCTGGTTTTTGTACTGCCACACTGGGGAGGAAGTTGGGCGTGCATGGGAGGCTGGGAGGAGACACAGCTGGGACAGGTGACCCAAACTGACCAAAGGGATGTTCCAGATCATATGACATCATGCTCAGTATATAAAGTGGGGAGAAGAAGGAGGAGTGAGGAGATGTTTGGAGTGATAAAGTTTGTCTTCTCAAGTAACCATTACACATGATGGGCCCCCCCCTGCTCTCCTGAGGATGGCTAAACACCTGGCTGCCCATGGGAAGCAGTGAACTAATCCCTTGTTTTGCTTTGCTTGCATGTGTGGTTTTGCTTTCCCTGTTAAGCTGTCCTTATCTCAATTCATGAGTTTTCCAGCTTTTACCCTCCTGATTCTCTCCCCAGTTCTGCTGGTGGGGAAGTGAATAAGTGTCTGTGTGGTGCTTGGCCACTAGCTAGGCTTGAACCATGACAGTTAAAGAAATAGAAAAGAATAGTGGCCAAAGGGAAGATCATGATACATAGGAGATAATGTCCCTGTACAAACCTGTGAATGGTAACCTCAAGCTAGCTCTCTAGTGTTACTTTTAAGTCTAAGTTTTTCAACTCTTTTTCTTACATGCCATTTCCTCTTCCTCCCCTTGCCACTTCTGCCTGTCACATATGAAATTTTTGATTAGTGCTTAAAAAACAAAAACAAAAAACCCAAGGAAAATTATTTGAAAAACTTTAATTTTATAATTTATCACCAAAGTATCTGTAATTCATTTAACTAATCATAATATACTGCAGTATCACTCAGAGCAGGGCATAAGAAATTTTAAGTGGTTTCAGTATTCACAAAAGGAAAAATTGCAGCAGGATCAACATCCCAATGCCTGTGATGAAACATCTTCATGGGGACATTTCATAGGGTTTTTTGTGTCACAATTTATTGAGCCAGACTCCTCTTTCCTCTGATTGATTCCCAATATCTACACCAGAAAAGAAAAACATATTGCTATATCTCTCATGAGATTGTACATCTAATGACCAATCTCTATTATTCAGTACTATTTTTCTACTCTGTAAACCACAGCCTACCTGTAATGCTCTTTGCATGATGTACGGGGAAAAACAAGTGAGCTAAGTATATCTTATGTCTGAATTTTTAATTTGCAATCCATCTCCATTGTCCCTCCAAAAAAATTGTACATGGAAGAACACATTTCATTTATTCAATAAAAATAAACTCAGTCCTAATGCAGATTTAGATGCTTTGCAGAGACACAAATATATGCATGAAATAATGTCTAGTGTTGAAAACAAAGGAAAAATCATTAGCTGAAGATGTATTAGCTTCTAACTCTTCTCATCATTCCATACAAAAATGAATCACCTATATTGCTTGCCTGCTACACTCATTTAGCAAGTAGTATACAAAGTGTTTTCTATTAGATGAAAATGTAACAGTCTTTCAGGGCAGGAAAAAATGGTGTGTGGTGTTGGATTGCTGCAAGCTGAAGCCAGTTCCGATTCCATCATTGCTGGACTTGTCTGGTTTAATCAAAGTCCATTCTTTATTAATGTGGCAATTAGAAGTAGTTGGATTCAGATTCTCAAATCTGCAGTAGTAGCGATGGGTGCTGCGAGATGCCCAGATGGGCACATGCCCAGCATAGAAGTAATGATATACAGTGTTATATAGTAATTAACAATATACAACTTAATTCATTGGATATTCTCACCCAAAATCAAATCCCCTTGAGGTACACACTGGACCTCCCCATCCTCCTGCACTGCCCAACAAGTGCACCCTGGTCCTTGAGAGAAAGCAAGCCCATGGACAGGTTTTTCTTTGCCTGAGGCAGAAATAACATGGACTGTATTTCTCAGCATATTTTTAATATGCACTACAGAAACTTTATCCCCTTCTATAGTACATAGAAGTATTGATTAGGCAGGTCACACTAGATTCTCCAGTGTTGACTAACCAGGTGGCTTTTGCTAAATGTGTATCCCAAAGTTTGAAGGTTCCACTACCCATTACTCTCAGTGTAGTCTTTAACAGTCCACTGTATTGATTTTTTCAGATACTGCTGCATGATAGGGAATGTGATATACCCACTCAATACCATTCTCTTTGGCCCATCTATGAGATTGTTTCATAAAGGAGTCCCACTGTCTGACTCAATTCTTTCCATAAGAGTTGCTTTTTAAGGCCCATGGTTGTGTTCCATGCAGTGGCATATGGCACAGGATATGCTTCCAGCCATCTGGTGATTGTTTCCACCCTTGTAAACACGTGGCACTTGATGTCATGGCTTTGGGGGAGTGTGATATAGTTCATCTGCCAGGCCTCTTCATATTTATGTTTCAGACCTTGTCCTTCATACTAGAGAGGCTTTTATCACTTGGTTTACTTCATTGCAGCACATTTCACATTCATGGATAACCTGTGTAATAGTGTCCATGGTTAAGTCCACCCCTTGATCATGAGCCCATCTATGTGTTGCATCTCTTCCTTGATGGCCTGGCGTGTCATGGGCCCAGGACATAGAAAAAATTCACTCATATGTTGCCAGTCCAGAACCACCTGAGCCACTTCAGTCTTAGCAACCTGATCTAACTGTTGGTTTTTTTGATGTTCTTCAATGGCCTGGCTCTTGGGCACATGAGCATATAGGTGACATACCATCACAACCAGGTTCTTCACCCAAGCAGCAATATCTTGCCACAACATGGAACTCAGATGGGTTTACCTCTATGTTACCAATTGTTCTGCTTCCATTGCTGTAACCACTCCCACAAGGCATTTGCCATCATCCCTGAGTGAGTATAGAGATAGAATACTGGCCATTTTTCTTGGTCAGCAGTGTCTAAATCTAGATGGATGGCTTTCACCTCTGAAAACTGACTCGATTCACCTCCTCCTTCAGCAGTTTCTGTGGCTTGTCCTAGAGGCTTCCATAAAATCACCTTCAATCTCTGATGCTTTCCTACAGTACAGCAGGACCCATCGAGGCATATTGCTTCTCACTTTCTAGTAATTTATTATACAGTGGAGCCTCTTCAGCAGACGTCACTACCCACTCTGGTGATATTCCCAAGGCTTTGCTTTCTGGCCAGACCGACCACTTCCAGTATTTCTGAATGACTGGGGTTTACTATTTGAGCTTATTGTTTGATCAGTGTGACTCACTTACTTCATGTAGCATCACTTGCATGATACATACAGGAGATCCTCCCTTTGAACATCCAGTACAGCACAGGTAACCGAGCTGCCAGGAGGAGCTGTGCTTCAGTACCAATCACTTCTGAAGCAGCTCAAACCTCTTTGTAAGCTGCCAGTATCTCTTGCTCAGTTAGTATAGCAGGCTTCAAATCTTCTGTATACCCGACTCCAAAAGCCTGAGAGTCAACCTCAAGTCTTCCCTGGTGCTTTCTGCCAGAGGCTTCAGATAGGGCCATTCTTCCCTGGTGCAGTGTAGACAGCATTTTTTACATCTTGCCCTCTCCAGACTAGCTCAGAGGCCACTGTATGAACTAACTGATGCCTGATTTTTTCAGAGGCTTGTCATTGTTCAGGGCCCCATTTGAAATCATTCTTCTTCCGGGTCACTTGATAGAGAGGGCTTACAATCAGGCTGGAATTTGAAACATTCTCCAAAAGCCCGTAATGCCCAAAAAAGCTTGTGTTTCTTATCGGTTGGTGGAGACACTGCTGTTATCTTTATCATCACATCCACTGGGATCTGATGACATACATCTTGCCATTTTATATCTAAAAGCTGGATCACTTATGCAGATCCTTGACCTTACTTTGTTTTATGGTAAAACCAGCCTTTGGAAGGATTTGGACTATTTTTCTCAAAGAAAGATGGCTGTGGTTTAACCCTAGTCAGAAAGTACCACACAGCTGCTTGCTCACTACCCTTCCCTCTGCCCCATGGAGTGAGAAGAATAGAGAAATGATAAAAATCATGGGTTAAGAATAGTTTCATAATTGAAATAAAATATACTAATACTACTGCTACTACTACAGCTACTACTGCTAATACTGTTGCAATGGGAGGGGGAGAGAGAAAGAGGGAAACCAAGAAAAACGAATGATGCACAATACAATTGCTCACCACCCACTGACCAATGCCCAGCCCATCCCTGAGCAAAGATCTTTCCCTCATGGGTGATCTTTTGAACTGGGCATGACATTCTGTGGTATGGACCATCTCCTTGGCCAGTTCAGATCAGTTGTCCTGGATGTGCTCCCTCACAGTTTTTTGTGCAACTCCTCACTGGCAGAGTGTGGGAAACTGAAAAGTCCTCTGATTCATAGCAAGCACTACTTAGCAACAACAAAAATATCAGGGTGTTGTCAACATTATTCTCATACTCAATCCAACACACAGCACTGTACCAGCTAGTAAGAAGAAAATTAACACTATCCCAGGCAAAACCAGGACCCAGAGAGAGAATAATAGGCATGAACTAGTGTTTAATGTGCTGAAAACAAAAGAAAAATCATTAGCTAAAGATGTATTTGCTTCTAACTCTTCTAATATCATCACTCTATATAAAAATGAATCACCTACAGTGTTTGTCTGCCACACACTTATTTAGCAAGTGGTCTACAAAGTGTTTTCTATTATGTGCAAGATACTTCAACTTAAGAGAAAACATAAAACATGGTATAGCTGACTTTTATAGCAATCCTAATGAAACTTTCTGAACCTTTGTGGATAATATTTTACAGAAAATGGATAACAATGACTGCACATACAAAATACTTGCAGGATATATAGGACACAGAAACAGTTTCAATTATGGAATATACTACAGTGTTTTCCAACACATGCAAAATGTAAATTTCCACATTGCTCTGCCTGGATTATACCATCTGCAGGAGCTAAAGAGCTAAAGTACACATCCAGAGTAAAGGGATGTGGCCAAACTCAGCTAGACAAGGAAACAAAGTTTTGAAGACAAAAATCACAGTTGGGAATGAATGCAATTTTTGAGCCCATTTTCTGTTTATCTACGCTGCATTTAATCTTTGATAACTTAAGAGGGCAAAGGAGTACAGAAGAGGATTTCTGTTATTTTACTCTAGCCTACAGTATAGCTTAGAATAATTAAGTATCTCTTACAAAAATTCACTGCTAATTATCTCACTTCCCTAAGAGCCTTGGAATCGGTTTCCATTGGGAATTGTCTGGTGAAAATCACACCTCATTTCACAACTAATTTTTGACTAAGATCTGAAAAAACTGTGACTAGAAAGTTCTGGTATGCAAGGATATAACTTTAATAAATATTATGAAGATTTCAAGGGTCTTCTTTTCCATGAATTATCATGGTAGAAAGCTCAAAGTAATTACTTACATCTAAATTCCTTAATCAGTTTGCTTCAAAACCAGAAGAAAGGTGGTTTGGAAAAACTGAACATCTAAGGTTTCCCTCATGATAAGGACAATCTGAAGCTGCCAAAAGATGCAATCTGACATGGACTCAGATTGCCAGGAATTACAATAAGGAAGCTATTGTTTTATGATCAAGAGAATAATTAATATTCTGAGTACATTCTACATGAAGAACGAATTTGTTGTGGGATATGTATAGGAAACATACGACAGTGCGTGCACAGGGAGTTTTAAAGTACTTCAATTTATTGAAACTTTTAGGAATGCACTTCAGTTAGGAGGAGTTGCTCTTTGTACCACCTCATTGCAACATTAAGGTCAAATTCCCAAATGAAGTTCAGAAGTTTTCTGAAAGGAAATTCTTTAGATTGCCTAATAGTATTGGCTGACCAAGACACAGGTGAGGAGTGACTGTTGTTCAAACTGGGGTTTACTATTTGAGCTTGTTGTTTGATCAGTGCAACTCACTCACTTACTTACTTGTTGTATGAACTTTCCTAATACCCTTTTTTTTTAATGCTGGCTGTACATCCATTCGCTGGCAGGTGGTAATTGTATACCCAGCAGGTTCAACGGGTTTGTTTCCTATGCCCAAGGTAATAATTTGATTGACTCAGTGTTAACTTCATGTTATATTTGGCTAAAAGCAGGGAGAAAAACTGACTCTACTGTGTTCTTGCTGCTGCACACTGGGTAAGGTACAACTATGAGGAGGTGGCATGACACTGCATCTTTCTTGGAGAGCAGTTAACCACACCAGACCCCAGATAGGCAGGGAGACCACTACCCATGAGAGAGAGGAATTTCCTAATGTGGCAGTTGGGCAGCTGTGAGCCAAATTTTGTTGTGATAAGAAAAAACTAACAGACTTTCCTAAAGACTCTGTGATGACTGTGTGAAGCCTTTACCAGATTAAGGTGCCCTTGACACTTGATAAATGAGAGCAAGTTTGAAGATGCTAACTTTCCCAGTTACAATGTCCAGGACTGAGGCAGACAGAGGAAATAACTTTCAGAACCTGTAACTACTGGCAAAACTGAATTTTCTGTAATTCAAAATTAATTTCAATATAGAATATACTGTAATAGGAGATCATTAAATATGAAAAACTTTCTGATATTTCTTTGTGTCCTTACTTTAAGGAAAATACAAAGTTCTATCTCAATGCTTTGACTAGTGGGATCTCAGGGAATAGTAAATGCTCACAGGGCAAATTCCTATAAAACTAAGTGTACCAAAGTGTGTACAGACTTAAATCACTAAATTTAAAATAGCAAATATGTTTATATTATATAGAATTAAATTAATGTATTTAAAATATCAAATAAATATATATTATGAGGGTCTTATCAGTTGTTCTCTTTTCCACCACCTCAGCACACCTACTGTAGTAAAATGCCAGGGTAGTAGGGGTGTGTATGCAGTCTGTCAGCCTGCAGCTGCAGATAATTTTCTTGTTTGCCTTCTACAGTACAGATCACTTAACAGAATGGTGTCTGTCATATCTCAGCTTTACTTGCAAAAATTGTGCTCACAGTGAAGCAGAGAAGTTCTTTCTGAGCTTGAATATTGAATTTTTTATAATTTTTTAAGTGAGCCTTTTTTAAAACAATCTGTTTTACTATTACATTTCTGATAATCACACAGGACATGGAGATATGTAATTGGTTATTCTCAGTTCTCTGCTGTTCAATAACACTCTGAAGAGGTGACGTGGCTGATTAAAGCGACTTGGACATTTGCAAAGCCTATCTGGAGATGAAGTTGACTAAAAGACTGTAGGAAGCACTAACCCTACTGCTAATGACGTGGTGCCAGGGAAAAAGAAAGTAGAAACCTGACTGGCAAAACAGTAAGCTGGAAGCCATTATCAGGACTGAAAAATTTGGGCATTTCAAGGATCAGAAACATAAGCAGTTTTCTGACGTTAGCATTATGCAACTTAGTACATATAAAAAATCTTTGGATCTCCTTCACTTGAATTTAGGTGGAAAATAATATGCAGGTACAATGTGGGGATAGTTCTGAAACTAATTACATCTTCCTTAACCTGATGTGTCCTTAATGTGATACTTACTCAGTTACATCTCAATGATTTATCTTCGGGTGTTTGAGATGCATACATACAGAATCAGGAATTAGCGGTTCACCATATTATAAATGAAAAAGTAAGAGATTGGCAGAAATGTAAGTTTGGGGTTTGAGGGTTTTTCTGTTTGGTTGGTTGGTTGGTTGGTTTTGGTTTTGGTTTCTGTTTTTAATTATTTTTTGAACATTTCCAGAAGCGGTGTCAACATGCATTCTAATGATTTATATATATAAAAAATCCTTGTCCTTGTTAAATTCATATTTTATAGACTCAGCAATGACCACACAACATGCAAAATGAGTGATTTGAGTATAGATAGCCTGCATAAACCACAGAATGTGGAAAAAAATATTTAATTAATATTTCTCTCTGTGACATAAAATATCAGAGGAAATAAGCACATTTTTCAAATGTGGGAAAATTGCATATCTTCTGAAATTCTACCCATTGCTCATGTTCGCTTAAGGCAGCCATTGATACAGAGAAATTTTGTCTGAAATTATGAAACTGATTTGGCATGATAGATACATAAGATTTAATTTAATATTAGACAAATAAAACCAAGCACTATACAAAGCAAGTATGAAGGCAATCAGTAATGCGAACAACATGTATACCTTGGAGGACAGAGAATACGGCAGTAAGTAAGGCGATTGATGACAGAAAAACTGTACGAACAAGAAATCCTTGAAATCATAAGAGTGCCATGTAGGGAAACACAGGTACTGGTTACTACTCGTCTTAGTGCTGTCAGTTTCTATGAATCGTTATGGTTATATTTATGTTCATTTTTCCTGAATGTCATGTATGAACACAGTGACCAGGTTTGTTCTTTTTGTGTTTTTTTTCCTCTGTGGATAAAAAAAAATAAAAAAATAAGAGTTTGTGTTTCTAAGATGGGTGACAGGAGAAGACCTACTTGTTAGAATAAATTATGCTGTCTACTTGGATGATCTGCTTCATCTAAAATAAGATCTCGTCTTCCCTCATTAACTGCCCAGAACAGGAAATGGATTTAGGAAAATGCATTCCTTCTCAGGGGATGTCAGACCTCTCATGTGTAACTCTCTGAGAATTACTTCCTTCTTTGTCATACAAGGAGGCATGTCTAGAAACTCCATAGTCTTTCTCCTAGTATGTAAAAGGGAAAGGGAGACAAAAGTTTCTAGCAGTCCTATCAAAGTATCTGACACTACAGAAAAAACCTAAGCGGACTTCTTAGGAGGAATTAACGTAACAATGAAACTAATAAAGCTATAGCTAGATAAACTTCATTTGTAGAAAACTTTTTTCCCTGGAAAAAATCAAGTGATTCAGCAAAACTAACCATATGATTAAGTATATGTTTACGTGATTTAGCTGTTCAGGACAAAGTCTAATCTACCAAGTTTGACCTTAAATGAAGTTCTTGCAAACCTCACAAAGAAAACTAATTTTGTGTGTGTGTATGCGGTTATAACACCTTTTAGTTATAAAATTCATTAAAATTTCCATTTGGAAAACTTCTCGAAGTAAATATTTTTTTCTAGGTGAAAACCCTGTTGACTTTCAAGTGATAGGAATGATTAATTCATTCAGTATGTTTTTGTTCTGTGTGATATCACTGCATGTTATTTATATGGCAGAACATTTAAATATTATGCTACTAAGTAAAGAATTCATCAATTGTCTGACCATCCTTACTATATTGAGAAGGTAAGAACATGATACCTAAGAGTACTAAGGAAAAAATGACATTACCTTTTTTTTGATAATCACTCTGTAGTAAAAAATATCATTAACCTCCATTTAAACTTAAAAATATTATTCAAAGAGCTTGCTGTATCTATGCAAAATATAGATTTTGGATTAATTTGAAGGTAAATTTAAATTATTGTTAAAATCAAATGAAGTTAAATGGTCTCTCAGAAACTACACTGAATAAATGGAAGAATTAATTTTTTTTTTCCCTGAAGAGTTTACTAATGTTTCAATTGTTTTCGTTTGATAGCATCACTTTAGGAATTGCCAAATGCTGTCAATAAAAAAATCCCAAGTATTTGACACAAAAAATGTAATTGTCTATTTTGCTTGAGAACTATTGGACCTGTCTACCATTTGTCTTTTTCAGTATGAGATACAAAAAAACCCTAAAACATTCAGGATTTTTCAGTAGGTGGCAGGAAGAGAAGGAAAAATTTGTAAAAATAATGAACAAAAGAAAACTTCATTATGCCTTTTTCTGATCCTGGTATTTCATTCAATTACATCTTTCTTTCCTTCGCAAAGTCCTCTCAGAGAAGACCTTTCAACATTTATCTTCACCTTCAGAAGAATCCCCAATAAACCAAACAGAATAATGTCCCAACTTAATCTAATATTGTTACAGCATCCAAAAAACTCAGAAAAGCTCCAAACCCTAAAGACAATTTGGTTTAGACAATACTAAAGACATTAGTAAAATTCATAGCAGAGTCACAGTTCAGTGTTTTATTAGCCATTAGAGTACAGAAATATAATTTTTAATGCCAGTTGTCTGTGGATTTAGTGACTTTTATTTAAACTTGCATTGTATACTATTTGGAGACACAATGACAGTTAGACAATTTTAATTTTATCAGAGAAACATTTTAGATTGCTTTTGAAAGGCTATATTTTTTCTCATATTTGTTTTAAAACTGGCTATAGAAACTCATGAAATTTCTGCCTTTTTCATTACTTTGAATAGTGGCAGTATATTTATCTGTTCATTTCTGGATAACTCCACAAATAAATTTCTTGTGGAAGGCTAAATCCCAAGAGTGTACTTTACTTTTAGAGTGGATGCAGAAATGTTTCATCCTAGTTTATTGATAGCTGAGATGGACCAGAGTGATATGCTTTGCCAGGAAATAGTCTGAGGAAAACCAACACCGATACACAAAAAAACCCCATAAAGCAAACCCAAAGAAATTGTAAAATATTTGACATAAACTGAGAGCAGTGTAGTACTGGAATAGGTTTGAATATAACAAATGGGTCTATCAAAGGTTTTTCTATAAGACCATGTGTTTAGAAACCATCAGTGACTGTTTAGTAAAAAATATATTAATCTAAAATGGGATGTAGACGGAATCAAGGCACCATGCTAAAAATTCAGAAAGTATGTAATTGCAGTTCCTTTGTCTGAGCAATTTTCCTATCATCCCATGGTTTCAAAGTGAATGGAAACTAAAAAACTTCCCTGATGAACAACTAGATTTTCAAATGACAATGCTGTGGAATCTGAAAGCCCTATTTATTTGAAGCAAACTCAGTACTCCTTTCTGGTCTTTGTTTTTCTAATGAGGAGGGGCTAGCCATTAAGACACTGGTGCACCTAAGCTTAGGTGCTTAATTTCTTCATTAGAGCTAGTCTTAGTCATCATTGTGTGAAGGCTTTATGTCATTTGTGTAAAGGTTTCATCCAAAGAAAAAAAATAAATTCTATTTTGGCTGTCACTGGCAATTTAAATAGCAGATTTGCAGAGGAACTTGTGCATTAATGCTAGGCCTTAGGGATATTTACATGAACCCTTTAAATTAAACCCTTCAAATGAACTTTCTAATCCTATAGAATTGACAACCGTGCATTCAGCTA
This sequence comes from Neopelma chrysocephalum, assembly GCF_003984885.1. Classification (NCBI taxonomy): domain Eukaryota; kingdom Metazoa; phylum Chordata; class Aves; order Passeriformes; family Pipridae; genus Neopelma; species Neopelma chrysocephalum. The sequence continues at coordinate 24,455,520 of NW_020897690.1, forward strand.
AGTTTATTATTCATGTCATAATGATTTATGGGCATTTTAACAAGTTACAGCCCACGTCTTATGTTGTCACGTCTTTTTGAAGATCAGTTACTCGGATTAGCTATGCAAGTGTATGGATATTTCTTGTGAGTTGCTTAGCAAGAGACATCCTTTAACACAGGATTTCCTCCAGCTGTTTGATCAGAGGCCATGTTTCTGTCAACAGTTGATCTCTAAACTGCAGTTTTTCTTTAGACAAAGTGAAGGGATGTTTCTTATGCAGCTTACTTTTATGTTTTTATTGTTATTCTTATTCCTATAAACCTGTAAACCAACTTTACTTCAGCATTATAAATTCAAATGCAAACTATGTAATTTTAAACAAGATTTTCTCTAAGAAGATTTGTAATAAGTAGCTTGTTAAACTGTCTGTGAAGTTAAACTGACAAACCTAAGAGCTCTTGTTAGCAGTTAATTCTTTCGGAAGAATTAAAATAAGGTACGGACTTGGGAGACAGACTAACAGGAAGACAAACACAAAAAGAAAATGCTTAACAGTGGTATGTTTAGAGACCAATCTAAGTTTATACTCTACAAACTCTGACAATGAATTTTGTCTTACAGTTAACACTAAATATGAACGATGAATACTGTATTTGTTATTAGAATATCTATATAGACTAAAAATTCCAAGGTCCCTAAAAGTCCCTGGTTACTCCTGGGCTTCAGCACCAAAAAGACTGCGGTGAGGTGTCACATGCCTGGATGCCAGGTACCCAGCAAAGCCCCTCTATCACTTCTCTCTGCAGCTGAACAGGGGAGAGAAAATACAGAAAGGTTCTTGAATTGAGATAAGGACAGGGAGAGATCACTCACCTATTACTTTCACAGACAAAACAGGCTGAACTTGGGAATATTAATTGACTTTATTACCAACATAATCAGAGCAGGAAAATGAGAGGTAAATAAATCTTAAAAATACCTTCCCTCCAGCCCTCCCTCCTTCCCAGACTCTACTTCCTACACCATAGAGGCACAGGAAGACAAGGAATGAGGGTTACAGTCAGTTCATCACAGGCTGTTCCTAACACTGTTCAGGGAGAGGATTCCTTCCCCTGCTCCAGCATGGAGTCCCTCCCATGGGAGACAGTCCTCCATTAGCTTCTCCATAGTGATTCCAGCAGTAAATAATCCCCTCTTTGCTTTGCTTGCACATATGGCTTTTGTTCCAGCTATTAAACTGTTTTAATGTCAATCCATGAATCTTATCACCTGCCATTTTTTTCCTCTCTGACACACAGCAGACGGGAGTCAGCAAGGAGTTCCATTAGATGGGATAAACCCATCAAACCAAATGCTGAGTGGCCCATTTCTGTTATTGAAAAATGGATTCAAGCACACTCCCAAGGGAAACGTCATTCACATAAAAAACAGCCAAAAATTGAAGACTAGAGGTTCAGAATTAATAGAGTTAAACATTTGGCTGTCTTTTCCACAAGTAAAATCTAATGTCTTTGAACATATTATAGTTGCTCTAACAGCTGTAGGCTTGCAGATATTCCTTACTAAAGGATGGCTACTATTCTAAGTAGCATATTCCATAAGGTCTTTGTTTTTTCATTGTGAACATACAGAAAAATGTCACATAATTTATTATATTAGTGATATGCGGTTATAAACAATTTAAGTGCTGTAAATTTGATGTAATCTGCCACAACTAAAAAAGGAAGCCAGCTATAACTGAAGACAAATATACACTCACAGAAGTGCACCACACTCCAAAATCAAGAATATCTGACATTTTGCACTAAAATATTGAAGCTGTTGCCAGTCTATGTAGCCAGAGAATTCTGCACTTTTCATTCAATATCAACTTATTAGTCTCAGAGGAAAGGTGATTAATGGCTAGTCATACTATGAGAGGAGAGAAGAAACTGAAGGGTGTGAAAGTCAGCTAGAACTGCCCTAGCAACCTGAATAATTCCATTTCCTGCTTGCGAAAATTGCCTATGTTGTTACAGGTGAGTTGATTTGTTTGAGACTGTGAGACAATGCCTGCATACTGCTCAATAGGAAGGATGAAGGACACTTAAGACAGAAAGAGAGAAGCACTGGAAGAAAGGATTCTGCTTTTGTGACTAGTACAAAATGTGAAGTGGTATTTGATATAGAAGAGGTGAAGAAGGACATAAACTTTCTGTGTGTATCTGGTCCACATCTCTCATCCAAGTGTCTTATTAGTTTACTCCAGCACTGGGATGTGTTTTTTTAGGTATGCCCTATATATTACAGACATACCTTCTTTCCAAGTCCACCTTGGTGTTATGCAGTGATGGCATGGTATTTCAATGCCTTTTTTTTTTGGTGGGGATGGGAACTCTACTATTCCACGTTACAGTTCTTCTAACACAGTTTTCATTGCAGAAGCAAATATGAAAATGTGGCATAAAAAGTGAAACCATTGAGAGGATGTCTTTCAAATAACACTATAGATTTCTCATGGACAAGAAAACAGAGGAAGATTTTGATTTGATACTACACAAAACACCTAACAGAGACTATAATAATAATGGCCAGTCTTTGCGAACGAAGATTTGGGGAAAGGCCTTTTACCTTTCAAGCCTGCGCAATGGATTTTTTAGGTGAGACACAGCCTGTGCTGAACTGAGCCCACCCTTTAAATCCTAAGGTTCATCTGCCGGGGCCAAGCGAGCTTGGACAATGGCAGTGAGGTCCTCAGGATGTAGGTTTGTTTAGAGTGACCTTCTCATAGATGGATGGCCTCACAGGGCTAACGGGCTCCATCTGCCCGGGGGGACCGGGATTCGAACCTGCATCGCAGCGGTGAGAGTCCCGCATGCTAACCACTAGGCCACCAGGGGTCCCCTAACAGAGACTAAACCAGAGGCAAATCTCTTCATCTTCTGCCATTAATTCAACATGAAGTTGGAGACTAAAATTAAAAGAAAAAATTAATTATGTGCATTTGTTTTGTTAATGTACATCTAATAACTGAAATTCACAGCTATCAGCACTATTAATTGAAGTTGTCTACACATTAATGAAGACAAAATTTGTATTTGGCATAGTCATGAATGCTTCAGAGTCGGCTTTTAAATTCTGTATAACTGCATTTTTCAAGAAGAAAAATGCCAGTTATTTTAAATGTTTAAAATCATCCAAATTTTAGTCCTTTTCAACAGAGACAAGTGAAAAGAGAAATAAACATCACACCAATTAATAATTAATGATATTTACTTCTATTATTTACCATTGTAGCTGTAAGTATTCATCACCATAATATCTTAGCATCTTAGAAATGTCAGTGAATTACACCTCAGTTCACCAACCAGTAGGGAGTTTCTGTTATTCCTGTTTTACATTTCTGGAAGACAAGGGACACTGAGATTGATAGACTGATTTTTCAGAAGCACTAAGCATCTGGTTGTCCTACCGATTCCTTTCATTTGGCACTGCAAACCACAGGTCATTATTTTTTCTTCTATAACTTAAGGACTTTGAAAGTACCATTTATAAGAAACTTCCAGACTTGTGATACATTTCCTTATACATTTTTAAAGCTAACTTTGCCTAAGTCTGAGTTTGGAAAACATTGAAAGTAACAGAGAACTTATCTGTTGACTTCCAGCTTGCAGTTGAAAGTTTCTGAAGCAGTCAGAAACACGGAGTAAAACATAATTAAATCTTTTTTTTCCTTTCTTTTTCTTTTTTTTGTTATGGTTAATTTGGAAAACCACACTTTCTTGTCTGTCCAAAAAGAAATGTTTCATGTAGCATATCGAACAATGCTCACACATGAGGTATAGGGCTTAGAAATTATTAAGAACTAACAAAACTAAAGTATTATTTACACATGCAATTGCAAATTATCCTCATTTTCACCATATATTGCATTAATTTTAAACAACTTGATCACATAGTCTGACTTTTACCAGATAACTGCTATTTCTGAGTGTTCCACTGATGTTCAATCACCGTAACAAAGTTGATAAATGAGGCAGAGATACACTTCTCAATTTTTTTTATGAACTTAGACGATAATGCAGTCTAATGCAAAAGAAGAACAAAAGGAGGAGTCAGAGGAGATGAAAGTCAAGGATATCTTTTCCATTCCTTACACAAAATATTCAGTTCAAAGTTCAACACTTGTGTAGGGAATATTTAAAAAAAATTTTCTGTTCCTTTTTTTCCATAGATAAGTAATATTGACTGCATACAAACGTCATTTTTGAGGTTCCTATTTTTTCCTAAAATGCAATTCCAGCAAAACAGAAATTCTACTGGCACAGTAGGATGCACTGGCAATTTAGGATTGTGATTCTAAAAAAAATTACACTGCTGTTAAAGCACAAATCTGCAAATCTCATTTCTTTTGGTTTTGACAGAATTAGACACAGAAATATCTTTATTTGAGGAACATATTGCTTTATAATATTGTTTCATACTATTTCTTCGTAAAGCACCATGCCACATTAAAAGCAGCTCCACAATTTCTCTTTTTGTCTAATTGTCTACATGAATACAAGCACATTGATTTCAAAGGAACTACATCTAAGGTAATGCATAGATTGAGGTATTGTATTTTTGAACTGAGAACTTAATGAAAGAACAGACTCTGTGCCACTATTACATGGGTTTGGATCACAATTGCAGGCAACATTTAAGTTTGTACAGAAAACTGCACACCATGTTGTGCACTGACTTTCGATTATTTGAAACAAGAAAATCTAAATCAATCAGAAATCAACCCAGAGCTTATATGCCTTTTCCAGAAAGTCTCATGTCTTCTCATTTAAGACAACCTGTATGGGATTTTATTTCCAGGCCTTATTAGTGAATTATATCTTACCTAAAAACCTCATCTATTTTTAAGATTATATTTCCCCAAGAAAAAAGGCACAAACATAAATAATACTTTGATTCTAGTTACAGCAATGAAAACTTCTAGGAGGTAGAAGTGACCTCTATTTATTGGCTTAATCATAGTAGTTTGTATTAACTACCAAATATTTTAGGTGACGTAGAAACACACAGAAAAATGCAATGTACTTTCAAAGTTTTATGCTGACTTAAACCCTTCATAACAGAACTATCTACCTAAGTGAGAGTTGATTTGAAAGTTATAATGAAGATAAAATTAAACAACATAACTAAGTATACAGTGTTTTACTCTTTCTAGTTTTGCATATGGAAAGACTACAGGTAAGAGACAGAATTAAGAAAAACTGTGATCCTGCTTGTATAACAAACTTTGGCAGTAATACCCGATCACAGCGGATCAACTCACATTTAGCCTAACTTCAGAACAGATGCTGAGCATGGAAGTTGCATAAGGTTTAAGTTGCAAAAATTGCAGTTACAACATGTGATTGTAACAGATATGAACCTCAGTCATCAAGTATTCAACTACTTTGAAGGCTGCAGTCTTCAATATTGTAAAGCCACAGATTCTTATGTTTTATTAGCAACAGATGACACCTTGAAAAGAATTGGTAAGATTTGATCAAAAAATTAAAATTAAATTAAGTTTCAGTACGTATTTCCATTATGTACCTCTAGAAGGAGGAAAGGTGTATTGCAAAAAGGTAAGCAAAGAATTTACTACCAGACAGTAAAATGCTTAAATTTGTGTAAACATGAACAATAAGCAAGATTTCACTGTATAGAGCACAGCTGTCACACTGCAAAGATCAAGGAAGTGATCTCTGGCTCTTCTCTCTGTGCCTCACAATGTTGTACAATGTGTGTTAAAACCACAATGAGACATTCTGTCATCTAAATCCCATGTACTATTAAAAATGTTTAAGAAGGATCAGGTGAAGAACCAAGCTATGAATAGATGATAAATCCCGTTTATTTGTATATTATTAAGGATTTAGTCCCCTTCATTTCTGTATGAAGGGGAAAAAAAGCAGTACATAAATATTGCAAAATGTTTCCTATTCTCAAATAAGTATGTCTGTTACAAATGTGGTCTCATGTGATTTCATATTTCAGACTTTGTACTAAAGGCATCCAGATGGTGTAGTAAGAGAGTGTTCCAAAAATTTAACTGGCATCCTTGCTGGCGGTGACAGCTACTTTAAGTTGTAATTTCCTTATTCAACAAACAGAGTTTTGCACCAACACTGGAGAAAATGAGAGTCTTTAAGAATTTATGACATGGTAATCTTCACCTTTTCCATCCAGCTGAGAATGTTCCCTTTAGAGCTAGAGAACAGTTGTTATTACACACTGCCCTTTTTCTTACCTTCCCCTTTCATAGGAACTGTTTCTAAATCTGTCTGCTCACAGAAAAATATTTCTTCGGTCAGGATAAGGAAAAAAATGGACATGATTACACTCCTGGACATATATTCTTCGTTTTATTACACTCCTTCATTTTAACTTCACTAGAGTCATTATTATTGGCTCATAATACATGACAATGGTACCACTATCGCTCCTACTCCACAAATGCGGTAGATGTGCAGACAATAATGAAGACAATAATATAGTGCAGGCAATAATGAAGACATAGATTTCAACACACTAAAATCAATTGGAAATGCTTTCCGGTTAGTTGAGAAGCAAGCATGTAAATTATTAGACTAGTTACGAGCCATTTTCAAAGGTGGCTGCAAACACTAGATGGTAACACACCCATATGCCTGAGTATTTTAACTTGTCCTTGCTAACTGAATTATGTTTTCAGCAGTATGATCAAAAGAGAAGTTTGGATTTGAAATGTTACTTCAACTTTTGGAGAACTTCAGACTTTTTCTGTATAGGTTTTTGTAAAACTCTACAAATATCTTAAAAATATGGTGTCTTATTTTCAACTTCTTATTAAGACTAGATATATTTTTTTTCAGTGAGTGGCATATGACATTTTATTTAAATGTTACAAACCTAAGTGGCTTTGTGTATCTTATGTGTATCTACAACCTCACCTAAAATTCCTGGCTTTTTATGCTTTGACTTCTACTATAGATACTATAGCATAACACTGACTTCTACTATAGATACTACAGTGTAACACCAAAAATAACCTAATCATAGTAAAGATGCTACATCAGCTTATGCTTACTACACTTGACTGACAAACTAAGTCATTGAGTTAGCACTCTACCCTGAACTAAGATCACATATAAAATGCACCTTATTCACTGTCAGTCTCATTGCCACGATCAATATGATTGACAGGTTCTGCCAAAAAATATTCTACAACCAATGTAGTAACAGTTACGGAAAAGTTGGGATTTTTGCAAAAGTATCAGGTAATAACTGTACAATACTCATGCCTATGCATGACTCACATCAGTGATGTGAGAACATTTTAAAATCTTGTTTACGTTGTCATTGAAAAAAGTTGCCTGCTACTCAAAGATGTTTGTCTGCAAAATGTTCCACAAAAGACATTATTTTGGATTTTTTTATATTCAATGTGAAGATAAGAAATATTTATTTAAAGACAAATAACAAACTTTCTGACCTTGTTTATAGTTCATATTGAAAAAAAATCGGCACAGATCCAATTTTCTTCTCTGAGGCAGCTTTAAGTAACTGTGTTTGATCAATATATCCTTTTCTCTGAGCTGCCTAAATTAGAATTGGCTTCCTTCTTATTTCATTAATTGATACTACAATGATTATTTTCCTAATCTTGAATAGTATAAGCTTAAAACCTATCTGGTCTGCCAAGGACAAACTTTACAGAAGCAGCAGCAGAAAATGAATTCCTGTGGAATGAGATTCCACAAAGGTTCTAATAAAGCATAGTCAGACAGAGCACCAGAACAGCAAATACTCAATCAGAGGAGATCCTGTTATTATCCTGCTAGTTCATGCCTGTCTCAACATTCTAAGGATGAGTTTTTCTGAAAGTATGGAAATATATGTTGCAATTGCACTTAGAGCAAATAATGTTATTAAGAAAAATAATCCTCCATTTGGTAACTTTTCAGATTTCACCATGTTTCTAAATATATTCATATCATAATCATCAAACACCTGTTATTTGATCCGTTCTGCACACTCTATCTGTTATATAGATATAGAAGCAAAAGATACCAAGAGGCAGGGTTAGGAGGAACAAATTCTATCCTAGTAGTAGACTCGTATGGTAAATACCCTTTACTTCAGTAACAGATGGCAATATGTTTAGTTATTCTGTAAGGCACAACAATTTCACAGAGTGCTGTTGGAAAATCACAGTCAGTTTTATCACAGGAAGTTTACATTCTTATCAGATTATATTAGTGCTTTATTCCATGAGTAATTCCACTGAAACTGATGAAACCACACCTTGGATAAAGTGCTGAGTGTGAGAATCTGGCCATAATTTATTCTATCTGCTCTTTCAGCACTTTAGATTATGAAGTGTACATAACATAATTTAGAAAATTTCAGCAAGAGTCAGAACCAGTAATAATTAAGGGGTTTTTGAAGTAAGTGAGAGATTAATGTATCCTCTGAAAGAGATAAAAGTCACTAACTGTTCAGCTGACACATACCAAATTATTTTCTCTAATCAAATGTACCTGTTCTGTCTCTTGCCAGATTAATCTGTGCAATTGAATCACTTGAGAAAGTTATATATATTGACAGTGAAATAATGTTCTAATCATGTAATAAATGTCAACCATTTTTATTTAACCAGTGTTATTTACCACATTCTGTAGACCTTTATCTGCTTTCTAATGTGCGCCTGAGTGAAAGCTTTACTCTCACTTCACATTAGCTTATATAGCTATCTAATAGGAGTACTAAACTCATACAGATTCAGTGAATAAGGAAATTAAATCTTGACTATATGATCTATTAATTATTTGGTTCCAACTAAAACAAATTGAACAGCAGAGAAAATTTAATGCAATAGTCAGATGTGTCAAGACAACCATTTTTGCAAAGCAAATAGTAGGTGTTACATTTTCCCTTGAAAAAAAAGAAATAAAGCAGATTTGGGTTTTTTTCAGGCACTGTGTATCAGGTAATTTAATTAATTCTTAAAGAGATATATTCTTTAAAATCAATACATTTTTCACCCATCACAGTTTAAGTTAATCACATGGAATGATGTACCTACTCAATAAATATTTATCTTTTGATTTATGCTGATATCTTTCAAGTCAGTAGTATAAGTATAAAAGCTTTACTTGTTAGAAATGGCTGTAAATCGAGAGCATATCAAGTGTTCAATTTTGATGGATTAGCTAGGATTAATACTTAGTCAAGGAAGACACCAAATGTTGACATATCTAGAGGTCCATTCATACTAAAAGATACTTTTGCTTCATACAATGTTCATTGAATCTATCAAATAACAAGTCTCTGTAAACTGGACCACTGACAAAACAAGGATGTTGAATACTTCTAGGAACATCCTTATTCCACTAGAAGTAAACAAATGCATCAGCTAGTTTTTAGAATTTTTCTTTTTATTTCAGAAAAGAACTTTTAGAATTCAAATAGCGAAAAAATTTACCAGAAGTGAGTGGAACTGGCCTGAGTAGAGTTTTAGAATGGATCTATGTAATTTGTACTTATTTGAGATGCTAATTTCTGGAATCTACAGACTTCTCACATTTACCAAGTGCATCTTCAACAGCGCTGTTTATACACCATTTAATACTGTGTAAGTCACCTGGACATGATTAGCATAAATGGATTCATTTCCTAAACGGGAACAACATTTAAAATGTCTAATTTTATAGAAAACAGGTAGCTCAAGACATATGCCACCATAGCCTGTGTTTTCAGGTTTGATTTAGTGACTCTCTAATCAAATAACTTGCTTTTATGTAGAAGTTGTATCTCAAAGACTGATATACTTCCACTTGAAAGCATTCCATCATTCTTCATCACATAGTGTAGATGCTGGCATGTGTCCCCTAATAAAGTCAATCCCAAACAAACTGAAAGAGCCTATTTTAACTAAACCTTTCACTTAAAAACAAAACAACCAAACCACATCATCACCCTTGCCAAGAGTAACAACAACATGAGAAAGTGCTTCAGTAACTGTACTTCAGGGATATAGATAATTTGTTTCCTTTATAAATAAATGTTCCCTTCTATTGTATTTCTGAGTTCTCTTCTGCTTTTCCTTTTATTCCTACATCAAACACAAATCTGATTTTTCTTCAAGGTCTAAATAACTTTTAAATCCTAACACTGAGACCTGCCTCTGACAGTTTTTTGTTTTCTAGGTATCTGCTACCTTGGCAAACATCTCACTTCCCAAATGAAACAGTTTCCTTGAACTCATAAGCTGCATAATCGTTCAGCTTCAAAATGATTTTGCTCATATCTTATTTTTTACTTTGTTTCCAGTGCTGGCCTATCTCCAGACAAATTCTTTAAAACAAGATCAAATTCAGCTATCAAACAAGAAAAAGACGAAGAATTTGTGTTCAACATTGTGCATTGGTGTCTTTCCCACACTTTTTCTGTTACCATTCCATATTGTCAGTTGACATCTTTTATGTATTGCAGGTGATCAGATTGCTTGGGAGAAACTATTAAATGTTTTACTTGGGATATAATGTAAGATTTCACATAATCATTTCTATTACAATAGCAAAAAACTACAAGTGAAAATCATGCAAATGGGCACTGAAAATGTGTATCAGATTTGAAGAGGTAAAACATTTTGCCCTCAAAAGAGAAACTTTTGAGGCCAAAAGACAGGTTAAGTATTTCTAGATCTGAATATAAATGAACTTCAGACATATTTGATATCCAAAAGATTCCAGGTACATAACTTCTGTTAAAACTGAAAAAAACCTGTTCCCAGTTAGTGATTCTCTTCCAATCAATCAAAATCCCTATTTCTATCCAAGTTTTCCAGATTAAAACCCTTAATAGTAATTCAGTAGACTTTCCAGTTGCACTCACATTGCAGCCTAAACTTACACTCACAGCCTGTGTGATGGAGATACAAGCCTGTATCTACTCTAAGAGGTAGGTTAATGAGGCTTTGAATTCAGACGCATACAGAGATGTCTAAATTGGACAGTAAGGATTTCACCCTTGTTGGCAACGTGACTATTTTTCAGCAGATATTATGCAGAACAATGCCAGAAACTGACTTAAAACATATAGCAATTGTAGTAGGTCTAGGATATTATGTACTAAACCACAATATGTATTACATGTGTATATGTATAAGCATGTATATGTGTGTGTGTGTATATATATATATATGTTAAAGGCATGTTATTTAGAAAGTAAAAAGATTACCTAACATTAACAATTGCAGGAGAAAATATATCAAGTCTAATGATTATCTTTTCTTCAGAATACTCTTAATGTTCTGAAAGTTGCATTAAATATTGATCTGTTTCCGAGTATCAGCATCCAATCCTTCCATGTTGTTGCTTTTGTTGCTCCTCATGCTTTGAGGAGTTCAGTAGTTTCTTTAAAGAGCTGTTACTTTTACCAGCTTCAACCAGGCTTAGGTTACAGAGTGCTTCTCAGAAGTCAATTGCCTTTAAATGTTTGAGACTTACTATAGATAAACTAACATATACCTACTTTATTATATTATTCTAAGACTTAAAAATGAACAATGTACTTACCATGACAAAACAACCTTTGACGTATTCCCATAGGAAGCTTGATTGCTTGTCATTCCTCAAGTTGGAGGATGCCTTGAAAAATGCTCTGCATACTTTAATTGTTCTGCAAGAAATAGCACACAGTCAAATAACCAAGGATGACTGAAACTCAATTACTTGCTATCATTTCATATAAGTCAGAATTTTATTGATGAATTGTTGTTGATATATGCTGTGAGAAGTTGGGTAAAGTGCTTTTTCTGAGAAGATTTATGCAAGCCAAAGACTTGGTGTTCACATAAAACAAACACAAAAGACGAATGCACAAAATACAAAGGCATTAATTTTCAACGTAGTGCAGCAGTCTCTTAAGTTTTGCAATTGTTGAATTCTATCACTAAATCAACTTAAGTAGCATTTGATTAATACTTCTTTACATAGTGACCGGAATACTTTGTATATCAAATTCACAGAGGACTGGCCAAACTAGAAATACATTTAATTTTGTTATGAAATTTGCAGCTCTGCTCATATAATCATTAAGGGTTGCTCCCAGGCCCACACGTGTGAGGAAAGTCCACGTAAATCTTGGACAGCTCAGTTTGCAGGCTCTGCACAATGCATTTAACACTGGAGTTTTTTTGGTAGAAACTTATCTGCTGTAATTAGGACTACCAACTTTCTTTAGTGGAATTCCACTTCAGCCCTAGTCTAACTGGATTGTATACAGTTTCCATTGACCTTTCTAGTTTGGGCAAAATGTCTATTTGTTATCAGCATAGAAGAAGAAGTCCTACCAACTATCTCAGGTATGGATAAGGCACATAATGGGACAAGACTATCTGGGGGACAAGGTAAGTGAATAAGTGGAGATCTGAGCAGGTAATTTGAAACAGATGTGAAAAGTAGGGTCCCAAAATACAAGTGAACAGGATTCATGAATATGGAATGACAGAATAGATCTAACAGAGGATTTTCTTCTCCACGTGTCTACCTGTTCTTGTCAAACTTTGTCTGTGCCATGAAAGTATTAGTATCAGACAGACAATTCCAGGACACAAAGTTAAAAGATCCAGAAGGAACATTTTGCTGAAAAAGTAATCGAAAAATTAAAGTTATTTCAATAGGTTTTTTTTTTACTCATTGTGTGAAGTTTATCAGAAAATACAGAATCATAGAATCATTAAGTTTGGAAAAGTTTCATCTATTTGTTAAATCACTATTGTGTTTTACCACAGATGGCAACTAAGCTCCACAAAGCCCCTCATTCACTGTGCCCCCCAAGTGGGATATGGGAGAGAATCAGAAGTGTAAAACTGAGAAAACTCATGGGTTGAATAAAAACAGCTTAATAACTAAAAATAAATAATAATTTTTAAAAACCATAAGGAAAATAGGAAAAAATAACAAAGGAAAATAAAACCCAAGAAAGCGATGTAAATAAAAATAATTGCTTGGCACCAACTGACCAATGCCCAGCTAATTCCTGAGCAGTGTACACCCCCAACCTTCCCCACAGTTTTATAAGCTGACCATGACATCATATGACACGTGACATTCTTTTGGTCATCTGGGGTTAGCTATGCCAACTGTGTCCCCTCCTGGGTTTCTATGCACCCCCAGCCAACCTGCTGGCAGGGTGGTCTGAGGAGCTGAGAAAAGGCTTTGTTGCTGTGTAACCACTGCTCAGCAGTAACAAAACCAGTGAGTTTTCAACCAGCGAGTTATCAACACTATTTTTATCAAGACATGGTCCCATACAAGCTACTATGAAGAAATTTAACTATCTCCACCAAAATCCAGTACAATATCCTAAACCCACATTTTACTTTGCCTCTCCATTTATGCCAATGCAAGCATTTGTGAAGCCATGGGGTGTACCAGCAAAATTTATTTTCTCCCTGCCCCCATACTCTTTGTGTCTTGAAAGAGACACAAAAAAAAAAAAATCCTGAAAGGCAGAAAAAGAAAAAAATCACCTAATAGGCAACAAATTTTTACTTTTGTCATAATAAAAGAAAAAGTGTCCTTTCAAGTCTGGAGTACAAGAACTCTCACAACTGTTTCCCATCTGACACACAAAAAAGTATTGTCTTCCATCCCATATATAACTCACATTTTTCTCAAATACCAGTAGACCCTGTTTCTCTCTTTTACATCTAACATCTAGCAGGTATTAGGCATGGAAACTCTAAGTAGCTGGTAGGTACACAGAGCCAAAGGTGACCAGAAGGCATGGAACGGACGCACAAAAGATTCATCTGGTATTGCAGGAGAGCTAATCCAGCTATACACTGTTTTTGGCAGACCTTAATAATACAGGAGTTAGAAGTTCTTTGCATGGTAAACTGACAAGTGTCTTGATGGTCTTCTGGTGTTATAAACTACAGCTCTTCAGAGATAATTCCTCTGGACAAAAATGTGCTTTAGACAGACACAGCTATCTACATCATTCTCTTTTTTTTTTCCCGAGTTAACATGGGCATACACTGCCACACACAGCTTTAATCCAGAGGGTTGTGGTAGTCACAAAGACCTCAAATTGGAGACCATGCCTTTTGTAATGGAGTCATTCCCAAGAGAAGCCCAGAATGAAACAAATTTTAAAGAACAAATATTCACTACCTGTTGCAGGATACAAATTGTGTGAACAATTTCTATTGCTTGACATGACTTTAGAAGTTGTAAGTTGTAATGTTTATACTTATAGACTGTGTGAAAATATGTAATGTTTATACTTGTTAGCTGTGAGTCTAATTATAAGGTTTGAGAACATAGTATGTTTATAGCAAGAAAGCCTTGAGAAATTACAGATAAAGGTACACCTGCAGATTTCAGAAAGTCCCTAATTATGAAGACCTCTACATGCCAAGTATGATTTCAGGCCGCATGGACAGAACATCAGGTCCAATGAACTGGAGACATGAGACGCGTGCACAGACTGAGCTATCCAATCACCTTGTTGTAAGCATGTGCCCCAAACAAACTAAACTGTATAAAAGTTGACTTATTTAAATAATAAATTGAACATATGGCTGATCAAATTGATCTGTGAGCTTTATGTTTATGCCCCTCCACCGATAAATACCTATGTATTATAAAGCTAATTATTTTTTTGGAACTGTATGCAACCATAGCATTCACCCCCAACCACAGTGTAAGGTCAAGGTTTTGTATTAGTCTCAATATACAGAAGACAAGACCAAAGAACTGACACAATAATCAACTACATAAAACCTTAATGGCAATTTTTTAATTGCAAAAATGGGGCACTGATAATAACGAAAAACATACTACCCTCTTCTCTTAACCTCCAACATCTCTTTGCTCATTAAAGCTTCACTAGCATACCTGTTTCTATTGAAGTTCAAAATATTTTTCTAAAGTTTACCAAGTGTAGGCTTTCTGTAATGAAAGTATGACATGTTATGCTGCTTAAACAAACATTTATTGAAAGTAATGTTTATTCTACAGAGCCAGGACACATTTGGTATTCTGTGCAGCCAATTTCTTTTTTTTTTTAATTGAGTTTGTCAATAATGCTTCTCATTTTTTTCTCAGTTTCTCTAAGACAAAAGTTTCAGAAGACTTACAAACAGCTTCTGGAAAACATTTACACTTTATTGAGCCAATTTATTCTACCATCTCTGTATGTTAATAACTATATCTAGCTTTCAAATAACTACATCAAAATTCATTTCAAGGTACATGAAAAGAAATCAATGAAAACTCCTGACCTGAATTCTTTGTGATAATTATTATCAAGAAACTATGGTTCACCTTACAGCAGTTCTCTAATAGCTTCCATAGCGCCTTGTGGAACTCGTTGAACTGAACCTGCAGGACAGATCATGAGCTCTAGAGGGAATTCACCATAGATGGAGGCCAGACACAGTACATTTAATCTTCAGTATTTGTTTCATTTATACTGTATCACCAAGTATGGATATGGTAGAATGTCAGCTCTGTGCTTCAAGCCTTTTACATTCAAAGCTGAGACATTTTTGGTAACCTGGTGTGGCACAGTGATACCGAGTGCAACCGTCAGCCAAAGGGCCACCAGGGTTTTCCATTTAGATAGATACTCCACAGCAAAAGGTATACACACACAACATGAGGTAAAATATTTATAGATTTTTAAATATTTATTTTTAAGAAGGTAAACAAAGGCAATTTCCTATGTAGTTACTGCACCGCTGGTGTCGTGCTGGGTTGGCCCCAGTGTGGGGCTGCCGGGGCTGCCCCGCCTGGACACCGCCGGTTCCAGCGGCCCCAGCGCAGGGCACGGCTGAGCCCCTAAGCCACGGGTGGGCGGGAGAGAGCCCCGGGGAAAGCCTGGGCAAGGGAGGGCAAAACGCTGCCCGGCAGCCGGGGCTGAGGGAGGGGAACCGGATGAGGAACAGCCCTGCGAGCCCCGAGGGCAGAGCGGGAGGAGGGCAGGAGGGGAGGAGAGACCCCGGCAGGGATGGTCCTGCGACTCCAGCAGGGACCCCAGTGGGGTGAGTGTTTCCCTGCGGCTCCTGGGAACGTCCCAGGATGCAGCAGGGAAAAGTGTGACGAGGAAGAAACGGCAGAGGAGCTGCTATGGGCTGACTCCATTACCCTGCACTACTCGGGGAATCAGGAATGAAATAGTGAAGGTGAACCGGGGAAGCAGTGGGGAAGGAGATGATGGAGAGAAGATTTTTCCCTCTCTTTTCACTGTCCAACTCTGTTTTTAACTGGAAATAAATGAAACTGATTTTCCCCAAGTCGGGTCTGCTTTGTCCATGATGATAATTGTCTTTACCTCGCCCCACAACATTCCACTTTATTTCCTCCCCATCCTGTATAGGAATGAGAGTGAGAGCATGGCTGGATGGGGATCTGGCATCTGGCCACAGTCAATCCACCACAATTTTATAGAACTTTGGTTAGTATGAATTCTTTATTAAAATATTTGCTTGAAAGACTGTTTGGGTGGAGGTCTGAGCACCCAAGGTCAACTCACCAAACTTACCTGTAACCCTGGGCACAGGGATTTCTCTCAGGACTGAGATGGAAAGAGGAGGCAGATCTAGTTAGTGAATAAACAGCAGAATATCCTTGGAGAATTATACAGGGGCCTCAAGCCTTCTCAAAGAGTGAGTTTGCTTGTTATATCTGTAATACTGCTGGGAGCAATAATCAAGTATGCACAAAAGCATTTGCAAATTAAGCACAGGAAGCCATTGGATATGAAGCCTGTATCCTTACATAGGCAAGTCTGAACTTGTGTGCTATGCCCCTGTCTGCAGACAAACGTGCTATTTGCAAATCTTTGGTTATAGAGAAGTTGTATGTTTTCAGGTGAGTTCTCAGTAAAAGAACATTTTCTGTACTAGTTCATCTTCCTTGTTTATCACTTATCCTGACTGATTGCTACATAACTTGTAGCATAAAGTGAACATCTGTGTAGTGAAGTAATGCTGAACTATGCAAGGGAAAAAAAGCCTACATAGGCTATAAAGATGATGATGAAATTGTTCTTCCCCATAATGAGAACTAAATACAATGAATTTCCTTGTCACTTTTTGTTGATCGTATCAATGTGCTTTGTATGTGATTTTGTTATCCCACATAGGTCAACAGTATCGCTTCTGCTTTTGAAAGATTCGAATTTATGAGCAAATCTGTACTAAATCTAAGCACAAGACCTCTCTGTCCAGTTCTTGCTCCATCACTCTCCAAAACAGACAGAATTAAAAAAAAAAAACTTTTCCTAGGAAGCATTAACTTACTATGTAAAAAAGGTAGTAATAATAATTTGCAACAGTGACGTACTCACCAGTGCTCTTCTCTATCCCCACAAAACTCTCAGCTGAAGCTGATACCTCTGACAGGTATTTATGAATCAAGAAGAATGGTAGAATCATAAAGTGGTTGGGGTTGAAAGGGAGCTTACAGATCATCTAGTTCCTACCCCGCTGCCACAGACAGGGAACCTTCCACTAGGTTGCTCGAAGCCTCATTTAACCTGGCCTTGGACACTTCCAGGGATGAAACATCCCCAGCTTCTCTGGGGAACCTCTTCCAGTATCGTACCACTTTCACAGTAAAGAATTTCTTCCTCAATCCCACTGTCCATGTCCCGTGGGGAACATCAGTTGTCACTGGTCTCCACTTGGACATCGAGCAGATGAGTGCAGCTTTTTGGTTATAACCATCCAGGCAATTCCTTATCCAGTGAGTGATCCAGCCATCAAATCCATGCCTCTCCAGCTTAACTCTTACCTTATCGACCAATATTCTAACCCTCTCATAGATGGCTACCAAATTTGTAAGGTATTATTTGTCCTTAGTGAAGACATGTTGGCTGTCATGAATCACCTCCTTTTTTTTCCTTATATCCAAGCACAGTTTCCAGGAGGATCTGTTCCATAATCCTATTGGACACAGAGGTGATACTGACTGGCCTGTAGTTTTCATAGAATTAACTTCTGACCTTGCATCTCTTTGAGAGATAAAAAGAAAATTAATATTAGGTTATTTCTCAAGGATCTATATGAATGTCTTACTGGACACAGCACAGTTATAAATCTCAAATTACACCGTTGAATACTATTTGGGATAAAATAATATAAGATTTATAATGATAATGTTATCTGAAGCAATATTTTTTTAAACACAAGAACTCTCATACTGCTTTAAATCTATTTCCGTGTGTTTATACATCTTGTCTCAATACCAAAGGCAGCTGAAACACCATTAATGGACAGTTAAGGAATCACTGATTTCTGTAAGTATCTTCCTCTTCCATTTTTTCCTGACTTTGGAATTTTGAGTCTTAGGTATTTCAAAATCATTTTACTGTAAATTTAATATGGGGAATTTAAGGCTGGATAAACTGCAAAAAGTTGAATTTCCTGATAATATTTCATTGAACTCCATGGTAAATTAAGCACATAGGTTTTCCTTACATTCATTAAAAACAAACAAAAAACAGCTACAAACCAGCAAAAAAAGCACCTTGTTCATTATTTAATATCAGTGGTGTCTTCCCACTGTTCATGGAAATGAAAGAATAATTTAAAAGCAATCTAAAAATGCTTGAATAGACTTTATTGCCCTATGTAAAGAAGAAGCATGTAATTGGAAAGGTGTTGTTGGATCTTTAAAGAATCTTTTAGTTTCTAAACTGCAAAAAAATTAACAGAATTATTGCAGCTAATCAGAGGAAAGCATAATTCTCTTCACTAGATTTTATTAGAAGAGTGTACAAGTTAGTATCTGGTATGAAAAAATATGTTAACAGTTATTTTATGTCATTTATTTGCTGTCATTTATGCACTTACATGCTCTGGGCTAGCTTATAACCAAAAGATAATGGCTCAGAGGAAAGCTATCTCTGAAAAACTAATTAATGCTCTGCATCACCTTTTAGAATGATGCCATTTAACCTTATTTTGACGCCCAGCTGAGTGAAGAAAATTACGTCTCTTTCTTATAGTCTCTGAAGAAGTTAATACTCTAGGACACAATAATCCATGCATCAAGGAAAATACAGGGATCAAATCATTAAAATTCATAAGAAGATATTAGTGAATCTGCATTACATTAAAGTATCTGTTTCAGCAAAAAAAGTAATTGAAGTAAATTTTATGAGTATGCAATAGTAGGTAATCTTTTTCTATGTATTGAAGAGAAGCTTTCAGAAGAGTGGTGTACAACACATGAAACATTAATGTGCTAACTCTCTAAAAGGCAATACTGAAAACAGTTTCATTGCTCTTTTAACTAGTTCTCTTATTTCTATTAGGTATTTTCATTGAAATTTAAATGTAAAAATTGGGTGAACACTGTTGATAGTAAGGAAGCAATGGCACAGAAGTTGTACCAATTTATACCATCCATAAAATGAAATTCTTGGTTCCAGTAAGATGAGTCACATTTTGGTCTTTAAGTGAGAAGAACATACTTCACCTTTTAACCACAAAATTTGATTAAAAGCTTTTTATGGTTTTTATAACTTTGCAATCATAATGAGATGTAAAATGGTTGTATGTCAAAGCTTGACTCAGATCCTAAGTTATCTTCCATGTTATAAAGAGAACAGAACTGAAATTTCTGTGTAGAATAAAAACAAATGCACATAAATGTCAAAACCCTGTGAACAGAGAGTAAGTCAACATAAAAATGGTAGGTTTATATATTTTTTTTGCTGTATTTCTTGAAGGTCACATTGAAGTTTCAATAGAAAAAAATCCACGTGAGATTAACAACTGTCTCATAGCATCAAACAGTAAAACATCAACTTGAAAAGTGAAGTTATTTACCTGTCTGAAAATCTCTTATAATAACACGAACAAACTGGTGATCCTTCCTATTAGCAAGTCAGACCTTTTTCTTATTTCTACTGCTTTTAAACCTTTTTTTTTAAGGAAACATACAGCCCATATAATAGCTTTGCTTTAACTGAAACTGGTTTCTTTCCACATTTCAGGCATATCTAGATCTTATGTTCTAAAGCAAAATTTCAGTTTGTTACTAATACATGAACAACAGACACTGTTACAAGTGTTTCTAGGCATTAAAGATTTTTTTTATTACAACTCGATTTATTGAGCTACGAGATAGAAATAGGATTCTAAAATTCTAGGCTAAGTAATCATTTCCTTTATTCCATTATTCATAAAACATTTTCTTTTTCGTGTGATATTTCAACAGTGCTTAATTTGGCTTTGCATTTTAAATAGCATATAAACCAATGGTGCATAGCAAGAAGAAAATAATGGGCCAATTTTCATGGCTGCCAAACAGTATCAATGATCTGTGATAAATTAAACTTTAAAACATATTTAAAAAGGAGGGGTATTCTGTCTAATTTGTTTACTACTGGAGAAGGCTTCAAGGAAAGATATAACTTTCAAAATCAGACATGGATTTTGATTACTGTTATTCACTTATTGGACAAAACTTCAGTTTTGAGACGAGGGAGCAGGTAAAATGTCCTTGTGAAATGTCAATTCCAATTTAATATTTTATTGTCATCCACAAAAACAATGACTGGAGTAATTTTGAAAGACTGTTGACATCTGAATGGTCTCAGTTGGTCTGAAGAACCAGATCCCTCAATTCTACATCAAGGTTCAAATTTAAATCTAGTTTCACAAAGTGTTTTGCATAAAAGTTCCATAAGGTTTCACAATATAAGAAATATAAGAAAACCAGAAGTTACTACTTTGAAATTAGAAATGATTCAACAAAAATCCCACACAGCAGTTTGTTTTTTTCTGAAAAGCAGCTGGAGAGCTTGTGGAATTAATGGAACAGAAATGTACTGTTTTCTCCAGACAAGTCTACTAATTAGCAACTGATTTTCACATTAGACTCAAGTTCCATTCTAAGACATGTTGAATTTCATTCCAGACAAGTTATTTTACTGTCAACCAATCTATAGAGTGGCACGGGAAACAAAATACAGACAAATGGTCAGGTTATTTCAGAGACAAAGTACTCCGTTCATGCAGATTTACAGTGGCTTCCTTGCTTACTGGCCATATATATTAACTTGATTGGAATAACTTGATTGGAGTTGTGTGTATCTCCCAATCTGACTGTTCAGTTTTTATGATGAATTATGCCACAGCCTCCTCACCAGGAACATGACTGTTAGCTCAAATGCATATCATGAAGTAAGATGCTGTCTGAAAAGGGTGCTTGGTTAAGAGCTTAGACCTGTGTAACATCCGTAAATTGAGAGCTCTGATGGCCAAACCTATATGTAAGTTAAAAGAAGTATTCATGCCCTGGTACAACCAAAATCTACTTGTGCTTTTTACTTTCAGTGATTTGAGCTTTAATTCATACTTGCGTAGTTCACACCTGAAATACCTCTATAACTCTCAAAATTCCATCCCTATGCCCCTTTAGAGCTCAATTAAGTTCACATTGTAATACCTACAAAATTTAAAATCTATATGAATGCACAAGTACCCTGAATTTAAAGATAATGTTAGATAAATAAAGGAAGTAGCCTGCAAACTATGGTAGATCGACACCTTATCCAATTTAACCCCCATCCAATTTAACTTCTTTAAGCTCTTTCTGATTTTACATTCTTATCATTTTGATTCTTATATATCTCCTTTCCTGGATTAAAAAGTATAAACACTTCCTCATCCACTGCTCATCACACTCATAGTGGGTGTTTCAGAGCAATTTGAGAGACCTCAGAGATGAGATACCCTATATTGCTTTTCATATAACTGACACAATCAGAGACTTAAAGTTCTCATTAAGCATTTTGTTTTTACTTTTGAACTAAAATTGCTCATTAATCAACATTTAGTGAGTTTTCTGCTTTAGTAACTAGATCACTTTCAGAAGTGCATGCATTTAATTTTTAAATCTTTACCAGTTATGTAGTTACAGGGTGTCATCCCCTCCTCCAACAGGACTCCCTTTGTAAACAATTTCATTCAATATTATAGTACCCATTCACGTAATTTACTCCCTCAGCTCCATTATATTTTCTTGCAGCTTTAATAACCTTCTTTGCAATCACATGAAAACTTTCTCAGTGTTTATCCCATGTCCCTGATCAATGAACTGACATAAATCATAACTTTGTCAAGTTGCTCTCATTGAATAAGCTACTATTTAGCCATATGCTTATATTTTTGCACTTGATAGTATTGGAAATGCATCCCCTCTTACTCCTAATCTCCAGATTATTTTTTTTGGCTTCTGACAGTCTTTTTAAAATATCTATTGCATTTTGAATGTTAATAGAATACTTCATGGGAGAAGAATCATATAATATTAATGCGTTAATATTATAGAAAAAATCTACTTCATATATGTGCAGAGGTTAACAATTATAACAGAAACCTGTTAAAAGATGTCACCTTATCAAAGCTGGTGGCTGAATATATATAAGTGCTAACAAGTCTAATACGCCTTACTAAGATTCAACCAAACAACAGCTTAAAAAAAAAATCTGAATGTGACTTCTTTCCTCATGATTCTGTGACTTCTATATAAATCCAAAGTAACATACATAACAGTAGTGTAATATCTTTTTAGAGCTTAATGAAAGAATTTGTACTGTGATAAACCAGTTTCAACAATCTTTTAACCACTGAACAATTAGATGAAGCTTTGTCAGTGTATCCAGGTGTCTCCAACACTTTGATGAATTAAGTCTGCAATGTAGGAATTATAAAATTCACATATATAATCACTGTGAAATTCAGGACAAATCAGATCTACTTAGAGAAATGCATTGTAGACATGCCAAATCTGTCAGGATTTCTCCAGTAAGCCAAATCAAAATTCTCAAAGCTGATGAATGACAGATATTTGGATAACACATAGTGATGCTAACTCTCACATTGACATCTAAGCAAGAAAACTGACTGCAGATATCATTCTCCCAGAAAGTCTATTATCGTGGTTTAAATAAAACCAAATCTTCGCCTTACAGAACTTCTGACTTTTGGCTTTTCCTTCATCTTATGATTGCTATCTATAGGCACAACAAATACAATGAATTCACTGAAAGGAGATTAATTTGAGGGAAACTCATATCCTCAATGACTATATTCCTCATTGATTCTATATTCTTTTGGAAGGCTTACAGATTCATAAAAAATAAGCTAACACTTGTTTAACACATGCTAGACCATCAAGTCTAAGTCAAATGCACTTTGTTAAACATAAACAGAAGGCCTCATTTTGAGTCTTAACCTTTTAACAAAGGAAATCATGAGTTTTGTGCATATTACGATATCTACAATTACCAGAAGCAATTGCCAGAAAAGTTACAATTGTCTGCTCACTATAATATATAGAAAGAGCATGTGGGTATGCATCTATTTGTTGATAATGGATTCATGTATGCCATACTTAGAAAAGTAAATGAAATAAGAAAAAGATACAAGTAAAAAACCCCAAACTATTAAGTCTGAAGCAAGACAGCAACTGTTAGAAATTTTAGCTTTAGTGCATGAATAACAAGACTTTCAGGTAAGACTGTGTCAAGCTCACAGGTTATTTCAAGTTTAAAATCCATTGTAAGCTTCACTTTGCATATATTTGTAATAACTTAAAAATAAAATTATACTCTAGCATGTTTTCAGCTTTCTTTAATCCTCTTTGGTTTTGCTGATCAGCAACTATCATCTTTGATCATTCAACTATGTGATGCCTGCTGTCAGGTGCACCTGTTCGTTTCCAAAGGAAGAACATGAAGGCTCACAGAAGAATCAGAAGCTTAATGTCATCAGCTGCATATGACATATAAAAAGCCAAGAGGTGGTAAATAATACTGTGGTGTATTTTCAGTGTAGCAAACCTGAAGGCCTGGCTAGGGCATACTCAGCTCATTACTGCATATGACTGATAAATTATGTTCTTGTTAAAAGATGATGCTGGTATGCACAGACATGTCTTCTCTCCTTTTGGTTTAATACTTTTTTTACTATTTATTTTAATTTTAATTTAATCTTAATATTATTTCATTTTATTTTGATTTTGATTTTAATTATTTTATTACATGATACTAATAAAACTTTTGATTATACAATAATTCCGAGTTTTCAGCAGAAAAAAACCCCATCACCCTGAATTTTAAATACAGTTTATGAGAAAGATAAGCTACCATCCTGCAAAAAGCTAAGAAGTGTCTGGATTTTCTTAAACAGCTAAAGTACAGTATCTTAAATTCAATTTAATTAATTTACAGAAAAATCATAGAGAAGCTTCAATCAGAAGTGAAGCCTAACAGGTTTTATTCTAAAGTATGCACCCCTTACACTTTTCAGCACAATTTGGGTTAGTTTTCTGAAAATCTGGTAAACTCCATGTCAGAAATGATGGTCCATCTAGTGAAGATTTTGTTTAACACCAAACATTTATAAATGATTCAAAGAAAGACCAAGAACCTCCCTGTGCTTGATAAACAATAAGATAAAATTAGGTTGTAACTAAAGTTACAGTAAGAGTTCCCTAATATGACATTCATCAAAATTTAACTGTCAGAAAAGGTCAGAAGCAGTCTATATCGTTATGTTAGCTAAGTGGCAGGTAAATCTGCCTGGAAATGTAATCCAACCACACAGGAAATTTCTTCTCAGTTGTCTTATGCTTGGAAACATGAAGAGTTTTATCTCCTCTTCCTGAGGGGATTTATCTTATCTAAGGGTTTGCCCTCAGTAATATAAAGAATTAATCCTTTAACACCAGAAACTTTGTGTTAGTCATAGCTTGTAGCAATGAATGCTAGAAAATAATTAACATTGTGTAAAAAATTAAATATTTTTTTGTTAATTGCTTTCCATTTCATTTGTACCCTTGTAATTGTATTGTACAACAGTTAACAAGTATTCAAATGTGTAAGTTATCCTTGATATAACAGCTCTCATTTTCAAAAATTCCTACTAGTTTCTGGTATTCACAAGACTTTAAAAAAATACAGAATTGAGGAGTCATATTCTGTTATTTCATTAAGCATACAGAATTCTCATTGACTCTGGGCTGTTTTATGATAGGAACATTTTCTCACATGACAAGGGGCAAATTCTTTGTTTTCTTCTATTTAAGAAGTATATTTAATGTCCAAGTACAGAACAGTTGGAGAGTAATTGTTGCTCAGCATTTTGAAATAGTTCATTCATAAAATCTGCAGGTGAAGTACTGTGCTCAAAACAGAATGTAAGAAAAATGGTTTACTGATACTTTGGATGGGATTCATCTCCTTCTCAGTATTTCAGTATTTACTGTGTATGCATCTGTATCTGAGAGAGCTACTTCAGTTTTTTAGTCAATAAAATTAAATTCATAATTTTAGGACACGAACCCTGTAACCTATTTCAAGCATTTTCTTTAAGATCAATCATGCACTTTAAGCATCTCTTTCTTTTCACAGATTATAAAGTTTAGCTTAGTTTAGTTTAGTTCAGAAGCGAACATTTGATCCAGTGAACCTGACAACTTAAAGCTACCCCACAAGTTAAAGCTCCATGTGTGTGCATAGCTGAAACCAGGGCAGATATAAAAGCTATTTTGATTGCAATCTCATCTGTACAAACATCTCACAAAATTACGTCAAAGAGATATAGGCTAATTTCCAATGAATGATGTAGCTATGCTCACAATACCTGCAAATTATCCAATATGTTAATTAAATATCTGAACAGCCTGTATTTGTCCTTGCTTATTTTTTAACCAGTAGGAGAGAAGAGTTTTAAAATGCTGACACCTAAAATTTATAAAATTATATCAGCACTGACAGAAGGTGACAACTTTTACATGATTCATCCTATTACAGGACACTTTCTCAATACTGAGCTCATAACAGAAGCACATTGTATCTGTCACTCAATACGAAGTTCATAAAAGAAGCATATCATATATGTCACTTTTAATCCTCATTCAACCAGGCTTAATTGATGTTTGAGAAACAGCACAACACCTTAAAATAGCTATAGTAACTCATCCCTCTGATGTCAATGTCTGCTCTCAACAATTTTCATAATACAGTGACTGCAGACATGACTTTACAGTACTGCAATGGACTTTGATAACGCAGAATATGTAACAGAACAAAAGGATTGATAGTCTGAAAAGGAGTAAATTCAAAAGCTTTACTAATACCCTCACAGCATAAAATATGACAGACTTTAGGAGCCAAGAGTTGATGTGATCGACACTATGCAGTAGGAAAACAAGAAAATAAGCTCAGCTCTGGAGTACAATAAACATGACCAATGTTATGACAAAACCTATCACTAATAATATTTTCTTAGCTGAAGTGCAATAAACTAATAAGACTATTACCTCAGAAAAAGAAAGTTGTGAAGGTTGAACATCTGTATGCAATAATGAACATTCTGTAACTGAAAATAATGCCAAAAGAAACACCAACTGTTGCACTGAAAACTAGTGCGATGCACTCTTGATTTACTAACAGCTGGAATCTCTGATTATCCTAATATAATGAGGTACTTTAATATTTGCTAGATTACTTTTCAAAAATCTATCCAAAAATTTTTCTTCATCAGAAAAATGCAGTTAATCATAATCTATCAACAGCGTATACAGTCTGATTAAATTCTGTTCTCGGCTCCAGCAGCTCGCTTTCACCTGTTGAGGTGACCTAAATCCTCCTGCACTACAAATTTAATTTAATGTGCAGCTAAAAAATTGCCATTTAGTTTACAAATTCCATTCAAAGCTGTACTATTTTTATTAAAAAAAAAAGACCAAAAAAAGCTACCAAACAAGCCAACCAACCAACCAAACCAGAACCACAAAAAAAACACCCACAAAAAATCACACCAAAACAAACAAACAAACAAACAAACTAATATAGTAAGCACGCAATTCAGCATTTGTATTTTTTCATTGAGTTATTGCAGTTGCACACATAAAAGACACTGTGCAACTGTGTTGAAAAGCCATTTTCAACACAAACAAGTGTCTTAGAGATACCCAAGTTTCTCATTTTGAGAATATGCATTCTGGAATGGTATCTTCTATTAAGACTGCAGCAATTGTCTGTATATCTGCAGTTGCTATACTGGAGAGTTTCCCACTTCAGAAAAACTTCTAAAGGAAGTAGACCTTTCTCAAATACAACAATGGTTCTGTATACCAATAGGTCCAAACAGAACTTGGTACTTCCAGTTAAGAAATAAGCAGAAACATAAATTACATGGGAAAAAAAACAAAAACAAGTCCAAACTCCAGATAGAATCCAGAAACAGAAACGGTTTTAAGTTCTAACATTCTTTGTGTCCAAAAATTTGAAAGTCATACCCCTAAACCTTTGTACTGCATTATGAAAGAGCTGAATATTCCTCTTGGTTTATTTTCTGTAGATTTAAGTATCCTTGTTACATTGGTTGAGCTTATTTTGAAGTTATCTTTACTTTAGCTGTAATTATTTGGATTTCTCTTCAAAATAGTAGTGTTAAAAAGAAGAAGTGGCTAAACAACCTCTGGGAGGCATTTTATAAAACTTTCTTTGAAAAATCAATCAGGTCAACTGATTTCTGATATCAACTGAGTCAATCTTATCTTCATCTTTGTTAGTTCCTTCATAAAATTTCTAACAGAAGAGGGTAGGCAGGTCTTCTTCCAAAAAATCTCTTCTCAAATAGACAGTTCAAATCCATGCTGACTAATTAATACACTTTTTATTTACCTGGTTTAATACTGATGTCAGCCTGAAAGGTCTGGACTGTACTTTACTGTATCTTTCTAGAACTTTTATTTTTAAAGTTGGTGCTACATTTTCTACCCTAACTTGGCAGGAAGGAAATTGATAAACTCCTGCTTAAAAATACTATTAGTAATTTATTTGCTCTACCCCTGAGTTCTGTTAGAAAGTAAACACCATTCCAGTCCTGCTGACTTGTGAGTATTCATGCTATCAACTTGTTCCATATCCTCTTCAATTTCAGACTTATCCTCTGCTGAGCCATCCTTGGTGATGGGTTCTAGGACATGAATTGCTGCAATTCTTTCATAGCGTAACCATTTAAAAAGAATAATTTTAGCTTCTCTGTAAAGGTCTTGCCCTCTCTAAGCACTTTTTTATCAACCTGATCTGCAACTCGCTGAAGAGACTTATTAAAAGGTGTTTTTATTCTCGTGTGTGAAGAACTTTTTGCTGTTTATTTTGATTCTTATGTCAATTGCTTTTCAAAGTCTTTTAGATTAATTACCCAATAAAATTTTGTTGGCCAAGTTCCTCCTATTTTTTGCCTTTTGTCTGAAAAAGCTGTCTTCAGCCTTTCAGATGTGGTTTCTCATGTTCTAATTATTTTTCTTACCTTTTTGGCTAAACCAAAGCTTTTTTTGTATTCATTAGTGCTGCACCTCTTGAAAGATGTCTTTCAGTAATGGCCATAAAAACTAAAAGAATTTAGTTTCCTTAGCTTTGCTTTTTAGTTTCTTCCTTAAAAATGTCTTTATTCTTACATAAGTTACTTTTCAATGGACCTACTGGCTTTTGTAAATCCTGTGAGGATTCCGAATATGATGACAATCGTTGTTAAACAGTTGCTCCTCCGTAATATATTCTTTACCCAGACCCTGAACAGTGCTTGGCACCAAATCACAGATTGTATCTCCTTTTGCAAACTCTTGAAGCTGTTCTGTCAAACAAATAATCACCACATTTAAAACTTTTTCCACTGCATCATATCCTGGCATTATGTTTTGCCCATGTAGGTAGGAGAGAAAGTGGAGTCTCTCATCCCACTTTAATTTCTCTTGCTGTCTCCTTATGTGTCTCAGCATATGGTGATAAATGACTGTCTAAAGACTCAGTGCATACAGATACTGCATTATTTGCTGGGATGGTTATTTTATTTGACTTGATTCTAGTTCTCTTTAACTTACACTACTAATTTGTGACCATTATGGCTTACCGTGAATTTCTTGTACATTTTGCCTTTTAGTGTGACAATGACGGAGTATGTTCCTTCCACAAGTCTGCCGTCAAAAGTATGTCAGTGACATCATGTATGGTCAGACATTTCAGTCCCTTCATGTTGTTTATTAGTCACATTTCTCTCTCCGAAAATTAGAAGATAAACAAAGTAAATACTAAACAGAGAGTAAATCAGATTATTTAATATATTGGACATGGTAAGAGTACAACCCAAGACATGTTACATAATATTAATTAAGAAGTTGTGGTTTTTTATGTCAAGAAGGAAGATTCAGGTTAGCTTTTGAACTGTAATATTTGGCGAAAAACACAAACGCACAAACCTGGCAATCGAGTCTTTATTAGTAGTGTCTTTTTGGTTTTTGTGATACCTTTACTTATTGCTTCGGGGTTATTTTTATGGAAAATGGTCATCAGCTGTTACTTCTACAAGTCACAATTTGTCATTTCTTACATTCCTCTAATACATTTTCCAGACAATTGTACAGAAAGAAGTGACATAGTCCTCTGCTAGCGTACTTCATGCACATGAGGCTTCAAGATAGGATGTGGTTGAAATTCTTTGGGAATAAACTTAATTTTGAATTCTATTCTTCGAAGATCTAACCAGAAGTTACAGTTATATTAAAAATATAGGTATTTTAAACTTTTAGAGAACAATGTAATATACTTTTCAACTTTCCCAAATGCTTAACAGCAAAAACCTTTTCTTCCTCATAAAGTGAAAAGATTTTGGTTTCAAGAAATGCAAAAGTTTATTCAGAATTTTCAGCACTTTTATTTTAAGGAAAGACACAGGCATGACTGGGCAAGAGGGTTATAATATAGTTCAGCTATTAAATGATCATTATGCGAGTCTAAGAGTGAGAAAAAGGTAACATTAGCTTATATTTTTAGCTCTAATAATATGTTTCTACAGCCCATATTCTGTTCTGTCTTTTTGTGCTAGTTAGAGTGAAATTTACATTTCAGAAAACAGGAAGTTTGTCAATTTAAGCACTGAAGAGAAAAAAAGGTATTCAACTTTTTCTCCTTTGAATACATATTTTTGAGGGACGTACTAGACCACTGTACCATCCTGTGGCATATAGCAATACTAAATGTGGAGTGACACTTTAGAGCAGTAGTAACATAGTGTTAATTATCATTAATTACTAAATACCTACTCCCTACTACCTATTCTGCCATATTCTCCACAACTATCAACAAAGGAACAAGGAGCCAGACGTTAGAGTACAAAGAAACATGAGGTTCAACAAGGTCAAATGCTGGGTCCTGCACTTTGACCGCAACAACCCCATGCAGCACTACAGGCTGGGCACAGAGTGGCTGGAGAGCAGCCAGGCAGAAAGGGACCCGGGAGTTTGGATTGACAGGAAGCTGAACATGAGCCAGCAGTGTGCCCAGGTGGCCAAGAAGGCCAATGGCATCCTGGCCTGGATCAGGAACAGTGTGGCCAGCAGGACCAGGGAAGTGATTCTTCCCCTGTACTCAGCACTGGTGAGGACACACCTGGAGTACTGTATCCAGCTCTGGACCTCTCAGTTCAGGAAGGATGTTGAAGTGCTGCAGCGGGTCCAGAGAAGAGCAACAAGGCTGGTGAAGGGATTGGAACACAAGTCCTATGAGGAGAGGCTGAGGGAGCTGGAGTTGTTCAGCCTGGAGAAGAGGAGACTCAGGGGAGATCTCATCACTGTCTACAACTCCCTGAAAGGAGGTTGTAGCCAAGTGGGGGTCGGTCTCTTCTCCCAGGCAGCTATCAGTAAGACAAGAGGGCATGGTCTTAAGCTCTGTCAGGGGAGGTTTAGGTTAGATATTAGGAAGAAATTCTTTACAGGGAGGATAACCAGGCATTGGAATGGGCTGCCCAGGAAAGTGGTGGGTTCTCCATTCCTGAAGGTTTTTAAGATGAGACTGGATGTGGCACTTAGTGCCATGGTCTAGTAACCACAGCGGTAGTGGATCAAGGGCTGGACTTGATGATCTTGGAGGTCCCTTCCAACCCAGCTGATTCTATGATTCTATGATTAGAAGATGAGGAACCAATGATCACTAGAGATAGTACACGCACACACATGCATGTGCTGGTTTTGGCTGGGGTAGTTAGTTTTCTTCACAGTGGCTAGTATAGGACTGTGTTTGGATTTCTGCTGAACGCAGCTTTGATAATATAGAGATGTTTTTGTTATTGTTGAGCTGTGCTTACACAGAGCCAAGGCCCTTTCTGCTTTCTGTACTGTCACGCTGGTGAGGAAGCTGGGGGTGCATGGGAGACTGGGAGGAGATACAGCCAGTGGTGAGCCAAACTGAGCAAAGGAATATTTCAGACTGTATGACATCATTCTCAGTGTATGAAGTTGGGGGAAGAAGAAGGAAGGGAGGTCTGGAGTGATGGTGTTTGTCTTGTCAAGTCACCATTAGGAGTGATGGGGCCCTACTCTCCAGGAGATGGCTGAACACCTGCCTGCCCATAGGAAGCAGTGAGTTAACTCTTTGTTTTGCTTTTGCTTGTGTGCACAGCTTTTGCTTTCTGTATTAAACTGTCTTTATCTCAATCCATGGCTTTTCTAGCTTTTATCCTTTTAATTCCCTCTCCAATCCTGCTGATGGGGGAAGGAGTGAGCGGCTGCATAGGGCTTGGCTGCTGACTGGAGTTAAACCATGACAATGCATTACACACTGAACTTCCCAAGAAACCAGTAGATTTCAGTTTAATCCTTCCACTGTGATTACCTGCAGTAAAGTATAATTCTGCATGGTTCAAACAACTGTGCTGTTAGGTGTTGCTCTACTTGCAACTGCATGATTCTTGCCTGAGATCTGGTTATCCTTCTTCAAGACGATAAAGCCTTGTGTCAGAATGCAAGGGAGAACTCTTTCAGCTCCAAACAGAAAGAGGTAAGAATATAACAGAAAACAAAATCAACAACTTAGAAAAAAATAGTACTAAAATATTCAACACACGTAGCCTCTTGTCCTTCTTGATCTGAAGAAATAAGATACCTTGCATAACAGTGTATCCTGAGAACAGGAACCAAATTTTGAACAAACTGCTGTGTGTTAAAAATGTAATACTTATCATCAGGGTGAGCAGGAAAGAAGCCCACTTTATATGTAAATTTCTGTACTACTCATGAAATCAAAAGTCTGATATAGACTCAGCAACATAATTGTTCAGTGCACATGCAGACACACAGAGACAGACATGATTACATCAGTATGGTCTGTCTTAATGGCATATATCTATTAGTACAAACCCATAAAAGAATGTTAGAAAGATATGTGGAGCTGCTAGGTGATGGTTTTTCTTGACAGGCTAATGTGCAATGCCGTGAGTAGAAATTGAGTAAAATTGCTGAAAACAAGAAAAAAACTTCCTTTTCTTTTATGCAGAGTAAATATCAAGAAAAGTAGCGCTCTTTGGCAGCACCCAACAACTTAGATATCCCTTCAGAAAATGCAAGTTACAGATATGCTCTTTTCACTTATTTTTGTTTGTTTGAGATTAATGTTGATTATTTTCAGTTTTTGTATGATCAGACTGCTAAAGTTAAGATTATGTCAGCATTTCAACTGTGAAAATATTCTCAAGGGACTTCAACTTGCCTAAAAAAGTTACTCAGAACCACAGTGTGTAACACAAGAACTCAGTCTGATGTAAGAGTATTCTTCTATGATTAACACTTCTCTTGCATTTAATATAAGGTTTTAACAATACATGAGGTTTTTTAAGTCTAAAGGAGAACTATATATATTACACATTGACAATTCTTTGTTTTATGTGTTTTCTTGCTAAACTTCAGCTATATTGTTTGGTATATTTAAAGAAGCGTAAAGTGTTCCAAAGAAATGCAGTTTTCAGTATAGACCAGTGTTTTCCTCTAAAATGAGTCAGTAACAACAAGATCAAAGTGACATGTGTGGAATGAAAATGTATTATTTGTTTCATTTCTGATAAAAAATAGAACCTTGCTAAGTGAACCAGAAGGAAAAATAACACTCATAGATTTCATTTTTCCACCTTTGCCAATTGGCTCCATCCAAAAATATTGCCCATGGTACAACACCGAAGGCAGAATCAAAACCAAGCCATTAATAAAAACTCTACCCTGTCCCATTAAAAAAAAGAACCACTGAAAAACCAAAACTACCATCTAGCAAGCACAACTCCATGATGCAATATCCACACTACTGCTGTTTGTTTGACAAGTGAGCATCCTCAAAGGA
Organism: Neopelma chrysocephalum; assembly: GCF_003984885.1. NCBI lineage: Eukaryota > Metazoa > Chordata > Aves > Passeriformes > Pipridae > Neopelma > Neopelma chrysocephalum. The sequence goes on from NW_020897690.1 coordinate 24,488,709, forward strand.
ATACTTCATCCTTAGAAGTGTTATTTTTAACCATTGCATGTTCTCCATTCTCCCAATCTATTTCACGAGGAATGTAATATTAATTTTCCAACATTTAACGGTGGCGAACAATTGCTGTCATATGTAATATGGATACCTCTGTGTCAATAATGCTGGCTACAACGCTCAGCTCACTGGAAAATATTTTTATTTAATTATAATAAAATTATACCAAACTTTAAATAGTCTTTCATGAACCACGGTTAAAGAATACACTTCATGATCCAAGGTGTTTGATTAATGTCCTACCAGTCACATGCAGTCTGTAAGACCCCAACAACATTGTTAATTTATTCTGTGATGCCAAGTGATTCTGGAGGACAAGAGTCAGTGTCTGCCTTAGCCTTCATTCAGAGCATGGCTCAAAGAATGATGTGCAAACTTCTCTGACAGCAGGGTAGGGTTGATTTAATAAGAAAGTTATATATGGGCACTATAAAAAGAGGGATAAAATGAGAAAAAATCTTGGTAGTAATTATGAAATCAAAACTTAAAATGATCATTAAGATTAATTTCTTTAGGAAATCAAGCCATACACTACAGAGGCTTGAACAACTGAATTTTATGATAAAAGCAGTATTTCTCCAAAGGAATTTAAAAGTGGATTACTAGCCAAAAATAACTAGCATAAAAATATGTCAAAGAAAAGCAAGAATACGAGTCATTATACTAAAATGACTCCTTGCATTGAAGTAAACCAGCCAGGGCACTTCTGTACAGAAATCAGTTACTTAATGTTCTGCCAATTTGAAGAAACAGATGTGTCCCACCAAACTTGCAGCAGCACAAATATAATCAAAGAAATCATATTTCAAAGTGCACATACTATCTTTCTGAGAAGTAAAAACTTTAAAATGGATAGGATGTAAAGTTATACTTTTTAGAAATTATGCAATTTCAATGAGATGTAGTGATCACAGGATTCAGTTGTATAAATCTTTCAGACTTGGATAGAGCTGAATATATGTCTGGTCTGTTGAATTTCAGGATGCACAGTCATTTAATAACATAGGCTTTGCAGAAGACAGGTTAGAATTTTGGCTGGGGTCTCTTATGCAGGTGTGAACTTTTGAGATAATTTACTCTTAATCCAAACTTACTTCCAAATGCAAGAACACCTGTTATTGTTTAACTTGCCTACAGTTCAGGTCAAGGCAATAATTTTCAGGCTGGTTGGTTCATTTCCTTGTTTATATTCAACAGTAACAAACAAAGACTATGATGGCAAAGTTTTCCTGTAATTTTATAGTATTTTATACCTAATATATATACCTACTTGAAACAACACTTGTAAACAACTCAGAAGTTAGGACAGATTAATTCTGTAGAACATATGCCTTTTAAAAAATATTAATTTTCAGAAAATAGTGTTTTTATTAAAACTAGATGACAGTCATTTTGCCACTTAAATGCACTTCTCAAACAGGCAGCTGAAATATTAAATATGGACTTTCATATACACAAAAATACATTACTCAGTAGGAAACAGATATTTGAAATTGGCAATACAGGTATTTGGCCAAGATTCTGTACTGCTAGTTTAGCTGGCTGGTGGCAGTGATATAGTATTCTGTGGAGCATTTACTGACTTACAGGCATTAACTGAAGAGGTCAGTATTTATTCTTCTGCAAATAAGACACAAGAAGACAAAGTTCAGTGTTCTTCTTATGAGACAAGATAGCTAGGTATTCATTCGGGTAAATTGTTATACTTACATTCAAGTAGATATATATTGTCATATTCCTATATTGTTACATATCTAGAAATAAAAATGTTAACATTCCTTACAATACAATTGTTCCTGAATTGCTTCCCTTTGTAACTAAGATTTAATAATGAAATTAACTTCAGGGCACAAATAGAAACCCCTCCTCTCAAAACTTCTATTTGGAGCAGTATTGGAATTCTGCTGCAAGTAATTCCATGTCTACATCTGACTGACTATTACAGTTAAATAACTGTTTAGGTAACTTTTAAGAGTGTTGTGTTCCATTCAAGCTGAAACAAGTAATTGAAATGCAATTTTCTTAGTCTTTGGGCATTTGTATTTAAAACTTTACATTTAAAGTGAGTTTTTGCATGGTTTTATTAATTTTTCCCCCTCTCTTCATAGAATCTCTTCTCACATTTTTATTCTTCAAGAATACCCATGTTTTGTTCCATGTCTTTTGCAAAATCTAGACATTGTTGTCAAAAAAGCTTTACTTAGGCTGACTGGTCATCACCTCTCAATTCTGCCTTCTGTCAATATACCTCAAAACCTCAGAGCTAGTGTACAGAAGGGCACTGTTAAATTTTATTGTGACTGTCATGGAATTCATATGTTCCACAGTACCTAAGGAGCAGAACAAGTGGAGAAGATCGCATAATTGTGGAAAAATGCTGAATGTCACAACTGATTTCTATATGCTCTTTTTTTTTTCAGCAAGTCACAGTCCTCAAACCTTAAGGATGATCATGTAGCTGACTACTGGCTAATGAACAAATATTTAAACAGGATATTATTTTCCTTAAAGTTTTCCACAGAAAAGAAAATATATGGGATTAATTTTGTTGTGCAGAATGATTTCAAAAAGAGTATGTAATGGTTCTTCAAAAATTCATATTCACAAGCAAGCTCTCTGCAAGTTAAGTCAGCATCAAGCAGATGCCATATATAAGGTCTTCTATTTTCCACAGAAAATCACATGAAGTAGAGTTGAGAAAGCCATTAACTGAGCAAATTATAGCGATGTTTACATTTTGCAGTGTATTGCTTAGTGCAAGAGGGTAAAATAAGTAATTTGGCTTACAAAATCAGGATTAAAAGTACTATCATTCCAAATAGCACTTTCCCCAGAAAGCATTTTCTTGCTGATGAACCCTAAAAGATTACTGGGGGGAAAATCACTCAAAGTTTAAGCATTATCTGATTATCATTTGATTGTTTAAGGAAAGTACTTACAGCCCCTATCCAATGCAGTCCCGGGGCAGCCTGGAGGAGCTCTGTCTGGGGCTGCAGTGGGATGACTAGGGACACGGTGGGGTCACTGGAAGTAGTGGGAGCAGCCTTCTAAAGCCCCAGAGCAGGAGGACGGTGCCCAGGCTGTGCTGAGGGCTGCTTTCGGCGTGGGGCCGTGTGTGTGAGTCCTGCATGGACCCCTCTGTTCTGGCTCCCATACCAAAGGGCTGCTTCCCCAGGGGAAGGGGACCCTCCATGAATGCCTGCACCTCTGGCACTGACTCAGGCCTGGAGTGCCCTTTGGGTGCCCTTGGAGCCCTTTGGGCCTTGGTGGATCTGCTTGGTGCCATTTCCGGATGCCACCCTGCACTCCCTCCCCATTCCACACAGACACAGATAGGTTATGGAGTAAAATCTTTTAATTGATAACCTGAAGAAAACAGTCAACAATATCTACATCTACATCTTCACTACACCTATATTTACATCTTCACTATCTAAACACCCTCCCTCCCTCCAACTGGGATAGAACGCCACACAATCTATCCCTCCCACTAGGATAGATCCCTGAATGATCTATCCCTAAACAGGCTTAATCCCAACTCTCTGCCCCAGCCCTGGCAGTGGGAACCTTGTACTTGCTCCCAGTCCTTGGCCCAGAGCCCCTCTTCCTCTTTGTGCCCCACCTTTCCGGCATAACATCAGCTTCCAAATTTTGCAACACAATAGGGAGGACCAAGAGGGCTTGGGTAAAAGAGACTGTTTACAAGGGGCAATGGCTTCACACTGGCAGGGGGCAGGGGCGTAATTTTTTCGGAAAAAAATTCTTCCTTGTGAGATTCATGAGGCCCTGGCACAGGTTGTCCAGAGAAGCTGTGGCTGCCCCATCCCTGGAATTGTTCAAGACTGGGTTGGATGGGGCTTGAAGCAACCTGGTCTAGTGGAAGGTATCACTGCCCATGGCACAAGGTTTGGAACTAGATGATCTTCAAGGTCCCTTCTAACCCAAACCATTCTATGATACTTTTAAGTGTTTTAAAAAGATGTAGAAGTAACACTTGAGACTGGTTTGAGATGGTTTAGTGGTGAAGATGGCAATGGTATGTTAATGGTTAGATTGGGTGATCTCAGAAGTCTTGTCTAACCTTAACAATTCTATGATTCTACCATTAAGAAAATCAACTCTATCCCTGTCAAAATCAGGAACAGAATCATAGAATATTCTGAGCTGAAAGGGACCCCCGAGGATCATCGAGTCCAACTCTTAAGTAAAGGATTGAACCTACAACCTTGGCATTATTAGCACCTTGCTCCAACTAACTGAGCTAACCTGCTGATGCCCTAGAACTGTAGCTGCTTTGCAAAAAAATAGTATGTTTGTCAAGCAGTAATTGGTCAAATAATTTTGTACATAAATGATTGAAATGATTATCAACCACATGTAAAACTTCATTCGGTGTGCCTCAAATATGAATAGGACACCTCATGCACATTAATAAAATTACACTTATGGTTCTGTACTTTGCATCTTAGCCGCTCTCTTGATCAGCACAGGCCATTTGGGAAACTTTTTGACACATCCAACTATATTTTAATGGGCAATATATTGCATTACTTTTCCCCAAGCTGAGTCTGTTTTGCACCTTGCAGTAACTGGTTAGTGATCTCCCTGTCCTCATCTTGACCCACAAGCTTTTCCATCTTGTTTTTCCCTGGTCCTTTAGAGGAGGGGGACTAAAAGACCAGTTGAGTGGTGTCTTGCAGATGGCCAAGGTCAGACTACCACATCAATAAAGTTAACTGCAATTGTAGAGGCCAGCAAGTTTTGCATGTTAAACAAAGTATTACACTCCATTTTCATAATCTAGGCTATCAATCACAATACAAATTTTGTAAAACTATATAATTTGAAAAACTTTTTTCTCTCCAATATTTTGAAAAGTTTTGGGATGTGCAGTCATTCAAAGCTGATGTATAACATAGTTTATTCAGGCAGTTAATAAGGCAGTATCACTAATGGCTCTAAAATACTGCAACCTTTTGAGTGTTCTCAGCATTAGCAAGCAATTTCCAGGAGACTAATCCTAGGGAATTTAATTACCATAACAGAAACCACTTTGTTTTTTATAAATCATTTCTTCAAGTAAAAAAGTTTTCAGCTCACAGGTGATATTTACTGAGCCAACTAATATGTTATAAAATTAGAAGAAAATAATTACAGAATAGATGAGTGATGCATTTGAAGGGCCATATTCCAACATAAACTGTCATCTTTTCCCAGTCCATGAACTGGACGCTTATACCTTAATTATGCACTCTTAAATCCACTTCAGTAATTAACAAACTTCGTCACCATACATTTTGGGGCCTGCTATTTTCTGGGTTACCTTTATTGCTAGTCTCTGTTGAAAGTGCACTTTTATGGGGGCAATTTCACAACCTCTAAAGCTGAAACAGATAATTGAAGAAAATTGCAGAATGTCAAAGATGTATGCTAATTAGAACTATCAAAATATCTGAAGGAGTAAATGCATCTGAAAATGTGAGGGCTTTGCAAGGAAACAAGGCAATAAGTTATGAAAAACAATCTCATAAATACACAGCACAGAGAGGCACTGGCCTTAGACTGAACTCAAATCAACAATTCTGGCAAAGAAATGGATTCCTCTGACAACAGGAAATTTGAAAGCCAATTAACATATGAATTGCAAACAGGACATGCAATAAAGTCTTACTGTGCTATTGAAAAATAATAAAACTAGACATTTCAATAAAATTTAAAATGGGAAGGAGGGGCTGTTCTGCTAGTCTAGTGATGATCCTGGTATAGAGACGGTGAGACAGGGCTTTCCCTGTTCTTAGGGTTGCAAAGGCTAATCTGATATCAAAGACAAGGTAGAACTCTCTTAACCAATAGGCGCAGGAAGAGCCAAGAATTGGAATGTATCTAAACACTGCCACCTCCAGCTGGAGTGACTTCAACATAACTGCTGCTTCAGGGCCTCTAGAGTAAGAAAGAAAATATATTTAGGCACTGTGAGGAAGCAAGACTATCCAAGGAGGAGTCATTACTTGCAGTCATATTAATGTTGCTTTGTGAATGTAAGATGGCTGAAGGGTAACTGCACATGCATGTGAAGACAAATATTTGCATCAGAGTCCCCAGCAATTTAACACTTAAAAGATGGGGCATGAATTTGGAGGAGATCAAACGTGACAGTTGAAGTGGCTATAGTTGCAGAGCTCAATCAACTGATGATGTAAACACTGAAATTCCACTTAAGCAGTCTAAAGGTTTTAGTTCTATTATGTGCAATGTCATTTCCACTGTTGTATCAGGCTGATGCTTTAGTAAATTATTTTTAGAGTAGAAAAACGAAGGCAGCCTGTATCAGAGGGATTAATTCTGACTGCAAGCACATATTTGTGCTATACTTTCTGAGGGACAATTTAGTAGTGTACTTTGTTTATGTCAGCAAATATTATGCCACCACTATCAATACAGCCATTTGCTATAAGGTGCAGTCTTGTCTGTAAAAATAATTCCTTTTTAATATATAACAGAGCATTGTATTAAACCAACTCTTAGTTATTATACCAGTGATATGAAAGAACATCAAGTTAATTCCTTTTTCCATCTTTATTGTTGGTCTTTCTACCATGTTGTGGTGAAATAGCACCACATTGTGCTATTTCTCATGCCGAGAGACAGTACCCATGATTAAAGTCCTGTGGTCATAGTACACTGCCAGTTTCAGCCACAATTCAGATATACAATAATTAATATTTATGTTTGTGCTTAATGAGAATTAATAAAACAGATAAACATACATAATCTTTTGTCTTTGTTTAAGAACAGTGATTTCATACAAAAGTAATGAAGTTTGCATTTCAATATGTGATACTTGTATGATAGACAATGGTTGGTAACAAAACACTTACTATTCCCATTAATTTTTCTGTTTAATATGCATAAGCATGGCACTGTGAATATTTGGATTATTCCATGACGGAAGATCAACATTTTGTTATAGGATTACAAATGTTATCAGTTCTTCAAGCAAATATAAAACATATTACCATCATGTTAAAGTGCATAATATTTGTTTTATGAATGGAGAAGTAGTTATCAGTAAAATCTACATAGTTTAATTATTTTTCTTCTGTTTACAGAAACTTTGGTTATTGATTAGGGAATTTGCTCATAGGTGAGAATTTCCAAGACAGTGTTTCAGAATAGGAGTAAGCAAATCTAGAAAATACACCCATCAGTTCATGATGTTGTAAGGCTGGCACCTCATCTATGTGCTAAGGTTTTGACATTGCAGACTGTAAGCTAAATTTCAAGATGAATGTCTAAACAAGCTAGTTCGGGTGCTGACAGTACTCAAACTCTCAAGGAGCAAAGATCTTCAGATTTTGTTGCATATAGATATTGATACCCTGTTGTCTGAGGATAACATACACCATGTGTTTATTTTATAGATAGCTTTTGCTACCTAAACAAATCTGGGGATCAATTTTTCAAAGTAGATGCATTAAATGATCATCTTCCCACTTACTACAAGTTTGAAGGTACCTGCACAACACTTCCATATATATACTAAATTGCTTTTGAAACTACTCAGCGTTAGGCACCAAAATGCCTGGACCGTCTTGTGCTTTATTACTCATTTTTATATTAAATTTATTCATTAATGGTACTTCAGAATAATTTTTCAAAATCTGTAGACTTCCTTGGTGGAAGAACGGCCCTTGCAAATCTTCTGATGAAGGTCAACATAGAAAAGAATTTTTGACATAGGACTTATTGGTGCAAAACTTACTGAATGTGGTGAGGAACTCTGCAGGTAATACCATTGGCCTGGATAACTTTCTTATTGATTTTTTGAGTCATTTTTCTGTACTTAATTTACGCGCTTTTACTGGAAACCTTTAGAAGTAATCACAGCTCAAGGCTAGCTGCCAAATGGATTGAAAACTGAGTTTATATCACTGCACTCCTTCTGTAAACAGATTGCTCTGCTGCTATACACCCACCTTTATATTAAATTGACCAGAATAGCTGCTAAAGTTCTAGTGTCTACCATACACTCCGCTCTCCTAGATATCCTATGTGTAACCTCAGTCTTTTTTTTTTGAGGCATCTTATAATAGCTTTTTTCCTCATAGAGCACCACTGAATCACTCTCTATGACAAACTCTTCATAAAACAAGATGTAAGTTTCTACATGGTTCAATGGAGTCTACTTGTTTTCAATACTTCCAAAGTTATATATGGAGACTTATTACACTGAATAACATTTCTCTGGCAGTGCCTAATAAATACAGTATGGTTTTACTTGCTCCTGCACTACTATAACATTGAATATTTTTGTTTTACCCTCTGGAGGGAAGCATAAGTGACAAGACTTCATTGCAGCTTCTCCTCTTTGTTGGATTTTTAATAATTTCAAGTCTGTCAATACTCAGTGAGGCTGGATTTGACAGATATCTTGACAATTGATCTTCCTAGATCACTAATATTTGATCTCTAGAAGCTTTATCTTCTAGCCAAATGCCATAGAGTATGGTATGAAGTACATATGAACATAATGTAAGTGTCTTTTCTAACAAGCTACTAAGAGTTGAATGAGTTAGCTTAAAGAGTCCTTAACATACAATTCTGGACAATACCTGAAATCAGTGTATCATTTCTCAGTAGATGATTCAGGTATTCCATTTTTCTAAAAAACTTACTGGCAGCAAAGGTAGCTTTCAGGAAAAAAAGTTTTTTGTTGAATTTCCTTCATCTGATCCTGTTATCCAACTCCTAGTACATTTAATCCATTTTGTCCTGCTGCCTACTTACTGCCATGTAAACTAAATAATCTTAAACACTATTATAACAGGCCTAGGGCCAAACGTTGCGTAATATATGGTTTGTGCAATCTTTTCTTTTAATTTATTTTTCCTAAGGTCACTCATTTCTTTCAGCTGTAGGCAGGTTCAATGCTTATAGTATAGATTTCAGGTAGATGATTAAGAGTATAAGGAATAGTCTCTCAGTAGATATCTAATATAGACATACACTAGTTTCTCATATTTTTAGATCTCAAGGTGCTCTTTACACAGTCTTTGTTCTCTTTTACTTAAAATGTTACGTATGATCCCCGTCCAGGCATATAATTTAAAGTATAGATTTAGCAGCACAAACTCTACAGAAGGTTCTTCCTCTCAAACTGAAAATCTTCATATCAGATGTCTCAAATGTCTCATACATTATAAATCATGATAAGACAGACATTAAGTGCATCAGGTGCTTTATATAGAAGTAAATTCTTAGGATTAGTCACATGAATTCCAAATTTTTACCCAGTTCTAAGTCAGAAACTGTTAAAGTTTACAGTAGAATAGTGTACACCATCACAATATTTTGAAAATAATGTTCCTACATTAAAATACTTCACTATTGTTACCTAATGCAACTTTATATGCAAATTACTTTCTTGTCTCATTTTCAGTTAAAGTGCTTTAAAAAAAAAAGGAGAAGCAGATATTACATTCTGAACACATAATAGAATATTAGCACATATTATGTACAAAACTTTTTGTCAAAATGGTTTTGTAAATAATGACACATGCACAGACAGGTCTATCACACACTTTGTGGCTGTCTGCAATCACAAGTTCCACACGTGCACTAGTCACTACTCCTCCTTTCTATGTTGCATAAAAAAGGTAAACAACGCCTCAGTCTGTTCTTCCCAACTCTAATTCCTCTCCCAAACTCAAATCTTGTTGCCCAGAACTTTGGCCAAAGAGGTCTCACTATATGTTTCAGCCAGTTTTAGGATTTGATATATCAGAGCTTCATGTTGAGTAGATACTCAGCAAAATTTCTCAGAAATGAAAAAACAATTGTTTTCATTTGATTCACAACCAAATAGTGTATTCCAGTATGTTGAATGACTTGGCAATCAGAGGTCTGCTCTCTTAAAGGATAACATATATTGTTTTAGTCTGATTGCAACTGCAGATAAGAGAAAGATTTAACATATTATTTCAAAATATAATTAGAAAAATATTCTTACATCACTTCACAGAGAAAAAAAAAAGAAGGAATTAATGTCCTAATTCTCAAAGTCAATGGAATTATTTCCTATATCACACTTCAGTATAATAGTACATAGAAATAGATGTGGTAAAGCAGGCATTCTCATTTGTGGTAGGCAAAATAAAGCTTTATTTAATTACTCAAAAGATTGAGTTTTGAGGGGAAGAATCCAATAATGGGCTCCTGGAAAGCAGTCTTAAGAAGAAAGGACAGTCAAGTCACTGAAGCATACTTGTCAACTAGCAAAAATCAGTTTTGCAGGTCCAGCATCAGATGTCGGTATTGCATCTGTTCCAGAGTCAATCCAGCTAGTGCATTTTGCAGAAAACAATGTTGGGACCTATATAAAAGACATACAAAAGCATAATAAGAACTTGTTAACAAGAACATATCATGTTAAGAATGATGGGAAAAAAAAAAGAGAAAGGAGAAGAGGACAGGAGACATCTGGAAGAAATCAAACCAAAAGCCTGTAGACTGTACACAATACTACTGGTCAAATTCTTAACACTTTGCAATGTGACAAAAGATAAAGTCGTTCTAGGGATGTAGTTTCTTCTGCCAATAAACCTAGAGAAAATATTTAGGTCCTAAAACTGGAAAGTTATAATGAAAGAGGAGAATTTGTAGAAGAGTATATAGAAGAGTATGGAGGAGTATGTATAGTGTATATATATAATATATATACTATGTATAGTGTATATATGGTTAGGAAGTCAAAATAAAGAGGAGAGTATATAGGAGTTTTTATATATATACGCACACACACACATATATATATGCATATTCTTATCAAAATAAGAATTTTTCTAAACATCATTTCACAGATAGAGGAAAGGCATGCAGAGGGATGAAAATTAATAGAAAGAGAATTGAGTGTTTCTTATCTGAAGGTAATACCCAGTTTAGTACCAAAGCTTCAGTGTTTTCTCAGTACTAAGCATCCAATTATTTTAGTGTGAACAAAAATAAGTAACATTTTACTGCACCTAGCAGTATACAGATATATCTGTACAGTATACCTCTACAGATTTGTATAGATTATTGAAGGTTATCTGAGCTGACTGGGTATGAGACAGCATCTATAAACCTGCCTAATTATCTTGGTCCTTTCTAGTAGGCCAAGTTCTTGTCCGTGGCACAAATGCGTGTGCCAGAGTGATGCAATGAGATTACACACATGCACATCTGTCACATCCTCAAAAGCAGCAGTCTTAGTGCACAGTTACTGAGCATTCCATTCCAGCTCCAGGACCTGGAATTGAATCATAGACTCACAGAATCATAGAATCATGTAGATTGGAAAAGGCCTTTAAGATCATTGTTTTTGACCATGTCTAATTAGACTAAAGCACATGCTCATGGAATGCAACACAGTCTACACTTTTATATCCAGATACAGAATTTAATGTACTTCAGGTGTGAACTTCAGTGAAGGCAGAGAACTCCTGAAATTCCCTCTTCAGTAGTTTCTGATATATATATATATATATATAAGATGGACTGCAACTAAAATACTAAAATGTCAATTATGTAACTTAAAGTACATAATTTACTGGCCATTTAGAATGACTTGTACAGCAGAATTTTCTAATAGACACCATAAGATAAAGAAAAATATTTTTTTTCATAAGAAATACAATTGGTTTCACTGCCACAGCTAGTTCTCAGCAAACAATTAAATTTGATCCTATTTGATCCTATCCTAAAAGATATCTCATAATCAAATTCAAGAATGGCAGCAATACCATTGCATAATAGATGCAATAGTAGGGCCCAGGAAATCCCCCAACTGCTAAATCTCAGAAGAAAACATCTGTAAATTTGTCTGTTCCCACAAGCAGTTGCTACCAGGCAGTCACACACAGGAATCCTAATTAGACCTTTATTCTGTCTTAATATATGCCTTCTGTGATAGACAGGCTCCGTGTAAGTGTTCTAGGTTAAATTTTGCTCTTTTTCTGTAAGTTTCTAGTTCTTCTCATTCTTTTAATGTTCTCAGGAAAAAGGCAGAGGAGGGAGGGTTGAGAGCAGCAAGTCCTCTGGTGCACCCATTCTTACTCTTTTCTTGCTGTATGTCTTGCAAACATTGTCTTCGTGCCCACTCCTACACACACCTCCAACTTCCCTCATGTGCCAGCCATGCTTTGGCTACCCAGATAGAGATCTGACAGTAGACTGAGGAATGCTGTCAGGACATGGAAGGATCCCATCTTCAACCATGTCATCTATGACTAGTAGTCGTTTTTGCTAGTTGAAGCTGCTGCCTACATGAGTACGTCACAGGAGCCATCTGGTTTGTGCTCTGATACAAGGGACCACTGTAGAGTTGGTGAGAGAAAGGTGTACAGTATCAAAAGGGGGATATGTCCATGCCTGGCTGTGTATAAATGCTTATTGCAGCCTTTCCAGATGAGAGCCTTTCCTAATACACAATCACTTTCTGGACTCTTGTTGGATACAGATTTCAGCTACGGCAGTATGAAATCACCATGGGAGCAAGCAGTGCTCTGATACTGCAGCCATAGCAAGCTGCAGGTGACACAGATGATGATTCAGATAGCACAGCCCGTTTTCAGTTCTGTCTAAGGTGAACCATTCTAAGTAACACTTGTCTCCTAGTTATGCTGCAAGGACTGCTGGGAAGGGCAGAAAAATTTGCCACTTTCTTGAGTTAGCATTGGACCCTGCTCCTGCGGCAGTTGTGCTGAATCCCTGAGGGACCACAACTGGAAGAGGCCTAGGAGATAGCTTACTTCTCCAGCAGCCAAGGCTAAAGCTAAAGACAGGTGCAGCTGAAGTGTAGAATTGATGGCTGTCATCCTTCTGGTGAGAGTGTGGGCCAAGATTCAGGTGTACATGGTTGTCTGAGGCAATGAAGTTCAAGTAGGAAGACTACAGACTTTTTATGTGTGTCGGGATTGACAGAGGGTCTGTCAGCAGCCTGGCACTTATTGAGGAAGCAATCAACGTTGACCAGATCACAGTATATCCCTGAAAAGAGGATGATACGGAGACTGCAGAGGAATGTAAACAACTCTAAGGAAGTATTTACTGCAATGCTGGACGGAACAAATGTAATACAGCCGGGACCAAAGGTCACCAATCAAAATGCCACCAATGACAGTGTGCACAGTGTCTTCAGTGTTACCAATGAAAGTGTGTCCAGTGTCCTCTGTGTCACCAATGAAAGTATGTACAGTGTCTTATGCTTGAGACTTTAAGCAATTATGTTGTAGCATGATAGTATAAAAGAGTATAAAATAAACACTTGAGAGCAATAAACTTGATCACCTTACAGCTTGACTATGACTGCTGTCTGTGTCGCTTTGGTCGTTCCAACAACAACAGCGACATGTGTGTGCACTTTGCTTGGGAAGCTGCAGATAACCTCTGTCTTTTCTGTATCAATTACTCCCTGATGCTTTTTGCTGATACTAGGTCAGATCAGATTTTAAAAAATATTCTATTTTGGGCTACAAATGCCAGCTTTTTTCACAGTTAGTAATCCTTGTAGGATCTCAGACTGAGGGGGAACTGCACAAGATGAAAAAGTATCAGAAAGTGGTTACCCTAAAAAGCAGCTTCTCAGGAGAGCTAAGCTGATGGCATCTTTCTTTCACATCCAATCAAGAGGGCAAGCAACATAGGATTTGCTTACTTCCTCCTGTCTGCTACAAAAACCAGACAATTTTATTTTATTTAATTTCTTAAGCCATCTACTCTGCCCCTACATAGCTGCGATCAGTTAAAATTACCAAAACATGCATTAATATCTTGAACTTTTTCATCTTGCATTTTTTACTCAGTTTTATTGTTTCTCAAGTGATCAATAAGCATAAACTTTATTCATATGAGTAGAATATTTGAAGGTCTTTGAGAGAGATAAACTGTGAAAACACCTCTTTGGTAAGATATCATGAACACACCAAACGTCTTAGAAATATGTGTGGAATGGCAAACAAACAATTCTTTCAGCATGCAAACATTGGCAATATGAGCTTTAACTCCTGAATATGGCCTTTCTTTACCTTCCTAGTTGCTGCTGGAAGGAAAATGAATAGAACACAACAAGAATTCTTGTTGATGAGAATATGAACACTGAGTGCATATAAAATAGTAATCTAAATGAATATTCATCAAGAAAGAAAAAGGTGTCCTTTTTTGCCCTTGTGAAAGTATAAAGCAGAGACATAGATCAGTTCATCTCACTTTTAGGAGAGAGTAGGATACAGATACAGTGGGCTCTGGTTATGCAAATAATTCTTTCCCTACACCTAACTTGCACTTAATTTCTATTTTTTAATGCCAAATGTATCCTGACAACATATTTCAAAAACATTTATTCATTGCAGATTTCATTGTAGTGAAAGATATACTCTTAACAGGTTCTGGAGTCAAGTATCGTCTTATTTTTAAGATGTTTAAGGATTCTACTTAAGGTAAAAAAACCAAAGTTCAGATGGCTTCAGATGGACTTTTCTGAAAAATAAGTTCATGTTTGCTACATCCTCTCTAGGAAATACAATTTCTTATCTTGTTATGACTTGTGCTGTACTTCCCTTTATTAGCGACAATGCTGATAATGCTGGTGCTAACTATTAGATGTTTCATTTAAAATGACACAACTATAATGTTTCATTCAAAATGAAGATTAGTCATGAGAATGAGTAGCCAGTTATTTCAACTTTATTTTATATTGTATTTGACTGTGTTGTAATCAATTCAGTTCTGATAAACTGAGAAAAGCACATGATTTTATCCCTAATTTTATATTCCTCAATAATCTGTTTATATTAAAATGACTGAAAGATTTAGAGCCTAATTATAACAAATTTCATGCAAACCAGTATACACATACTGTTCATACAGTGAGAGCATTGAGAGGCAAGTCTGTTCTGAAGATACCATTAATTGGAAGAGAAATATTTTCTTGTTAGATTGTCCAATGAAGCAAGCTCTTTTCTTCCTGATAACAGTTATCCGAGAAGAGAAGAAGAAAAGAAAAGAAAAGAAAAGAAAAGAAAAGAAAAGAAAAGAAAAATCAAACAAAATTACTAATATTTCTGAAGCTCACCCTTTGTTTTAACTTATCATACAAAGCGACATCCATGTCTGGGTATCTAACTTTTAGGAATGGAACTTCCAGCTAACCTAAGCCTGCACCCCTTGGAAAGAACTAAAAATGGAGGAAATGTTAAATATTAAGAAATATATACATCTGCTCTAAAAATATAGTGATAGACTAAATTTGTTGTCTTTTTTTTGTGGGGGGGAGGGTTGGGGTGAATATAGAAAGGAAAGAACATTACATATAACTTGACAGATATTTCCTGAATTGTTCAGGTTAAACCAACTACCATTTCATGCTATAGTAATAATGCTCCTGTCTGACATTTCTAGTCTGGACAATCATTTAATCTGGGGAGACTGATGAAGAGCTATCTGTTTAGACACACATTTCACAAAATAAACACACTTCCTGATCCTGTATCTTCATCATTATGTGAGCACCATAAATATATTGGCTAGGTGTACTGTCTTTATCTATGTAATTTATACAGGTAAAAGCCTATGGAAGTAAGATTAAATCAGACAAGAAACTGATGAGGTTCATCAGGTTTTCTAGCTTAGTATAAAGACTCTAAGCAAGATTTGTAACTTCTACATAAATATCCATCAACTGTAAATTTTTTAATAATATGAAGGTGTTGCAATCAGAACCAATTTATTAGAAAAAGAACACACGTATGGAATTGCAACAAATAGAAATGTAATAAATGGGAAATTACTGTTGGTCAACCTTATCTAATTAATACAGAAAAGCCTTACAAGGAAGTTAGAAATGTTGTACAAAAACTTCTTAGTATCTACCTCTTTTCTCTGATGTGTTCCTCTGGGTTCTATGAGGACTTTTAAGTGTAGGAGAAACAAATACCACCATGGCAATAGGTGCTGATAATTAATAGTAGCTACTCCATTTAAATACTTTTTTATCTTGGAACAAACTCCAGTAATCAAGTATATTTGGGATTAGATACATAAACTTCAGTAACTAGGGGTGTCATATACTAGTGGTTTACCTGACTTCATTTGCGTTTGTGGTCACAGTAATAGCAAAGGAGACGAGAATTTATTTTGACTTGCATGAGATTGAAGTATTTTCTATAGAATTAAGTATGAAATTTCTTTTCTTTCCTTTTCTTTTTCTACATAGTGAAAACACATACCAGTTCTATTGGTTGACACTACACAGGGTGTGTTGCCCTTGCACCCTTGTGTATTCTTGACCAGCAAAAACCAGACACTAGCCACATTAAGGTTAAATCACTCTTCCATATATTTATGACCTAAGATTAATTTCAGCAAATTTGCCTAACTAACCTAAATTTTAACAAATTGCAAAACCTTTCTATCCAATAACTGCCATACAATAGAGGATATCATCAATTCAACAAACTTGAGGAAAGAGTTCTAGACAGTTTGATGGAAGCTGGTGATAAAAGCCTCCCACTAAGTATAACACCATTCTTATTTAGTCAAAGATGCTGAGAATTGATTGCTTCATTCTACTGATGGAAGAGGGTAAAGGAAGAAAAATTAACTGTATTGCCTAAACATCAGAGTATAAAACATAGGCAGAACTTGAAGTTCAGCTATTTTTACAGTGCTGCAATGTCACTGGCACCACAAACATTCATGACAAGTCACAGGATTAGAATTTAAGAGGACAAATATCGAACTAAAAATGGAGGAAATGTTAAATATTAAGAAATATATACATCTGCTCTAAAATATAGTGATAGACTAAATTTGTTGTCTTTTTTTTTGTGGGGGGGAGGGTTGGGGTGAATATAGAAAGGAAAGAAAAAATACTTGTAATGATGAGAGACCAAAAGATTCTTTTAAACCGTTGTACCACAGGTAGGAAATTAGATGGTTTGGCAACAGAAAAAGTGAGAGCTAGTGATAAGGGGACATATTAATTATCCAGTACTTGTTAGACAGCAACACAGACACAATTTGTATCAGAAGGCAGAGAATACACTGGGAACAATGTGAAATGGGAGGTGGTTTAGGAAACAACTATCTCCAGTCTCGACTGATAGTTGGTGGCTGAGGATTAGAAAGTGCAAGGTACTGGGGATGGTCACAAGAAGTTTAGGTTTAAAATTCTAAGGAAAAAGAAAGAAACAAGGGGGCTGAAATAGTAACAATGGTTTTATTTCGGGGTTTTTTAAAGTTTTTTTTTTCAGAAGTTTCTATCTGTTTTGGAACCAGATGAGTGACATAGCAAGATTTGACTTGCCATGAAAAAAAGCCCAAACAAAAAATTCACAGATATTGAGAATAGAGATTCTCATAAACACAGAAACAGCAGAAAACTGTACAAAAATACAACATGGCTAAATTAGGATTTCTGTTAGACTGGGAGGGGAAAAAAGATGTAATTTCAAGAACATTATAGTTTTCATTGACATATTATCTTTCTCTTTGTGATCAGACAGCAAGTGTAGGTAATTCTAATACTGAAACTTAAATTAAAATGGCACAATAAAGGGTATTTAAATGTAATTAATGCAATTAGATGGTCCAGGACAAGGGTGGAGGAAAGGAATGAAACCTTGAGCACTTAATGAAGTAGCCGGAGTAGTATCTGAATCACAAGACATTATCTTTGAGATCTCATAGAAGAGGGAAGTCTCAGGGGACTGAAGAAGGGTAAGATTAGGAAAGATAAGACTTGAGAAACTACTGACCAGTTACAGTACATTAAGTATGTGGAAAGATGCTGGGAGAAGTTATTAAACAACCAATTTAAAAACGCTCTACAGGAAAATAAAAAGGTGACAAAACCCAGGCAATGCAGCTCTCTCAAGAGTAAATTATGTCAAAACAATCTAATTTCCTCCTTTGACATAGTAACTTTCAGTATAATGGATAAGAAGGAAGTAGAAGATGAGATTGCTTTACTTTAATAAAGCTTTTTTGAACAGTGCCACATGAGACCTCATAGAGAAGCCAGAAAAATACAGCATTATAGGTCCAGGCTCAATAAAAGCTTTCAACAATATTGAGGATGTGTAATACATGCTAATATAGGGGATGAAATTACTGCACAACATAATATAAAAGTAACAACTAAGTCTAGGTATTCCTAAGCTCAAGCACTAAACCATTTTCTGTTTATGTCTGCTGGTTTCAGTGAAGGTATTTATTTATTGAAGCTTTTAATCTGAACTGAAGATAAGCTGTGGTTAGAAAATGCATTTTACTTGTAATTACAGGGAGGCTGAGATGATTTTTTAAAGTATCATAAGAAATAATATCTAAATTTTTTCTATTAATTGTTAAGCAAAGTGACTCTTGCATAACCTCAGCCAAGATTAGCAACAGAAAACAACCAGAATGTGATAAAATGCAGTCTGAACTTGCTATGTCACTAATGGGATCATAAGGATCACAGTTTGAAGGAATTGTGATCTTCCCAGTGGCCAACAATTTATGCA
Organism: Neopelma chrysocephalum; assembly: GCF_003984885.1. Classification (NCBI taxonomy): domain Eukaryota; kingdom Metazoa; phylum Chordata; class Aves; order Passeriformes; family Pipridae; genus Neopelma; species Neopelma chrysocephalum. The sequence goes on from NW_020897690.1 coordinate 24,507,296, forward strand.
ACTTCAGAACAATAATCCAAAAGGGAAGAGCCCTCCATGGACATGTGCAATTTACAAATCCTTCTGAATATTGAAAATCTCTAGAACACTGGCTTATATAAGACTACCCAACTGGCCAATTTAGTGACATAGGACTTTGTAGGTTTTATAATTATTTTATGGCAGATGAATAATTAATGTAATAATAATTAATGTAAATAGTGATCTAACCTGTAGGCTGCAACAGCCCTCTGGGTTACACTGTAAATATAGTTAATAGTTTACAGCATCTGATAATAGCAGTTTTGACTGACAATCATACAGGGCAGAACTTAACAAACCACAGCTTATTTCAAAAAAATAGGCCAAATGTACTTGAGTAAGTCAATAAATAGAGTTACTTAAGTCAAGTATAATTAACTGTGTTGGGTCTGGCTGAGATGGAGTGCATTTCTGCATAACAGCTCTCATAGTGCTATGCTTCGCATTGTTGGTTTGAAAGATGATGATAACACGCCACTGTTCTGGCTACTGCTGGGAACACTGGCACAGCCTCCTTCCGCAAGGTCAATCAAGGGCAAGATCCTGGGTGGGGACACAAGTAGGCCAGTTGGCCCAGTGTAACCATTCCATACCATAAGACATCAGCTCAGATATAAAAGCTAAGGAAAGGAGGAGGAATGGAGGGCATTCGTTGTTTCCAATGTGTGCCTGCTGAGCAACTGCTATGCGTGCTGAAGCCTTGCTTCTCGGGAAGTGGCCAGATATTGCTGCTGATGGGAAGCAGAGAATAAACCTTGTTATTTTCCTATTCTCTTGTTCAAGTGCAAACTTTCACTTTTACTTTAGTAAACCGCCTTATCTCAACTTATGAATTGTTTTCCGTCTTTTACTCTCTCCCCTGTCGGGCTGGGAAGGGGACTGATAGAGCAACTTGATGGGCACCTGTAGTCCAGACAAGGTCAACCCAATACATTAATTTAACAAGAATAAAATAAAGACAGTAGTGTTCTCTTGAGTGGACTAATCACCAGAGTTCCATGTCATGATTAGAAGATAGAGTCAGTCAGGAGAAAGAGGGAGAAAACAGAATCATAACATGAGGATAATTACATATATCAGACATGGTAGAATGTGAGATCTATCCTTAGCAATTAAATACTGAAACTTAAAACAAGTAGGAGGCTGGTTTTCCTGCCATCTAACAAAATTGCAGGTTTTCCTAGTCCTCTGAATTTTTTAATTATTTTTAATTATTTATTTTATTATATACTTGTTTTTGACTTTGAAATAGAGTTGTGCTGTTAATACAAAGCCTAAGTGTGCCAAAGGGAAATATCGTCATTAAAAATTTTGTTAGGAAAAGAGAACTCTTAACCATACAAACAGTATGTCTATATGTATACATACATATATAAAATCTTCATAAACCACTTATATGCAGGACTTGAAGGGATACTAAGCATTTTTTCAGATTTTACAAAACTGGGAGGAGTCATTGATTCCCTCAAAGGCAGAGAAGACTTGCAGAGAGACCTGGACAAATTAGAGGGCTGGGTAATGACCACATGAAATCTGACAAGGGAAAGTGCTGGATTCTGCACCTGGGACAGGGACACCCTGGATGTTTGTACAGACAGATGCTGGAAAGCAGTGTCACGAAAAGGGATCTGGGGGTCCTGGTCGATGGCAAGTTGAATATGAGTCAGCAGTGCCCTGGCAGCCAGGAGGGCCAACCATGTCCTGGGGGGCATCAGACAAAGCATCACCAGCTGGTCGAAGGAGGGGATTGTCCCGCTCTGCTCTGCACTGGTGTGGCCTCACCTTGAATATTATGTGCAGTTTTGGGCACCACAATATAAGAAAGACATTAAGCTATTAGAGACTGTCCAAAGGAGGGCAACGAAGATGGTGAAGGGCCTTGAGGGGAAGCTGTATGAGAAGTAGCTGAGGTCACTTGGTCTGTTCATCCTGGAGGAGACTGAGGGGGCACCTCATTGCAGTCTGCAACTTCCTTGTGAGGGGAAAGGAAGAAGCAGACCCTGATCTCCTCTCTGTGGTGACCAATAGCAGAACCTGAGGGAATAGCATGAAGATGTAACGGGGGAGGTTTAGATTAGATATTAGAAAAAGGTCCTTCACCCAGAGAGTTGTTGGGCACTGGAGCAGGTTCCCCAGGGAACTGGTCACAGTTCTAAGTTCAAGATTCAAATATTTGGAGAATGCTCTCAGGCACATGGTGTGATTCTTGGGGCTGTCCTGTGCAGGGCCTAGGAGTTAAGACTTCCATGATCCTAGTAATTCCCTTCCAACTCAGAATATTCTGTGATTCTGTGATATGTATGTGTACACATGTACTTGTAAATGTTATATATAGGTATATAACATAGAGGTATGCATATACATATATATATGGACCTCATGATCCTTAATTAGTTTTAGTCCAACCTGAGTAACTTGGGTTACCGAAGAAAGGACAGCACTGGAATTGGGTGTTGAAAAAAAGAGAGTACTGTAGTTCAAATACTATTTTTATAAGCAAGTTTTGAAGTTAAATTTCATAAATAACCCACTGTTAGAAGATGCACTTGACTGCTTGTTGCAACTTACAGAACTTCACAAGGTATAAGGAAAAGTACTGGAGCAGGTAAGGAATGGAAATGTCAGAGGGTATCAATGCTTGCTATGCAAAAAGGAGTAAATGAAATGAAAGAAAAGTTACAGAGTAAGGCGTACATATTATTAATCACTGGAAAAAAAATAGAGTAGAACCACCCATGATGTCCATTCCTCTGAAGAAAGGATGGTCACTCAACATCTATCTCTTCTGTAAAATTGTGATGCTTTCCAGTATTTTCCAGTGCATTAAAAGAAGTTCAACAGCTTAGATAAAAAACACTGTAAGATGAGTGCACAACAGGTTGAAAGTCACATTCAGTTAACATATATTTGAAATTCACTCAGGTTGCGTGAACATATGATGTGAGATTCTTGCAAAGGCTTGGGATGGACCCAGTTCAAATCACTTTTTCATGAATGATTCAGACAACAGAGTGTGAAATGCTCTTTGACATTTTGCAGACATCACCAAAACAGGAGAAAAGTAAACACTTTCAAAAACAGATCTGGATGAGCTTGTCAAAATCAGTCTTGACTACAATTTAATGAGATCAAGTTAACAAAAAAGAAAAGCAATATAAAATAAAGCAGGAGGAAAAACAAAACTGAGAAATATAAAAATAGAAAATATCTGTCTATAGTACTATTTTTAAGAAAGATTTAGAAGTTTTAATGGAACTGTAAATCATGTCAATGACACAATATTATAACAACGGAAAGAAAAATAAAAAGGCAAATATAAGTAATGAAATTATTCTCCTTTTGTCAGTTTTGCTAATGTCACAGCTAGAGTGTTCTCTTTAATATAGAGCAGTACTCTTTATGAAAAACACATAAAAGAATAGCTGAGGAGACAAAAAGCACAGTAGAATGAGAAAACAGAAAATACTGTGTGTGAGATACAAAAGATAACTGTTTTGTTTCTAACAAAAAAAAAAAAAATGAAGCTACACATATCTTCCAAACTGCTCATGTGATGGTAGCAGAACTGCTCTGAACCAATTACATCTTTGAAGGATAACTGTCTATATTTCTTTCTTAGTGGAATTTCCCAAAAGTGAGCCAACAGTGGAGAGAACATGTTCTCCATTGTCTGTTAGAAAGCAACAGTACTTAATTGTTCTCAGTGTATTACAAGGAAATAAAAAGAATTTACAGAGTGTACAGCAAGAAAGACAGAAGTATTAGGAAGCCAATACTGGAAGAGACAGGCAACAGAACAGACTTGGATGTTAAAAATGTAGACACATGGAAGAAATGTATTGTTACAGTCTTCTCCAGTTCTACATGTCTATGGCTTTAAGAGGCTAAAACTAAGCAGTGGATCCGCTTTTGTCACAATTTGATAATATTCATACACCCAAAAAATGCAATTGACAGATTTCTAAAACTTGAAATAATATTGTTTGAGCCAACAACTTTTGGGTCAAGATGCCATGTGCTTAACTGTTTTCAAAAAAACTTCCTGTGTAGAACAAACTTGTGCTAATAGACTTTGATAAAAAAGACCAAAATTCTTTCTACTATAATTTTTGATGCTTACACCTGTGCTCGTCTGAAAGATTGTGTATGAAGCAAGCATGTTCCGCAGGGATCTGTAAATGCTGATATGAAAGAAGTATGAATGAGAATCCATAGATCTTTGAGTACCAGAAGAACTAAGACATGTATGGCATGTATTTAGAAATGGGACGTGACTGACCACAAAAACCTGGTAAGCACTGAAGCAGATATGTTTGCAACAAGACTACAGTACTGCCACAGTCCGAAGGGGGAATGGGGCTGTGGCACAGCACAGGTTCAGGAAACAAAGGTAGGGTGCAGGTAGAATGATTTATTCAAGTGTGCATGTGGTTTTTTATCAGCTCAGGAGGGGAAAGGACCAGAACATGGGGAGGAGTATGAGACAGACAAACGGGGGGACAAACCAGGATAGGGACACGGGCAAAAGGGGGAGGAGCACAAGAGGAATCGGGGAAGGAAAGGGCAAATGGAGGCTGTCTCCTCTCTGTAGCTTCTCCAGCCAATCAGCAGAGAAGCAGGGGAGCAGGGAAGTGAACAAGCCGGGACATGCCCGGGAGATACAAATTCTGGGGAAACATGCAATGTGTATATACATAATGACTGTAAAGTCTGCATCATAAAGTCCGTTCAATCGCTGTACATATTTTTCCACTTCTGAAATCGTTCCCATTCTGATTCTTGGTCCTTGACACAGTACAGATGACTTTTCAGTAGAAGTCCTGCACTAGCAGATGGATGGCAGTCTTGTAAATGTGATTCCTTTTCTTGTCATTTCAACCGCAAAATGGACTTTAACCACAAGTTATAGAAAATAAGGCAATGGGCAGAAACCTTGCCTCAGATTTCCAGGGAGAGAAGTAAGGGATGGAGGGCCTTGGGGATGAAATATCAGGCCATACAAAGTGTTGATTCATAAGAAATATAAAATATTTTAGACAAAAATCAGTTCATTGTCACCACTCAAGAAGAAACTAAGAGATTAATGAATAGCTGGCAACCTTGTTTTCCACATCACCACAAAGTATGGTAACTTAACTAATTGAATATACACCTCCTGGTGGTAGTGTGTAAGGATAAATGAGTAAAATACAAGAGGGAATGTGTGTGAGTGACTGAAAACATTTTTACTTAAAACAAAATATCTGTTCCAAAAGGTATTGCTTTGAGTTTTCTTGCATTTAATTCTCACACATCTTCTGGAACTCTAATTCAGGATAAAGTTGGAATGAATCACAGAATCATAGAATGGCCTGGGTTGGAAGTGACCATCTTGTTCCAAACCCCCTGCCATGGGCAGGGACACGTTCCACTAGACCAGTTGCTCAAAGCCCCATCCAGCCTGGCCTTGAACACTTTCAAGGAGAGTGCATCCCCAACTTCTCTGGGCAATGAGTTCCAGTTCCTCCCTGTACTCATAGTAAAGAATTTATTCATAGCATTTAACCTAAACTTACTCTCTTTCAGTTGGAAGCCATTCCCCCTTGTGCTGTCAATAAATAGTCTTTACCCTTCTTTCTTGTAGGCTCCCTTTAGGTACTGAAAAGCTGCTATAAGGCCTCCCTGGAGCTTTTACTTTTCCAGGATGAACAACCTTTATTAGTAGAAGAGCCATTCTATGTCTCTGGTCATCTCTGTGACCCTCCTCTGAATGCATTCACACTGGTCAATGTCCTTGTGCTGGGGATCCCAGAGTTGGATGCAGCACTCCTGGTGGGGTTTCACCAGAGTGTAGCAGAGGAGCTACTGGTCATGCTTTTTTTGATGCAGCCCAGTATACGATTGGCTTTCTGGGCTGCAAGAGCATACTGTTGGCTCATGTCTGGCCTCTCATCCACCAGCACCCGCAACTGCTTTTTCAGGGCTGTTCTCGACAGCGGTGGTAATTCAAGGTGCACCTGCATCATATGTTAACTGCCTGGTAACAATATACCATCCAAAGATGGATGAACCAACTGTGGACACGATGTCTGCCTGGATGTGGAATATAGAAGGTATGGAAGCCTTCTCACTCCCATGGGCCAGCAAATTAGATTTCAGGGACAGCTCCGATCTCCACCACCGGTGCACCCACACTGGGGAGAGGCTTTATGAGTGCTCCAAATGTGGGAACCGCTGCAGAGACAGCCCAAGAGATTGGTGTCATGGTTTGAAGTCCCAAAATCCAATTCCTGATTCTTATCCCCCCTCTCACATCTCAACCCAGTGTGAGATGTGTTTCCAGACACCACACGAGATTCAAAATGGGGGGAAAGGGATATATATTATAATACACTGTACAAATAAATAAATAGTATAATACATTACATACAATCTTAACTCTATCTCTACCATGACATATAATATTTACAATGGATCAAATCTCTTCTCCCCTCCAAATAAAAGTCCAGGAAGGAAGAAGGGAAAAGATCCCTTTCTCTCTTTGAGCAGCAAGTCTCTCTAGGGCAGCAGGCTCTCTGTGACTTTCATGCAGCAGCAGCAGTTGTTGGATCTTTGCCAACACACACGAGGGAGGCCTCCAAGCCTCTCTCGGCCCCCCAAAGCAAACGAAGGGTCTTTCCGTGGGCTGCATTACCCCAGACAAAGGTTGCTCCACCACGGTCATGTCGACGAAGTGCAGAAGCCTTCGTGACGGTCTGGTATCTTCAGGGGATTCAAGCCCCTTGTCAGAGCTTCTGTGCTCTGCCTCAAGATGGCTGCTAGCTTCTCTGAAGCTGCAGCAAGGGAGGGCCCAAAGTCCTCTCTCACACATTTCGTCCTGGCTGAGCTCTCAGGACCACTACATTTAGGAATTCCAATTAATAGGAGTCCACCCCCTCCATTTTTTGGAGGGATCTCAAAGAAAGTTTGGGGGGAGTTTTGCAGTTCTTACCCCAACAAACTCTGTAGTACTTTAGTTCTCTCTGCTGCTTTTCTCTCTCTCTCTCTCTCAGCTCACAGAAGTTTTTCTGTCTGCTTTGCTGCATGTTTGTTTTGGTGCTTCTCTTATCTCTTGGCTCTGTGCCGCCGCTTTTTCTCCGTCCACTGCTGCTGTGCCACTTCTCCGTCTGCCCACTCACGGTGGAGAAAACTCCTTCAGCTTTCTAGCTACAGGTACTCAGCCCAGTTTAACACTGTTCCAAGTCCCCATAGCCCCCCCAGCTGGGGGCTGGGGTGGGCCCAGCCCCCAGTGGGGCTCCGGGTCTCTTCCTCGTGGCTTAGAACATGACTACCTCTTCTCCAACAACACTACAACTGCTTTCTTTTCCAGTCCAGTGATATGTTTATATTTTGCAGGAGCGCTGATTGGGTCAAACCCCAAGGGTCACCACCCCCTGGGAGTTACCACTTTCTTAGCTTCAGGGGGAAAACCTGGTTCAAACCACTACAATTGGTCTCGGTTTCCTCTTGTCCCACTCGGAAGGAAAGGAAGCCCCAAGAGCAGGCCACGTGGTGAGCTATGATTTTTTTCTCCGTGACCAAGGGGAAGACATGAAGAAGTAGGATGGTGAACCTACCTATAAGCTTGAAGCCCGGGTACAAGAATTAAGAAGGAAGAAAGCTATTAAGAAGGCCATCCACATAGTTGATGCAGAGGCCTTGGAAAGAAATCAGCGACCTTTGAGACGCAAAAAGACTGAGACCAACTCCCATGATCCTGATGAGGAGACCTCTGATTGGGCAATGCAATTGTCAGACAGTGAATACTCTGACCAGGAACAATACATGGGCCCTGCCTTCAGTCAGGAGAAGGAAAGGAACAATAGGGTTTTAGTGATTGCCAGGCACAACAAATCGGGCAAGGAAGGCAAGAGACTATGATGGCTGCGTTGGGACCTGCTGGTAAAACTAAAGGGCCAGAAGCAAATGCACAGGCAGTGAAAGCAAGGACAGGTATCCTGGGAAGAGTATAGGGAGTACATATAGAGTATCCACTGTGTGGATCTGATGGCCTGGCACATTGGATCCGCAGAGATGTAGAGCTTTAGTAGACACTGGTGCACCTTGATGCCATCCAGGCATAAAAGCACAGAGTCCATCTGGATTTCTGGAGTGACAGGAGGATGTCAAGAATTATCAGTGCTAGAGGTTCTGTCAATCAAGCTGGCCCTGCCCAATCAGAATCCCTTCATATTGTGGATGGAGACAAAGTCCCAGTAATTCACTTGAGAAATATGCTAGGTAAAGCAGTTAGGATTAGCTTTGCCTCGAGCCAAGGCAAACCCATTTGTGGGATCGTCTTTGCTCAGGGACCAGGATATACCTGGTGGATAATGAGAGAAGATGGAGAAACCCAGTGTGTGCCTCAAGGAGTTTTAACCTTGGGGAAAAATTAATTTGTATTCTGGATTGTATGTTGCAGGAAATAAATCACCAGATGAGGAAGACCCGAACGAAGCTGATGCTGGTGCTCAACGATGAGACAGCCTTAGAAGACGAGACCTGTATAAGCGTGAGATATAGGTGAATATGGGATATGGGTGTGGTGTAAAATGGTATGGAATAAGGGCTGGAAATTGTAGTGGGTTTGTTTAGCTAAATAACACTTCCTCTTCCTGGGAGGGAACCTAAGACAGGTCACCTGATTTATATTGACCAAAGAGATATTCCATACCATATTACGTCAGCTCAGATATAAAGAGAGCGAGGAGGAAGCAGCTCTCTCTCTCTATTCCTTGAGAGTTGCCCTGTAGACAGCTACTCCTTGGAGGAGACGTCGCTTCTGGTGGGGAAGTAGAATTTACTGTTAGTTTTTTTCTTGTGTGTGTATAGTGCTATTGGTTCCCTTTTCTCCTCTGTGTAAATATAAACTGCCTTTGCTTAGTAAACCTCAGTTTTACATTTTTCTTTTTTTTTCCCCTTCCCTCTGGGAAAGAAAAGGGGGGGTGTTATGCAGTGGACACCTGGTGTTCAGCCAAGGTGAAACCACTACTGTCAATTTCTTTAGGACTCTGGGATGCATGTCATCAGGTCCAACAGACTTGTGTACAGTCAAGTTCTCCAGTGGTCACAGTCCTGATCTTCACATACAGAGGGAAGCATTCTGCTCCCGCAGGACTTGCCTTGCAGTCCACTCACTGAGGAGGTGTGGAAAGGGAGATTCCCATTGAAAACTAAAGCAAAAAAAAAAGTTGTTGGGTACCTCAGTCTTCTCCTCATCTGTAGTTACCAGTTTGCCAGCCTTGTTTATTGTGAGGGTACACCTTCTTTGACATTCCTTTTCTGTTTAACATACCTGTAGAAACCCTTGTTATTCTTTGCATCCCTTGCCAGGTTCAGCTCCAGCTTCACCTTGGCCTTCCTCTCCTCATCCTTACACAACCACCTGTGCATTTGTCTACCAGCAGATCGCAACGCAGCCATGATGGTCTCTTACTTTCCTTGCCCGATTTGTTGTGCCTGGCAATCACTAAGTCATGTGCTCTATGGATGACTTTCCTAAAAATCTGCCAGCTGTGTTCTGTTCAGGATGTCCTATTAACAATCTCTTTGAAAAGCTGAAAGTTTTCTTTCCTGTAGTTCAGGGACCCGACTTCACTCTTCACCTGACCCATATCTCTCAAGATTGCAAATTCCACCAGCACATGATCATTGCAGCCCAGGCTGCCTCCAATCTTAATGGCCCCGATTACTTTGCTTGTTGGTGATCATCAGGTCCTTTATCACTTCCCCTCTGGTAGGTCTGTCTTTTACCTGGCTTAGGAAGTTATCCTACATGCACTTCAGAAGTATTCTGGATTGCTTAGCTCACCGTGTTACTTTTGTGTCAGATATCAGGGTTGGAAGAGTAGGTTGGAATGAAGTACAAAACAATCATACAATACTTTTCTGCTTACACTTGAGTAAACAGATTTTAATTCACAAAATAATTATTTTTTTTTCCTGCTTATATTAAGTTCAAATTTTTGCTGGTTATGGATGGTATTCTTTCTTTAGTTCATGAGTGTATTCTAGAGGCCTTTATAGCTGTGAGGAAAGATTGTTAGAGAAGCTTAGTTGTTGGGTAATAGTCCAAAAAAAGCGTAATAGATTCATAAATAAAATTTGTTGCCACTTCAGCTAGAAAACTTAATTTTTGAGGAATTACCAGTTTTCCCTACATACACATCATTTGCTATGTTTAAGTTATCCAACAAGTGAAAATAAATTATTTCACTAAAATGAACTTCAGAATATTATCTCCTTCAGCAACAGGATTTTAATTTTCTTTAAATGAGTCAGTAATTTTAATTGTTCTCTTTGTTTTGTTTGTTTGTTTGTTTCCACATAATTATTGATTTTTAAAAACATATAATGTAACATAGGTATTATGCAGAAATTCCATGTCAAAAATCATGTCTTCTCTAAGTCTTAGAGTTGCACACAGGAATTTGAAAAGAAAAATTTCTTGTTGCAAGCAATGCTTACGTAATTTTATACCAGATGTAGCTGGCCCTTCATATTCATTGAGTACCTTAACTTTAGCTAACCAATCAGTAAGTCTGCCTTGGCGAGTACGTTTTCTCTTAAAAACACTGACTTAGGGGAGCCCATAATAACTCTACTCTGTGTGAAAACTTATTGTAAATTAATTTGAAGTGTTGAAGTTTCCTCTTGAATCTGGTCTTAGCATTCTGCATACTGTGATGAATATTGATCTTAAATTTTGAGCCTTGCCAGCAATTTTTTCTGTATCTGATAATATTTCTCTAGGACAATGAAGTGAGATGATTAAAATGAATCCTAGTGGCTAAGGGGAGCATGAAATGCAAGACTATAAAGTCAGTATTGCCATTTTGTTTGCAGACATGCCCCTAAGTCAATTGAAATATGTGTGGAATAAAGTCATTAAATGCAATTTATGTTCAGTGGAGAACAGCTGTGGAATATAATGTGTGGCTTCAAGCTTTGCCTTTATCATCTCCTAAAATAGGCTTTACTAAGTAACATTGAAAAATACTCTACTTTTTGTTTTGTTCTAATTTAAATTGGGTAAAGCAAGTCCTTTTTCACATTCCTCCTGACTGCATGCAATCTGCTGCCTGCCTGAAACTCTTATCTACATTTATTCTGCATTTGCATTTTATTTCAAAAGCCCCATGACTTTCCTTTGGTCCTTCATGAGGACAATAGCATGCATCTCTCTCCCTGAAAGAGTCTAACTGGCAACCGTCTCCAAGTTGTGCATGTACTTCATTTTCATTAGCATCTATAGCAAATTTCATCCAGTTTAATGTCTTAATTTGCTATAGGAGGAGATACATAATCTATTTAAAACAGGAATAAAAGTGCCATAAGATAGGGCTGCAAAGTTCTTTACAAGATGTAGTAAAGTTCTTAGTAAAGTTCTTAGTAAATTGTTTCTTAGTGAGAGCATTGAGATTTTTAGTAAGTGAAAAGAGAAATTGCAAAGTATGAAAAAACGTGTGCAGTTTTGAAATTCTGTAAAGCCAAAATCAAATTTTATTTATAACTCTGCAGAAATTCTTTAAGGAGATTTAAAAAATCTTATTTCCACTTGTCTTCCTAAAGTGCAAAGAATTTTATATGCATAAGAATGAAGAATCCTGGGCATTTTAAGAATTGATGTTAAGGAGGTATTTTTAAAACTGTCACTTAACTAAGACAAATATGCTTTTGTCTTTATCTACATCAGTAATGGTATATAAAAGTCAGAGTTCTTTAAATCTGACAGAAACACTGAATTCTCTTAACTTACATAATATATTTTTTTCTACGAAGGCAATTGCTCCATTTCAGTATTTTTGTTTTGTGAACTTATATTAAAGAAGAGATCGGGCTTGTTTAGAGAGATGAACTATGGTAATATGTGAATGTATTTTAATTTGTGTCAGTATAGTTGTGTGACAGTTAAAACTGAAAAAGAGGGACAGGTCCAAAAAACCAACTCATTTATGCAAGAAAGTAGTGAAGAAGAGACCAGATACTTGAAATTTATCAACATGTCAGTTTTCAGCAATTCAGTACATTTTTCATATATAAATTGATCTCCGGTGTTGTTGAACCACTGCTAAAGCCTGTTTTTCCCATATTCCTCTCTTGAACCCTCTTCCCCTGTTTGCATTATACTGTAGATCAAGTTGTATCCCTTTCAATAGTTCAGGATACTTTCTAAATATATGTTTGTCAACATGATTAACTGTTGTGTAACCCCCATCTATTATGAACTGTGTTTGACAGAGTGTCTCTGTCTTTTCTGTCTTGCAAAATGTAAATCTACCTACTTAGTAGATTTAAATAGGTACAGCAGATGGGAAAAATCCCATTTTTCTTGGTTTTGATATTCTTGTAAAATTAGTTTTAAGAAGCACATCATTAAATATGGTGGCCTTTGCATAAAAAGAGCATATGCAGAGGGAACAATTTGTTTTTTTTTAATTTGTATTTCATCAAGTTATCTCTGCTCTTTATATGTATTGGAGAACAAAATTAAACTGAATTACATACTTATGGACACAAACACAGGATGATTTACCCATGCAATATAGCAATGATAGACCAGGCCTACAAAACACAAACTGACAAAACTGCTAACAGTTCACACTCTCTCTGTGTTTGCTGCCTGTAAAAATCTGCTTACCCTCTATTTGCAGGATCTGGAGTCTTTTGCATCTCTGAAGGTAATCAGTCAAGAATATTTAAAATTAAAAAAAAAATGCATTAGGAAAAAATTCTCAACTGTTAATTTCAAACTCTTAGTACCATTATTGCAGTTTATCTGCTTTGAAACCACTATTTCCTTACTCATAACCTAATATAAAAATGATTTCATTACATGACTAAACTTATGTCACATTTTTTCTTTTTTTTTTTTTTTTTTCATAGAATCATTAATTACAAAATAACTTGAGTTGGAAGAAACATCCAGAGGTCATCTTGTCTAAACTCTTGCTCAAAAAAGAGCCAATTTACACTATGTAAATTAAGGCTTTATCCATTCAAGTTTTGAATAAATTCACAGATGGATATTCTGTAAGCTTGCTGAGAGGTCAGTTTAACCATTCTCACAATGAAAGTAGATTTCCTTTTATACATTTAGACTTTCCCATGTTGTAAATTGTGTCTGCTGTCTCTCATTCAAGGAGAGCCAGGCTCTGTTTGCTCTGTATTCTTATACTGTCTTATTAAAGGTATCTATGAGACCTCCCTTTTATCCTCTCTTGCTGAGACCAAACTCATCTATTATCCTCTCCTCATATGTCATATGATGTCATATGTCATGTGCTCCAGTCCTCTAATTACCTCAGTAAAGGTTTGCTGGATCTGCTCCAGCACATCAATGTCTTTCATGTGATAAGGAGACCAAAACTGGGTACAGTACTCCAGATGTAGTGTCACAAATGCTAAATACTGGGTTTTTTGATTATTATGTGCAGGACTCAGCGTTTACAATTTTAACACTGTATCAAATTTCTGTCATATCATTTCTTCTGTTTAAGTCCCTTTATACAGCAGTCCAATCCTCCAGTCCCCTTTTTCCAATTTGACATCATCCACAAACCTGTAGGGGGGTGTTCCACCCAATAAGCAAATATATATTTTTTTTCCATTACTCATGACCACTTCTTTGGTCAAACCTCCATTGCACTGTGTCTCCAGTCCTTTCATGCAGCTTTCATGCAGTTGTCTTTCACTGCAATGGCAGCCGCTACAGTAACTGAGTAGCCATTCGGAGCTCTGCTACATTTCCTCACATGGGCAGCTAGTGCTACTTTAGCTCTTCTAGTGTATCTTGTCTGGCTGCTGTCTACTGTTGCAGGACAGTGTGAACCCCCTGTACAATCTCTATCATACCTGTCCTGGGGGAAATGTCTAAGATAAATACGAAATCTCATCAGATGGGTGTATTTAAAAAGACAAATTGGGCCCAGAATGTCAGAAACAGATGATTTTAGAGATCTTGCATACACACGGGCAATCCAGCTTGTCAAAACTTACGTGTCTTAACTTCAAACTGAATACTGTGTGGTCTTCAGCATTACTTTTAGAACTATAATTGAGCTATAGATTTTGTAACTTTCCTTTCAAATGCTTTGAATAAGGTTGCATGTGTTACAACAAAATGGCATTGAAACGGCAATTAAATTAATATATTTAAGAATTAATTACCCATAAATATAAACCATTTTACCTCATGGAGAAATTGAGTAAAAAGAAAGATGCAATTAATTAAGCTCTTAAATTCACCCAATAATTTACTCCTTGTCTTCCAGGAAATACATTAACAAAATAAAACTGATTTTAAAGGCTGACATGTTCTGCTTGAATAGCAGAAAAGTCCTGTTCCTTTTGTCTGAAACTAGGTTCATATTATTGCAATAGACAACTACCTGTCCCATGTAGATTGCTGATGGTAAGAAAACAACCTCATTAACAGGTAGTCCTGTCAGTCTTGCTGCCAGTGCAATCAACCTTGCACCAATTTTTTGACAGAAATTTGGATTTCCCCAAAATAGAAACATGCTGCTTGTACAGTGAGCACAACAACATCTTCTCTTGTAATTCATGGGAGTACAATGGGTTTTGAATTTCTCAACTCTGCAGACTATTGTTGGTAAATACTTGATAAATACCTCTTTCAGGGAAAAAGAAAACCTTGTCCCTTCAGAGGGCAGAAAGGGGAAAGATTTATCAATTGTCATTCTCCTCCCAAAATTCATATTGCTTTCTCCTTCTGACTGCAAAATTCAGTTTTTTCTAGTCTTCTGAAAGCATAGCATTTTGACTACAGTGGCCAGAAATGAAAGATCCAAGTCCTTTAAAGCACATTGATGTAATCACAGTAATAAAGCCAAATGGTTCCCATCCCTTGAGATGAGTCCTAGGGTAAGTAGAGTAGGAATCCAGGCATGACATGTATCCACAGCCCTGCTGCAAACAGTAGATAACACTTTTGCTGCTGCTGACACTTTCAAGTAAGAGATTAGCTCCAACTAGTTCAGACTTCCCATTCTTAGGTTTCTACCTTCATTAATTATTTCCCCAGAAACTTTTCAGACTGCTACTAGAAGCCTGACTGCTACAGCTTTCATGTAGCTTTTTCTGATATGTGACGAAATACTTCATAGCTTCTAAAAGCCATGAAAAAGATGCTCAGTTTGGACTGAGAAAGTGAGGAAAAGAGAGAAACTGTAAAAGTGGGCTGAATATGCTCTGTCATTTCTGTATGGGCTAAATTTGAAGAGCAATTTTGACTCTGTAGTCCCATTTTGAAATAGAAACTTTTCCCGTTGGACTAGATGAGGACTTTCTTTAAATGCCAGGATACCTGTTTTTATGCCCCTCATACGGCTTTCCCTCCAGACCATTCGCCACTCTCATGGACCTTCTTTCAATGCTAAGAGCTTAAAATCTTTCTTATATTGTGGTGCTCAAAACTGAACACAATATTCAAGAGGAGGCCGCACCAGCGCAGAGCAGAGTGGGACAATCTCCTCCTTTGACCAGCTGGTGATGCTTTACCTGATGCACCCCTGGACACAGTTGGCCCTCCTGGCTGCCAGGGCATGTTATAACCACTGATTGCCCAACTTAGTGACATGGAATAAAAAACAAAACTCTAGAACTACTTGATAGTATCTTTATTAGTAGCAAAGTATTGTCATTTTGTTCATAGCACTTGACTCATTTCTCCCAAAGAAATAAAGATTATCAACAGAGCAAATTTTGCAACATTTCTTCTTTTAGGTGCTCTAGGTTTCTCTCAACATTTTTGCAAGGAAAGTCACAGCAGAGCTTAACATGAAGGTGACCTTAGACATTTATTACTGCTAACAGCCCAAGAATACCTTTTAGCTGCTAAGGGTTTTCTGTAGTCTGACCTAAAGTACTGCTTATTCCACTGGGACAATTTACTTCAGGTTTAAATTACTTTTCAATTTGGGTTTCTCGTGTCATATTTGCTACTAGTAACTTTATCTGGCACCTTAGTTTAACATAAAACTGGAAAAAAGCAGTTTACAAAATTAAGAATCACATTGCCCTTCATACCCTTCCCTCTTATTTCCTTTCTAATTTCCTCTGCAATTTTTCAGAAACTGCAACACTTGTGCATTGAATAGTCCTACTTTAGAACTCACATTGCAGGTGGTGAAACACTGGAGGAACTTAGTCTTTTAGTGTTCTCTGATGATAACCAAAGGTAATACCACTGTGTCAGCATAAATTAACTATGCCATTTCTGTGATACTAGATGTAGTGTGAATGACATGTTGGAAAAGAAATAGAACAATTGCAAAAGAGTTTGTTCTCAATACAGCATTGTGTTTTAGCTTATTACCAGATTGATTGGAATTTACTGAGGAACTGATTATAATTTTCAGAATATTTGAAGTAGATATAACTTACCCTGAGAACTGATTGGTTGTCTGAAGTCCGTTAGTTAGTATCAGATCGAAGTGTGAAGATGGGACACATTTTTCTGTGTATCTCTTGCTAGGACAGCTTAAAAAACCCCCCACCATACATATTTGCTTTACTTAAATAATATTTGAAACATACCTTCAAATTTTACATGAATCAAAGTGAAAATGGAAATGCAACCACAGTTTTAATCATCTCTTGTATTATGAATATTCTGTTGTGAATGCTTTTATCAACCGTTGGCAAAAAAATATGTTGTCTTAAGATTCTGTGACAGAAAAAAGGCATTATCAAGGGGGAAAAAATCAATAAATGACAATTCTTAGACATAAATAATCTATCTGGAAGCTAGTACTATTTTTTTCATGGAAAAAAATAGAGGCAACATAAATCAAAGAAGTTATCCAGTCTATTGACATTTAATCATTTTAAAGTTGAAAGTCTTTTAATTTCTTTTTAACTTCTGTTTTAATATAACCAGTCACAAAAGCAGATATTGGGTTTCCTATTTTTCAGCATATGCAAAACCACTGTATGGGAATGCACTGAGAATTCTATAGCAATTTTTATCTGTTTTCTCAGGTACCATGTTCCTGATTTGGGCCACTTACAGGATTTCTGGTTTGGTCAGGTCGTAATATATTGAACTGTGCATGAATTAATGAAAAGATATCTCCTCATTTTCAACCAACACTAGTCCCTTAAGGTTCTTCACATTTTCTCATTTCATTGTTCCATAAGTGTTTGAATTTTACTTAACCTCTCACTTCCCAAGTTTTTACCAACATTTAGGACAAATAGTGACAGTATCCAGTCTACATAACATAGAAGGCTGCAAGTTGTACAAAGGTTGTTCCCTGAACACAGTACTCCAGAAGATTGAGACAGGCTAGACAGAAAAAGAGCTTGTCTCAACAGTGAAATATATGATGCTGGGTTACTTGATGTTACCTTCCATGGAAATTAAGAAAGCAAATGACGAATATGAAAATGTAAAAAAATAAAAATGTGCCTTATTCCTAAAGAGTTAAGTGTGATATTTAATCCCTAAATGATGAAATAGTTTTTGAAAAAAAGACAATTTTCAAGTGACTACAGATTAGAAAACAAACCTATGTTATAGGTGTATTGACATGAGCACTTGAGTACTTGCAGCCCTTAAGTAAGGCAGAAAGCACGTAGTTTCACTTTTGCCCACTATTCCCACTGTATATGCAATTCTATATAAAGCAAAGTTCTACTGATATATATCTGGTGTTTTAAAAAAAAGTCAAAGTATTTCTGAGATTTCTTTTTAAAATTTATGACCTAAAGAAATACTTATGTCTAATAATAAACTATTACTTCATAATTGGTCCATGTGGAATGTTTCTTAATTTATTTGGATGAAATGAAGTGAACAAGGAAATAATTTAAATGATCTGCAAGCAATATTAATATCACAATTAACTGTAGAATTGATAGTAATCTTCATGGTCTACATGTATATGATGCAGAATTGCCCTGACATTTTAAAATTGTAAAGGTTTTTATCATACAGAATGTTTTATAACAAATGAATTGAACAAATTCATTCATAAATGGTAATAAAAACACAAACTACTGCTTGCTAATCATGACAAATCCATGAGCCTTAAATATTGACCATGTAAAGTAACTAAAGAGTAAATCTATTAACTGAAAGGGAAGCCGGTTACATACGTGATCTGCAATAAATACATTGCTCTTGAACACTAGTGAGACAGGGATATTTAGGCTTGGCTTTACATACCAAAGAAACAGACTATGCAGTTGGGTTTTAATACAGTTTATGAAGAATCTCTTAACATCATGTTTTGAAATCTAGTAACAAAACAGACAGCACTCCGGTATGTAAAGAAATGCAAGGCAAAATAAAACAGAACAACTCTGTGCAAAGTATTTTGTCAATACTGGAAATGAATTTGAATTGCATACTATTTTAAAACTCTGCAGGTTCTTTTGGGAGAAGTTAGATATTAAAGTAGGGGGGTTATTATTTTATTTTTTATAATATTCAGTCAAGTGGTTCTGACAGCAATGATGACACTAATCCTACTTAAGTGTAGGTTAAGTTTCTGCAGTTTTATATATACTGCAGAAGAATCAGAGGTCTGAATTCTATTATCTACATTTCATTGAGTAATAAGAAGTATTATTTCCTTTTCACATAAACAAGCAATGTTCATCTTAAAATCCAAGCTAACAAGCAAGTTGTTAGAACAGTGAGTGTGGGAAAAGCATAGAGCGTAGTTTGAAGCCAATCACACAAAACTAAAGCAGAACACTGTACGTGAAGAGTAGGCTAATAATCACCCTTTGTGTTTTAGTGGAACAAATCTAAAACAAAGCCATTAAGAAATATGCTCTAATTAAAAGTTATCTTGATGGGGAAACATTTTTGCACTTGCATATAACTTCAAAGCAGCCACATAAAAAAGATGATCGCTTGATGTATTTTGCACATAAGTGAATTATCCAATTAAAAACCAAGGTAGGTGGGACAGAGGGATTAAAAACCAAAAGTTTATTTCTGCTATCAGCAAGCTCTTTCCTGTTTAAGGTGTATATGATCAGCATATTAATACCCCTTTAACTTCAAGCGCAAGCAACTATTTACTTTTTTTAATATGAAACAATTTGTCATGACAGAAATGCTTGAGCTGGCTCTCAAAATCTTTGAAACGTGAGATCATGATAAATTTTCCATTTCATAATAAAACCAAAGAACAAAGTCAAAGCTTTACTCTGCTTATCTGATTAATTCTATGTTAAGCAGATGCAGAAAATGCTAATCTGTCTCTTTTGCTGCAAAAAGCACTCCTAACTATTGTCAATCTCACACTGGAATGTTTTTCCTTGTCACATTATGCATTTTTTTGGGGACGTGATCCACCAATTTCAGGGTTTGAAAGGACGTAGTCTTCTCATTAAATGTAATTTAACATGAAACGCATTTTTTATTTTTGCATTAAAGCATGATTGTTCAATTCAAAACTGTATTAAGTCCATATTAAGAAGTTGAAGTCTACAAAGAATTACATTTAAATTGCAATCTTCTTAATACGGAACTAGATATATTTTTTAATCTTTTAAGCTCTTTGTTAGAGCAAGCATCAGTGTTTATTTCTAAAAGAAACCTCCTGAGAAGTGATTTGGATTTAATAACCTGCTTATATAAAATGCAGTTACTGTCTAGTTCTGAGACTTGTACTTAGCATTTCTTAAACTAGCTTCCTCAGTGTGTCTGTCACTTAGTCTCAGCCAGCCTCCTCTGTCACCTCCAAGGATTTTTAAATCATTTACCTAATTCTTCCAAGTTTGATAGGGATGGATGCCCAAAACAGTGTGGTTTATACTACCTTCATGCAAAGCTGAAGCTGAGTGTGGGTAAGAGAGACATACTAGTTTGCTAACTCTAGGGAAAGTTAGCAATTTATTTTCTAGTTGTATAAAAAAGCATACCATTTCCTTTGCATTAATAGCTTTGATATTGAGGCCCATCCGAATCAAAGAGACTGATTTGAAAAAAAATAATTTTGAAGTATTCAAAATACAAACCTGTAATGGGTACATTGACCATTTGCTAGTTTGTTACAAAACTTCCAACAAAAAATATCCACAGCACTTCACTTCTGTTCATATACAACTCCAAATAAGAAAAAGACTTAAAACCCAAAATCTTCACTCAGGTAAAAAATACAGTATGTCCGTTAACATTATGGACTGCATCCTTGTTTTCTCTCCCAGGTGTCAGATGCCAGTCCAGAAGATTGTCTGGTCTTTTATGTGTTAATGTAACTCTGATTAGTGTTGATTTGTTTTGCAGTTCTAGTCATCTGGCCAAACTCTTACACTGTAGTTCTGGTGCCAAGAAAAGATGGAGTCAAAGCACAGTTGGTGATCCTGGAGGGACTGAGTCCGGAAAGAAGAGATGAATAGGATGTCTTCTCATACGTGCTGTGAAAGTGTAAACTGAGCAAGAGCTAAAGCATGTTATCCCCAGTGTTAGCCATGGACAGCTGGCCATGGCCTGTGGGCCACCTGTATCTAACTGATTTATCTTCTGTGTGATTAGTGAAATTAATGGTGCTATAACATCTTTCAAAACACTTGGGAGCCTAGACAGCAAGAACTTGACCTAAATGTGCAGGGAAGCAATTACAGTATGCCTGTTCTTTCTTCATCTTTGCTTCTATACCTAAGACAGGTCAGAAACTGCTTAATAGTTCTGCCAAATACAAAATACATAAAGGTTAACATAGTAATAACATTTTCATTCTTCCATGTTCTCTGTGTGACTATCTCTCTGTAATTATAAGCATTTCTTCAGAGGTAAAAATAATTTTTATATATGTCATAGATTTCTACATGTTTTTTGTCCAGTTGTTAAGTCTGGTTTTGATGGATTTCAGTTAAAACATGGAATGGAATTTCAATTAGTCTTGTGTGATAATTCTATTAATTTTAATTACTGCTAGAGGAGGGTGATGGTGGAAGGAACTACACAAGTTATTGTTTTAAACAATTGAACTGAAATTAAAGAAAACATATACTTTTCCTTCCCTTCCCTCCAAATAATTCAAATGACATGGCATATCTTCCTCATGAAGATGTCTTTCACTTGCACAGATTTTCATGTAATTCAAACAAGACATCATTTCTTTTTGATATGCTGAGGACAACTTCAGGTGTCTGAGAATATTTGTGCATTAAGATACCCATTGTATGGTGGATTTTTTATTAGCTGTATGTACATTGTTCAGGGAGATACAATAGCAATAAGTCACTGCACTTAAAGGCATGAAATCTGAAGACAATTACAGAATATCACTATGATTCTGTTTTCTGATAAGGAGTAGAAAGGAGAACCCTGGGAACTACTGACCTGCCATCCTCACCTCTGCACCCAGTAAGACCATAGATCCTCTTGGAAGCTATGTCAAGGCTCATGGATTATAGGGAGGTGATTAGAGACAGCTAGCATGGCTTCACAAGGGACAAATCATGCCTTACTAGTGTCATGCCTTCTATGATGGACTGACTGTGTTGTGGTTAAGGGAAGAGCAACTAATGTCTCCTACTGACTTCTATAAGGCATTTGACATGGTCTCCAACAATATCCTTCCCACTAAATTGGCAAGATACAGGCTTGATAGATGGACTATTAGATGCATAAGGAAGTGGCTGAATGACCATATCCAAAGAATTGCAGTCAATGGCTCAGTAGAGGTCAATAACAAGGGCTGTTCCTCAGGGGTCCATATTAGGTACAATACTATCCAATATCTTTATTAATGTCATAGACAGTGAGACCGAATGCCACCTCAGCAAGTTTGAAGAAGACAAAGCTAAGTGGTGCATATGATTCACTTGAAGGATGGGGGTGCCATTCAGAGGGACCTTTATAGACTTGAGGATTGAACCTGTGTGAACCTCATAAAACTTGACAAGGCCTAGAACAAAGTCCAGCAGCCAGGACAGGGCAAACCCTTTTATCAATACAGGCTGGGGGATGAAGGGATTGAGAGCAGCCCAGCAGAGGGGGACTTCCGAGTGCTGGTGGATGAAAGATTGGACATGACCTGGCAATGTGGCTTTGCAGCCCCGAAAGCAAACCGCGTCTTGGACTGCATCAAAAGAATCATGTCCAGTAGATTGAGAAAGGTGATTCTGCCCCTATAGTCTGCCCTGGTGAGACCTGGCGTGGAGTACTGCATCCAGGTCAGGGGCCCCCTAAGAAAAGAAGGACATGGTCCTGTTGGAGTGAGTCCAGAGAAGGGCCACAAAAATAGTAAGAGAGATGAAACCCTTCCTTGTATAGTCAGGCTGAGACACTGAAGAAGAGAAGACTCCGAGGAGACCTTGTAAATGCCTTCCAGTACCTAAGGAGGGCCTGCAGGATAGGGAGGGACTTTTTATCAGGACTTGTAGCAACAGGATGAGGAATAATGCTTTTATACTGAAAAGGGGTTGATTTAGACCAGACACAGGAAAGAAATTTTTTACGATGAGAGTGGTGAGACATTGGAAGAGGGTTCCCAGAGAAGTTGTGGATGCATCCTCCTTGACAGGGTTCAAGGACAGGTTGGACAGGGCTTTGAGCAACCTGGTCTAGTGGAAGGTGTCCCTGCCTGTAGGAGCAGATTTGGAACTAGTTGAACTTTAAAGGTTCTTTCCAACACAAGCCATCTTATAAGTCTATAGTATTAGATCACTTAAGTGTGTAGAGGCTATGGCTAATGAACAATTGAAAGTATGGTGTCCTTGAAATAGGACAAATAGTGCCTGACCAAGTTTAAAGAGTTATTCAAGCTGTAGGTGTGTTGGAATATATGGCAGCAGTGCTGTATCATTGAGTATACTTTACAACTATCTCCAGTTATGGTATTATAAAAATTTTTCACTAAGGTCTCCACTCAATGGGTGGCACTGGACTCTCTACTGGAGCCAGTGAAGTACATCTTTTATTAATGTCCTCCATCAGCTAAAAGTGATCATGTGTATGAAGTGCATGTGCTGTAAAAACAAGCAAAACAATGAATTTGCTGCTGATTCAATAATGTCAGTGCAAACAGTAGCTATTGACTCAACAGGGTTGTTACACTGCCAAAAATTGATAGCTTAACTACAGTGTAAAAATATGAAGCAGATGCTACTGAATGAAAAGCTGTAAAATTTAATTACTCCAATGCAGACACAGAAAAAACTACAGCCTGTCATGAGATGTAGATTAGTTTTAAATATTTTGACATTTAAAACTAGGTTTTAGTAGAAAAAGCTAATACTTAGAATATATTTTATCATACATTTTATCATGCTATGGAGCAGAGTAGTAGGTTATTAGATAATAATAAAACTGTATCTTTTTTATTTTTTCAGTGTATTCTGCTTTTATAATAGCCATATAAGGTTTTCCAGGAAATTAGGAAGAAAAAATTGCTTTCTAAATTGTTCTCCTGAATCAGTTAACTTAGTATGTAAGTAAATCATGCCTGCAGAGTCATCTTCATTAACTGTCACAGAAAAGATCATAATTTAAAAAATGTATCATAAATGCATATTTCCTGTAAATGACTGTACAGGGAACCAAATGTCTGTGAGCTTCATTGTGGTTAGACATTACTCAACATTTTAAATACCTAATTTCCAAGGGCCATATTTTGTCCTTTTTTTTTTTTTCATGTGTAAGGAGGTTGGATAAGTCTAAACATTGGATAAAATTATATAAAAGATATCTGAAGATACAAAGCAGACATCTTTAAATAAGTTTGCCTCAAATTGTTATGTGTAAAATATTGATATTATTTTCAAAATTCTATTTTAAGAAAGAGAAAATGGTTTAAATCACATTTATAGTTATGAACAAAACAAATAGGTATTTTGTTCAGATTTCAAACTAGTACATCATACTGTGACCCAATGTAAGACTGGGATGTTGTCAAAATAATATTTTCCAAACATAAAGTAATAATTTTCAATATGGCGTCTTTCGCTGTAGAAAACACAGAATAGTGAGGCTGTTGTGACAAAGGCATAAGACAGTTTCTTTCTTTACATGAAGAAGCTTTAGTGATCTACATTTCATTACAACCAAAATACACTGAATTTAAAATACAGTAGAAAATACATACATATAGATGCAAACACAGAAGGGCTAATTTCAAACTTTCCTGTAAAAAACTGCCATCGTTTTCTTCTGTTAGTTTAAAAGCAAACTGTAGCACATTCCAGTATTGTGATGTGGTATATGTTAGTGATGCCTGATTTCTTAGACGCTATCACAGAAATGGTTATGTAGCCTTTAACTACATGATTAGAAATCAAAATGATGTCTGCTTGGAAACTATATCATGCTCAAGATTACTTTCTCTTGGATAGGAACAGCTGCAATGAAATTAATGAACTTAGAGTGATAAGGCAAGAGGCACATAACATAATAACAAAATTTATATAGCATCTCTCAAAAAATCACATTATGTAAACCTAGGATATCAGATAATACCTTAAAGTTTAGTTTTGAATACTCCTATACATAATATGGGACAGGAATTAAATGTAAAATATAGTTTGTGAGATAAGACCTTTAGCCCTAGCAATAAGGAAAACTTTAACTCCTTCAGAACATTTTAGATCATAAATAAAAATCACACATGCATATACATACATACATATAAATAAAAATCACACACACATACAAACTGCTGAGTAACTTAATAGTTTTACTCACTGGAATAAAAACCTATGTGGGGAAATCCGTTATTCATGTAGTAAAAGGACTGTCTCTTTACACCAGCTGCTTAACTAATGAATCTTCATTGTTTTCAAAACTATTAATCTTTTAATAGTTTAATAAATCAATATTATCATCAATATTATAGGGAAAGTAATGATAATAATTTTTCCTTTTCTCATACATATAGCTAGCTGTTTCATAGTTCCACAGTAAGAAAACTGAGGAAAACCCTCACTCTTTTCTGCACTGTTGTGAAGAATTCACAGAGCTGAATTGGCATGAAAGAATAATAACAAAATTGAGGCAGCACTACAGAGTGTGGCCTTGCTGTAATAGAGAGTTGAAGGCTAAAGACAATTTCTTCAGAAGAATCTGTCATCCAGTGCAATGTTGCTTACAATTATACCAAAGAAGAAAAGAAATGTTTTTTTTTACTATAAGTTTATTCCCAGAAAAAGAATGTGAATAAACAATGAATAATTTTAATGAGAGAAAATTTGATTAGGATCGATGTTGCCCATGCTGTTAAAAGCAACTTTTGCAGATACCTACAACTTTTGTAAGCCTGTTTACCAGTGTAATTGGGTGTCACTCTACCCTGATTATGTACTCTTCTGGAAACAGGGAGAGGATTAAATCACAGAATGTTTTGCATTACTTGAAAATGCAACAAATTCTGGGAATATTTGATATTGTGAATATACTGGATATACACAAAGCTAGGGACTGGGTCACTGTTCATGTGTATTCTATGTTGGAATTCAGATGGTAGGTGAGAGCTGGCAAAGCTCAACATGCAATTGAAATATGAATGATAATAAACTATGGATGTTTTACTGATTCTAGACACATTACAAAATGTTATGAAGTTAAATTTAGAAAGGAAAATAAGTCTTGTCAGGCATTAAAAAAACCTGAATAACAGATTCCCAGGATGACAAAAAATACTGTATCTTACTCTGTATTTCACATCACAGGGAAGAGCAATCTATGTCCTTGAAGTTTTCCTCTAGAAAAGATCTAATCACCTTAGCTATAATTTACAGAGGAAAAGGATGGTACACAGTCGCTGGGCCAGACAGTTGCCCACCAGTTTTCATAACAGTCTCTTCTTTTTGCAAAGTGCTCTCTAGGGCTAATGTACCACTTTATTTTTAGCAGTTTTGCTTTTATCTTCTCTTCATGGATGTGCTTTTTAGCATCTGATCATTCTCTAAAGTTCAATAAATAAATCTTAACATATTTAGATGTGAAACATAACAAACAATGCATACAACATACTCCATTGTTTTTCATGCTCCTTCCTACTGCACCCAAAAGACATAACATGATTTTCATAGTAAATGTGAAAGGGACAGCATGTTTCACTTTAAGCAATAATAAGCATGGTAGATACTTCTAGACTTAGGAGAAAAAGAAGACTCCGAACCACCTGACAACTGTCTTAAGAGCTGATCTATTCCTGGTAATTCAATGAGTCATTTTACTCGTATGGCGAAAGGATGTGGGAGCCCAAACCCAGCTTTCAGCAAAAGGAAAACAAAGGCTGACAAGAACCCATGATCTGAAGGAGCTGGACCCTTCTTACAAGACCTGTTAAAATTCCACCTCATGGATTAAGCCTGGCTCCAGCAGAAATCAGAAAGGACTTTTGAGATGATTGTATCAGATCATGTCTAAACCCCTGTAATCCCTCTATCTCTCATGTAATCCTACTAGGAGAAAAATTAACTATTTGGAAACTGTAGTAAAAACTTGTGTAACTCCCCAATTAGCATAGCCTGTCCCCTTCATTAACATGCCCAGCCAGAGATGCCTGGGATAGTTTTTAGCTTTTATTTTACAGACCGCCACTAAAGGATACCATCAGAGCACTAACACTTCATAGTTACTCTGCATAGATGCAAATAAAAAAGTAGTTGGGAGCAGGAGAAAAAAGCAATATTTTAACCTGCAGTTCCTGAACTTTTCTCTGAATCACAATTCGGTTTATCCTTTCCAAGTGGAAAAGACAAAGTTTTGGAATTACTGCCTTGATCATTAAAAAGGAATGGTGCCTGAAGAATTTATTTTGTTATTGGATCTCTCATAGCAAAGGTAGTATAGAAAAGATTCATCTCCAGATAGAAAAGGATAGACAGGCATCTTTTATTACTTTTCTTGGTAGAGGACAGAATGGACACATATTACAAGGTTTAATAATATCCAGCCTCTTTATGACTGCAGGGAAAAGAAAACACAAGCAAAGAAAAACTAGAAGCCACTTGTACTGTTCATTTAGCAGAACTCACATTCATTATTTTCCTTCTCATATTCATCCCAGATAGCTGCTGACAGTTGAAGAACAAGACTACCACTTCTTGACTGGTATGTGTGGGATTGACTAAGTTCTGGAAGTGAAACTGTGACCTCTTCTCACTGTCAAGCTCATGGCCAGTCTCAGACATGCCAAGATATATATGCTATGACCTAGCGCCCTAGGTCATTATAGAAGATACATTCCCTTAGTTCCCTTATCATAGTATCTTTGTGGACATCTCTGAGGGGTGCACACGTGTCAATAGAGCATTATTTCTTCTCTACAAGTCCTGCGCTTGAAAATTAGTGGCCTAAACCTTTTCAGTTCTGTTTTACACTCAGAATCCTCAATGTGACAAATATAGAAAAAAAGAAAAATTATTTTCTTAATGAACAAACTATTTCTTTGCCAAAAAAAAAAAGTGAAAAAAAAGACTGTAAAGTAGGACTAAAGTACCACTACAGTTGATTTGCATGAATTGATTACTTAATTTATAAAAATATTCAGCACAGTCTTTTATACACACGAAGTGACATACAAGTGTTGGTGAACTTTAATGACATTAAAAGTAAAAGCAAGCTTATGTGTTTGACATTCATCTCTGATTTCAATATTTGAAATATTATCTATTTCTTGTGTTTAGGTTAAACAGCGTTGGCTTCTGATAATTTGGATGAGATCACAGTCTTGCAATAAGAATGTCATACATGGATGAAAATAAAATAGTATTGTATGTATATTCTACTATTTGATATATATGCTAAATTTCGTACATCTGTGACATCTAAGCCGTGCTGACCTACTCTTACTTCACTACAACTTTTCTCAATGAGCAAGATGCACTTTTTAGCTAGAAATGAATGGACACCAGTTATCATCCCTAGCATAGGAACCACTGATGGCAATACAATCAACTTAAAATTGGTTTAATTTTTCTGATTTCTTGAGTTCTCTTAAACATTTATGTGATTTCGTTTTTCTGGTGGGGGTTTTGTTAGGATATGCAGAAAGAGAAAGTTGACTGCTCTTACTGAGGAATTACACTAAGTATGTTCACAGTATAAAATAAATCATCAGACAGACTGCTTCCTCGTTGTTCTAGTAATGTATTACCACATGAAACAGTAAATCATGTTTGGGTGCTTAATTTTTTATTTTGATTTGTTTTCACAGTTGGTAGCTTTTAACATTTTTATTTAACTTTAGTGACATAGTAAATAATGCAACTGCTTAGAGCCAGACTATGTGACAAAGCTTACCATGTGGGAAACAGATCTTGTATAGTACGTCTCATCCTGTCAAGCCAAATAGGCAGTCTCCTTATTAATAGGATTCATTTGTACGTTAAAGTTTTACCACAGGCTTTTACTATCAAGAATTGCCACTTAAAAGAAATATGGCTTAATGGAATTAAGTTAGAAGTTTTGCAAATGTGAAAGACATACTGTTACTCTGTGAAGACATTTGGATCTTGGTTTTATTCTAAGCAGCTAAAGGCAGGATTAGCCTTTGATCCCTTATGAATGTAACAACCCGGAGTGTAATCATTTTTAAATCTTGTTTCCATGTATTCTTTAAATGCTCAGTGGGCTATCTAGATCAGAACCAATATAATACCAAGCACAAGTTAAGTCACATCATTGCATGATCATTCTGTGCTATTACTACCAATACAGAACTTGCCAAAATCTTTCCACTTTATAATAAAAAGACTCGCTGTGCACACCTTGGATTCAGGTGTTATATACGGGAATCAGGTTAATATAGGAATAAGGTAAATACACTCAGTCTCAAAATAGCAAACAACATTATGACATATTGTTTCTGCTGTTACAGATCTTTAGTTATGAAGATTTGCCAATACTTAGTGCTCATAAGTTGATTT
Source organism: Neopelma chrysocephalum (assembly GCF_003984885.1). Classification (NCBI taxonomy): domain Eukaryota; kingdom Metazoa; phylum Chordata; class Aves; order Passeriformes; family Pipridae; genus Neopelma; species Neopelma chrysocephalum. Next base: position 24,536,195 of record NW_020897690.1, read on the forward strand.
CATACTACTGTAGTAGCAGCTGATTGTCTATGCAGTTGTATCACCTGAAGTAAAGTTTGCTTAAGTAAAGTTTACTTAAGTGGTCCTACCACTCCTCTTTATGTTAGACCTGCTCTGAGCATGCGGGATTTTCTCCCCACAGATGATATGCTTTCTTCTCTTGTGACAATGTGGCCTGAATTATTCTGATACTAACAGTCACTGTTCAAGAAACACCAAGTCTTTTTCATATGTTTATTTTCCCATTAAAGTTCTATGCAAAGATGATCTATTCAGATCACTTTTGAATCAATTTCCTTGCTTCTATATTGCATTCTCATTTTTCATGATATGTTTCTTTCAAGTACATGCTTGTATAAATTTAATGCTAAATAAATATAGATAATTTCTGTCTTATCTACTACAAGAAGGAATCAAGGAATGTGTCTGAAGGACAAAATTTCCTTCTATTTACAGACAAGGTTATTCATGATTGACATGACTTTGACATGACGCTATTTTCTTGAAACAGTGAAAGAATTTAGAAAATAGTGGGTTCAAAATTTTGCCATTATTAGAGGTAATTAAATGAAAAACATCACAGACCTCCAATATAAAGTGGGTGAAATTCTAGTAAGAATGTTTTAGAACTTCTAAACCTTTGCTATCCTTGTGTTTCTGCTGGGTACCTGGGTAGCAAGTTTATAGTCAAAGTATCGAAATCTGTAATTAAACCCAGGTGCAAATTCCACTCTTTTTTGCTCTTTTGCTTGCGTTTACGTCTCAAACAAAAACATGAAAAAATTGCCAGGTATGTCCTATGTTTACCTTAATTATTTCTAAGTTAAGCTACTGTGTCCCTCAAGGACTCTAACTTATATATACACACAAGCATATTCTTTTAAGTAAGTACTGGCATTTTTGTCTTTGACCAGATTTTTTTTTTCCCCCTCATAATTTTTCTACTTCTCCATCTGCTGCATCTGCACAAGCAGAACTTCTGGGCAGTAGAAAGTAGAATCTTCACTTGACTGAAACACAGACTCTGAAATTTGCCGGTGCATTTCTTTCCTTCCTGGTTTATCACAGAATTCTGCCATCTACAGTCAACCTCTCTCCTTGCCTTCCTGTAATTTGTGCTCTAATAGCTTTTCCACTGAGCAGCCTAAGTTGCTCTATGACAGTGCTCAGCAAAACTATATTAATCCTTTATTTAATACAGCTCCACCATTTAGTTCCATGTTAGTGTTACTACTTCCTACTTTATAGGCAAAATCTTGTTTTTATAATCCGGTAAAATTTCCCCACCCAACTGCAAAGGCGGCGTTTAAAGGCAATGACACTCAAAACTTTATTTATGCCAGGGGATCTGCTGAGGCTAAGCGCAAAGTCTCCGGTGAAAAAAATCCTCCATAGGCTTAAGAGAACTGAACTGGTTCCTTGTACAGAGGTGTATTTTTAAAGGAGGATGAGTCTATATGCACTCGCAGTCAGCTAGAGATGTTCTGCTCTGGACAACCATTGCTTTGGTTTTTAGAGAACAACTCCCACTCTTAAGGGAGTAACATAACTACATTCTGCTAGTTTATAGCTGTTCCCTATCGGATATGACATTGTGGGAGGCTGAGTATGAGCTGCCTCCCTCAGAAGGAATAAATTTTTGCTTAATAAAAAGGACCTTTGGGCTATTGGTCAGCACAAATGGGTTGAAGTGAGGAATGAGACCTTGCGTGCAGGGAAATGCACATTTGAATGTCTGAACAAAACTGCTTCTCATTTGTTTGCTCATAGTGTTACTGGGAATTGAAAAAGCAATCTTGAGTTTACCTCTAAGAAACTGAACTGGACATAAGTCATAGGTGCTCAGAAGCCAGATTACAGTTTCTTGTGGGGTGGGAATTGTAATTTATTTAGTCACAGTGATATTGTGCCATTATCTTTGCAAGTAGGTTTTGATACGCACAAACGTGCGACTCAGTACCATATAGACTTTTTATCTCAGACAGTTCCATCTGTGACCACCTGTATGTAAAGCTATATGGCAAAGTGTAAAGAATGCTTGGGGGAAATAGTTTCATAATTTATTTATTACCCACTAATCTCAAAGCATATTGATTTAGCAGGGGAGCCGGCACATCCTGTGGTATTAACCTTTTTAAGCTATTATTAGAATATATGGCATTTCCTAATTTCATTTTAGAGTAAGAACAATCCTTCCTTCCTCCTACCTTTACATCTCTGCCACATTCAGAAGTGAAAAGCACGTAAAATGAAAATCTTGAGCGATAATCAGATTAGTCTGAACCTTTATGTGAGAGTCTAACTTTCTTCTAGTTTTCATGTTCTGAATCTGAAGAAATTGCATGGAATTCAGTATAGCTGACTTGGCTTGTTGCCATAACTAGAGAAATCAGAACCTCTCTTTAATATCCACAAGGGCTTGACAGTAGCTACATAAAATGTAGCGTGAGAGTCATAGCTGTCTGAGCACTTGTATATCAACTACAGGAGCTATGTGCATAGGAGAATGTCTTTCCTGTAGTTCATATCTCCCCATTGCTCTTTCCACTCCTGTTCTATTATACTGGTATGCCTTGTTCTTTCTACATGCTGGCCCTGAATTTCTAGTACAACTGCAGTACTTCATAAACAGAAAAAGCATTTTAAGTTTCTATAAGAAATATAGTTCATTATCCCAACACATCTCTAAAAATCCCTTCATTATAAAGATATTTTTCCACACCTACAAACACACCAGTAATCCTGCAACACAGGTTCTGAGTTTGCCATGAAGAAGTCAAGAGTTTCTTAGAGAAAAGTAGTGAGGACCATGTGACTACAATTCATAACTGAATTTTTGTGGGAAGATAAACTTCTTAGAGAAGGAAATAACACTTTTTCAGGTTAGAGAATTTAGAGAATGTAGCTTTGATTGAAGTATAATCACTATGAAGGGGTTGTTTTCAGGATTGGAACATTTCTAACAGTTTTACAAGCATGATAAATCTTCAGCTTCCACTGAAAGGAGTGATACTCTTTTGTGCATCCAATTAGTCCATGCCATTCTGCATCATATTAAGCATCCAAGTGCAGCAAACCTGTGTAGCAGGGCTAATACCTATCTGTGGGTGAGTTCTCCTATAGAGTGCAAGTGCTTTCACTCCCTCCAGCAGCAGTTCTTCATAGAACCTTATGGATGTACAGCTTGGGAAAAAAAAAGCCAGTAGTTTTTCCACAATATTATGCACCCATCCGTTTTGACAGATGAGAGTGCAGATGCTTTTTAACATCTTTTTATATTTTAATAGATTCAACATTTATTTTAAATGGAACTTGGATGCCTTCTTTTGCATTTTATTAGTTTGTAAAGGAATTATTTGCTGTTAAGAGATTATATAATCTGTAGGAAATAATAATCATTTAGCAACTTTTCCTTGCACAAAACTAACATACTGTGTGAGTTTTGGTACAAGGAAGATAATGCTTTTGTATCAAACTAAGCTGTATACCTGTAGAAAAGCCTGAAAGTAGGGAAATCTGAAGGAAGGAAAGTATAAGCTTTGTGTAATGCATAATATTCTGAAGTCATTTATTGAGATGATAGATCTAGGAACAAAGGGACTAGTTTCTCCTCCCCCCATGAAAAGGGATAGAATTTAAACTGTTCAGATCTCTTGAGAGCTATTTACACAGTCTAGTAAAAGTACAGAGATATCCATTGGGAGCTCAATGCTCACATACCAGCACATACCATCCACTCCTTGTTTCTCAACTAGCAAACACAGTAGCTCTATCTAATGAAATCGATCTGGAAGAAACTTACCTCTAACTTAATGCCAACTGGAGTTCCTTTCATTAGGCAATTTCACTCTATAAAGGGCTCATCCCTTGCAGATTTTATCTGTGAGCCCAGCGACCATCTTTTACAAAACATCTGAAACTCCATATACTTTTCTCCTTGTATTTCCACAAGAAAGGAAATACTAAAAGAAGATCTGACAACCTTCTTTGCTGCTTAAAGTTCCACAGTAAAATTATTCACTATTTAAACAATAAAGCTGAATTTTGAGATACTCTGTGACAGACAGTGTACTGTATATTCTTGCAAAATTACAGCAAACATTTGGAAATTCAATACAGGTAAGAGAGAATTCTCCAGGTAAGAGAGAAAGGACATTTCTCTCTGGGGCACTGATGCCACAGGTAATGAGTGGAAAAGGAATGGAAGAAGCCTGTGACCTTGTTCTATAGAGTTTATATGCTGTGGAATCAGGGGCCTGCTCTAAGGAAACCTGAAGCAGCTGTTGTTCAGAACACCAGTTTCCCAGGTCATGGGCTGCAGAGCAAAGGGGAGGTAGAGGGAGGCATTAGCCATGAAGAATGTTGATGAAATTCAGAGCAGGTTAGAAATTAAAGATCATGACATGCTATTTCCAGACTATCAAACATTGTTCTGAGGTACAACTACAGGTGCTTGAAGTTTCCCTGACTACACAGTGTTAATTAAACACATGGTAAAAAGAAAACTTATGGAGGATTGAGACTGCAGCCCTGAAAAATCCAGATCATACTTTCAAAGACCAGTTGTGCTTTTCAGTTTAAGATATTTATTTTATTTACTTTATTATGGTGACTGCTGTTGTCTTTTTTTTTTAAAGGCAGCTGAATCACAATTAAAATATGGAATATCTTGCTGTAACAGTCTTGTTTGTACAGTCTTAAAAAAAACAGAGTTCTCTTACTTTTACAGAGGAGAGATTATAATATCCCCCACCCTCTAAACTTCCATCAGGTGTATCTCAAAATGTTTGACTTTGATAATTCTTTTCTTTACCTCTACTCTTGTGAATATACAGCTAGAGACTAATAGAAGGTAGCCACTTTGCGGAGTAGGAAAATTAAATTACCGCGGGTTGATGTCATTTGTGACTAAGGTATCAAATATGAGCGCATCTATATTTCAAAATCAAGTGGCAAAACAAATAAGTTCCCTCTAATTCCTGTTACATCAAAAAAAAAAAAAAGAAAAACATGTCTACATAAAAGTCAAATTAGATTTTCACAATTGTTACAAGATTTCCTTTTAATACCTTTTCCTTCCAACATGGTTTAAGCTGAATATCTCATAAAAACATTGAATTAAAAATTACTGTGACAGGTTTGTATATTAATTAAAAAATCAAACAATTCTATAAATATATATATAAAGACTTACTCTAAAGATGCATATAGTCACAACTAATTTCACATACTACAGCTACACAGTAGTACCAATTAATGTGTTACTACGTTGATATTTTTAAACCAATTACCTTTGCAATTACCTTTGTATGCGATGTATAACCTAAACCAAACCACGTCAGTGTTTTCAGAAATACCTTCGGTTGGAGTGCATAAGAAGTAGGAAATATACAATGCTATATTACTATCAGGGAATCCTACAATTTAATATTTTCATGTCTGTAAAATACAATAATCTAGCTGATTATATCTGTTTTCTTCTCATCATGCTTTCAGTGGTCTCTGCACCTACAGTGGTCTCTTCTAACTCAGGCCTTTAATTCTTTATAACTTCTGATGAAAACCTGCAGTTTTGATGCTCAGGATTCAAGCAACTATTATTTTTTTCCTTTTTTTTGGGTGGTTTGGAAAATGAAAGTATATATTTTTATCTTGTGTGTGGAGGGTTTTTTTCAGATAATTTACCCACCCAGATTGCCTTGGTGTACTCATTATGAATCTGCATATACATTTTTCAAAGTTATCTTTTAGTACTAATCAAATAGTTCCTTAGAACTATTAGAAATCTAATCACAGTTTTGGTGACAGTCTGCTACAGGTATTGCTCCCTATAGATAACATGAATACAGCCACACCATGTTAAACTCTGTGCCGTTACACTTCTCCAATACTCACAGCAGGCTTTATAGCCTCAAACCCTTTCACACCAGGTTCCAAGGGACAGAATACATATCACACAACTCCTAAATGCTATTGAATATAATGATACCAGGATAATACTCTGCAACAATTTCAAGCTCTTGCAACAAAAATAGAAAAATAATTCATTTTTCTAAGGCCTTAGATCTTCCCCATGGGATCCAGAGGAGATGTGGAATATACAGAGTGGAGATGATTCCTACAAAAACAGCAGGCAGTGAGAAACAGGGTTGAAATTTTACCTAGAGGCCAGGGATTTCTTTTTGGACTAGATACTGTGCAGACACAGCCTGAGAAAATTTCTGAGAATAATTACAAAGTAACAAATAAAAGTACATTTTTAAGCTGTTTAGAAGGACACTGTATTTCTAACTGCATGGAGTTGTACCTCTCCCAGAGACACTACCTATTCTGTTAGACATATTCAGTTTACATGAGTTTAGGCTAACTGAGATGACAAACTCCAACACAACACAGAATTTTAATTTCCAGTTTTCATGCAGATGTTGGAAGTGGGCTGTGTCTCTCTTGTGACACAGGCAACAAGATTTTCTTCCTATGCAATTGAACATATGGTGAGCAAGAAGGGACAAATACACATAAATCATCTGTTCCTATAAAAGGTTAGGATGCAGGTAGAGTATGCACATCTACTGATGATTTTTATTATTTCTTGCTGTATTCTTAAGTCTACATTTACAAGGACTGCTTATAGTCTTCACTGTGAACAAATCAAGACAAAAAAAAAAGAGATGGAGTGTGGTTTCGTTACCAGCAACTTTTTTTTTCTCTCGTATCTCAAGCGCTCAGAAGGACATCAGGAGCAACGACTGCACTGGGATTCTAGGTGTAAAATGACAATCTACCCTGAGCCAGAAGTTCTGTTGAACCAAAGAATCTTAACATAGGATAAAGGAAAGAAATCACATGTATATCATTAATATATGCTTTTGTGTACATAGATATCTGGTGCTAAAAACTTTGCTAGTCCAATCAATCCTTCAGCAACCTAAAAGTCCAATTTATCTAACAAGTATGAAAAGCCTCATTAGAAACAAAGGTTATATTGTCATTTGATCACCCTTCAGGCACTCGCCCTCTCCCCTGGTCAGGATGCTCAGCCTCACAGGGATCCGTGCCTTGGTCCTTACCAGGGGCAGGTGGGTATAGCTGCCTGAAGGCACCAGCACACCAAAGCCTTCTCCTAGTTGCCAGGAATTTCTTCCTCCTCAGCCCTGGGCTGACTTACATTTATTTCTGCACATTCCCTCAGTATGGCCCGTGCCACTGAGGGCACCTCACAGCCCTGGCTCCCCCCAGGGAGGCAAGAGTCCCTCCCACCATGTACTGCCAGCTCCAGCAGGCCCTGGCCCTGTAGACCCCTGACCCCACAGGCTTGTCAGTGTGGAGGGTGCACGGGTGGGCTATGGGCTGCTGGTTCCATGCCTCAATGAGCCGAACGTGGCCCAGGGGGCTGAGGACAGCCATCTTCACTCACCAGAATTGAAGATGAGGAGTATATGCTTTGAGGAGGAATTGATCTGTAAATATAGGTTTAAGCCTGGTTATGTCTATACACACAAGAATTTGTTGCTGTCACTCCTCCAGTAGAAGTAAAAATTTAAATAGCCCATTAATCATGAAACACTAATGTATTCTTCAGAGAAATAATTCACAGTCTGCCTCTGAGTGGGAACTGTGTGCAAACAACTATGTTCAGAATTGATTCACTGTTAGATTCAGTAAATCTATTTTTAATGGCACTTGCTTTTCTCCGCAAAGATGAGGAGGGAGATATCGGTGGAGATACAAATTCATAACTCCAAGTGATAAAACTTCAGGAAAGTAACACTTTTTCAGTTTCCATGGGAACTACTCTCAGAAAGGCCATCTGACTTGCATTTACACAGCATTCTGCCAAAAACCGCAGTTCCTGGCTGACTCTGTCCTGTCACTCTTCCCTGCCCACTTCCCACTTCTTTTAATAGCGCCAAGGCAGACTCTTTATCGGTTATATCAGGGAGATGAGGCAACTGAGTAATACAGAGAATAGTGCATGGCTGCTTTTTTTTTTTTCCATCTAAATCAGCCCCTGATCAGCTCCCCCGGCTCTTGTAAGCATAAGGAAGGCAGCAGGATGAGAGTATGGTGAGCAGCCAATAAAGGGGCAAGAACTGCTTTGTCACAGCCAGGGTGGCAAGATAGGTGATGGCTAAAGCCTATAAACCTGACTGGGTTAGTGGTCTTGTCCTCTTAGATGCCAGACTGGTTCTAGAACTGCAAGAATCCAGTGAGAGGCTTATAGTCTGTCAGCAAACCTAGGCAGAATACAGAAAACATTTGAAGAGTGAGAAAGAATAAATAGTAACTATATAAATGCTAGATAAAGATGAAATTCTGTCTTCCTAAACTTCCTATAGCATCCACATATGTTTTGATAGATTTAAAATGGTCTCTCTGAAGTGTTTATAGAACATTTATTACAGTAGTTGAACATCAAAGTCTTAATGTTTTTAGCTCATATGCTATCCCATGTTATGGTGTTATAGTCAAAACAGGGAGTGTAACAATGAAGAGATCAACTGATAAAGTTGTAAACTACGGTGTTTTAAAGTACATCTTTTCTCCATACTGACAATTAATGAAAAAGAGGAAGATTGCAATCATGTTATCTTGGTGAACAAAACATTTCTTATTTCAAGACTAAAGAAATGTCAATTTTGAAGTGATATTATTACAACAGAAGGGATTTACAGGAGCAAAAATTAATCCGTTGATGAGTAGCAAGAAAATTGGGTATGCTTGAACACCCAAAACCAGTCTGCAATAGAGATGTTTGTAAGATTCCAGCCCTGGGAGCTGCCAGCTCATGGGCTCAGCTAGGAGTTTTACTTTAAAATATAGATATAGGGTTCTTTAATACCTCAAGATAACATCAAGAGAATAAGCCACAGACTTGTTCCCAAGAAGTTTCTTTATTAATTTAGAGGGGAAAATGAGGAAAGTTGGCAAAGGTTCAAAAAGGGCACTACAAAAGCTAGACAAAATATTCCACCACAATACCAGCTTAGCAGAAATTAATCTACAATAAATCAAAATCCAACCAATCCACAACACTTAGGTCAAAATCCAGTCCCTCCAGCTCCAGGCCACCCTAAGCATCAAGAAAGGGAACCTGCCATGAAGGATAAGATGCCACCCCACCTGCGTGAGGTTCGACCCATCCCTTCCCCCTACGCACACATGTGCACACACGTACACACATGCTCTCCCCACAAGGTGGTTCCGACCCAATAATTATTGGTGTGGTGTCTAACAATGTTATAACTAACCAGGCATAGCACTCATAAACCTCTTTCAATGCAATGGACTAGAAATATCTAGGGAAATGGGATAAACATGGCAAAAAGCAAATCCTTCCTAAAGGGTTCTGACAGGTTGGTAAGTCTCACCCCGTGATAGTTTTAATAAAGGTCAAACAGATAAGACCATAATGCTCTGAGAAAAATATATGCAAAGCAATGAGACCTAGCTAAAAAAACTACCATTGGCTTACGCATGACGTGAGGGAGGCACAAATTTCCCCATCAAAATAAATACTAGAATTTTGCTGGAATTATTTTCATTAAATCACAAATAGGAAAAAAAAAAGTACTTTGGAACTGCCTGGAACCAAAAGAGAAATTACAGTGTCTCCTTGTTTTGTTTTAGGCTTTTTTTAAAATCTTCATAAAATTAAACTTTATAATATTTTGAACATCTGCACAATTAACTGAGTGGCAATTTATTTTACCACTTCAATCACATGAAGGATATTTTGTATGCTGAGTTTGGAAAAAATGTAATTATATTTTCCTCTCTGGCTCCCCCCACTCCTCTTGAATTCAGTCCCTGTGAATAAAATGCAGTCAAGTGCTTTCTTTTAAAACACCATTGGATGATCACTGAAATAAAAATTAAAACTCTCATATTTTCTTTTAAAAGCTCTTTCCTGAAAATATCTTCTGAACACGACTGTACAGGTAAATCTCTAAAAAAATATTTAAAAAAAAAATTAATAAAGCCCTCTAACACAAATGCCTACATCTGTTTTCCATTAAAGCCACATACTGGTCTTTAAATTCCGGTTTTAAGCTGCACATACCAAGGACTTTATTTTTCATGCTATAGAAGAAGAAACACAGGCTTAAAATTTCTTTCAAGTTTGGTGTTTTTACAGAATTTTGATGCTGTATTATTCTGAGTAAGCCATAAATGCTTTCATATATACTGCTTTGCTGATCTGCATTGTGCCCTCTTTATTGTTTGCTTTATTTATATGCTCTAGAAATCCTTAGAGATGTATAACTACATTTTCAGTTAAACTCATGAAATTACTTGATAATCATATCTTGATGCACATATCAAGTCTGTCTATCCTTCTTTTCCCTATATCTTGCTTAGATATGTAACTGAGCAAACATGTGGAAAATGAAGATGTTAATGCATCCTACAGGCAGTGTTTTCCTTTCAGAAGTGAATTCAAAGTTATTCTTAAAAAAAAAACAACAAAGAAAACATTTCTTGAAATTTCAAGTAACAGTCTTGAGTAGAGCAGCTTTGTTTTAATTGATTATTAGATCTGGATACACAGTCCAGGATATGAGACCATGCAATGCTCATTCTTCAATGCAAATAAAGGTAAATTGCTCATTTTTTCTGCAAGCATTGCTTTGAAGAGTTCAACTTTTCTTAACAAATCCTCATCACAAAAAGCACTCATCAGTAAAAGCGTTATTCCTCTAAAGATTTCAAAGTAAATGTTTGTAAATGTTGTCCTGATTTTCAAGAAGGGCAAGGAGAAGGACCCCAGAAAATACAGCCTATTAGTCTTGTTTCAGTGCCTGGTTAAGTTATGGAGAAAATTATTCTGGGAGGTATTGAAAAATACCTGAAAGAAAACACAGTCATTGGTCACAGCGTCATGAGAGGAAAGTTCTCCTTATCAAACCTGATTTCATGCTATGAGAAAGCAATCCACTTAGCTGATCAAGGAAAGCCAGTTGATGTAATATTTTTGGATTTCAGTAAAGCTTTCAATACTGTCTCTCACAAGATCCTTCTGGGCAAAATGTCCAGCAAACAGCTGGATAAACACATCATGTGGTGGGTGAGCAATTGGCTCATGGATCAAGCACAACGGGTAATAGTGAATGGGGTGACATCAGACTGGTGACCTTTCACTACTGGGGGCTCCATCTTAGGCCCTGTGCTCTTCAACATCTTCATAAATGACTTGGACGCAGGACTGGAAGGGACACTAAGCAAGTCTGAAGATGACACAAAACTGGGAGGAGCTGTTGACTCCTTCAAAGGCAGGAAGTCCCTGCAGAGAGACTTCGACAAATTAGAGGACTGAGCAGTCACCAACCACACGAAGTTCAACAAGGGAAAGTGCTGGATTCTGCACCTGGAATGGGGTAACCCTGGATGTATGGACAGTCTGGGGAATGAGATGCTGGAAAGCAGTGTCATGAAAAGGGACCTGCGGGTCCTGGTCGATGGCAAGTTGAGTATGAATCAGCAGCCAGCAGCTGCCAGGCAGTCCTGGCAGCCAGGAGGGCCAACCATGTCTTGGGGCATCAGGCAAAGCACCACAAGCCAGTCAAGGGAAGTGATTGTCCCTCTCTGCTCTGCACTGGTGTGGCCTCACCTTGAATATTGTGTGCAGTTTTGAGCACCACAATATAAGAAAGATATTAAGCTAGTAGAGAGCATCCAAAGGGGGGGCAACAGAGATGGTGAAGGGCCTTGAGGGGAAGCCTTATGAGGAGTGCTGAGGTCACTTGGTCTGTTCATCCTGGAGGAGACTGAGGGGAGACCTCATCACAGTCTACAACTTCCTTGTGAGGGGAAGAGGAGGGGCAGGTGCTGATCCCTTCTCTGTGGTGACCAGTGATAGGACAAGAGGGAATGGCCTGAAGTTGTGTCAGGGGAGGTTTAGATTGGCTATTAGAAATTGTATTTCTTTCATCATTCTTTTACAATTGAGAATAGTCTTTGATGTTTCATCTTCTCAGCTCCTCAGTAAGTTCTTTTGTAACTAACAAAATGTAACACATTTCTTTCTGAGTAGAAAGGCTGGAAAGCAAGCTTTTTTTTTAAAGAAGAAAACAATAAAAGTTGTGCAGATAAACTAATCAATCCTAGTGTAATTAGAGAATATTAAATGGCCTGCCAACACGAAATTCTCCAGCATTCAGTTTCAGTAAAGTCCAAGATGTAAATGTCAAGGAATAAGAATAAGTCTTCACAAAGATAGAATGTATAAAACTGTATCTAGGTGAACAATCATCAACTATGAAAATTTTGGATCCATTTGTAGGAAGAGATGAGGTGAGATGACAATGAGGTGAATTTAAGAAAAAAAAACCACAAAAACTAATTCTGTTGGAAACAGCATAATATTGCATCTCACTTCTTAAAATATACCAATCACAATGACAGAATTGAGGGGAGAAGCAACTTGATCCACTGAAAACAGATCAGAGTATCTGATGGTTCTTCTGCTTTGTGTTGCTTGCTGATACAAAGCTTTAGAGAACTTTTTCTGTCCATAGTGCTTCAGCAGAGTTTATTGAGCCCAGAATTCTTCTCTAGTGAGAAGAGGGGAGGTTTGAGACAGAGCAAAAGAGCTTGGCATTATTGATCTATTGTATAAAAGTAGCTGGGACAAAAAGTCTTCCTTTGGTGCATTCAGCTTTCCACTTCCAAAACTTTTGCTGATCTTGCTCTTGACATGTTCACCTTTCGTAACTTCTGACTCCTTCCATTTGGATCCTTTCCTCCAGATAGTTTCACATGCATTCTTGTTCTCCTCTCATCCGCTTCCTCTTCAGACACCGTTGACCCTACAAGATACCAATTCTTGCTGCACCTGTATAAACAACAAGGGGAAGTCAGCTCCTTCTGCCCCTCAAACCCCCTCAGAAAATGTAAGGCAAATCTTCAGATTCAGTAACTAGGATTTTTGAGAGTACACCACTCCTAGGTAAATGGATTTCTGATGGAGGATATTAAATGTAGTATCTAACAAATATGCCATATAGTGACCCCTAAATAAATTTTAACATAGTTTTGTGAGTTGTACCTACTCACATATTAATCTGATCACTTTCAAAAGGATAACCTTATAATAAAATACATCAGGTTCCATTATACTGCTGTTCTTTTTCACCGAGACCATTCAAACAGTAACAAGTGCTCAAAAGAATTATTAGGTGAAGAGAGACTCGCTCTTACCCAAAGAGATGAGAAGGTGTGGTTCTGTGCTCCCCTGCCCTGCTCTCTGCTTAAGCAACAGCTGCTGGTCCTGATGGCTGCATCTGGCTTAAATTGAACTCTGGAGGGACAGATAACACAATGGCTAAGGGCTATAAATCTTACTCAGCTGCTGAGGGCTAGTTGAGAAAGCACCATCTGAAATATGGCTGGTGTGCAAATGTGACTATAAGTCGATCATCTTGCTCCATAAATAGTGAACAGCCTAGAGCCCACTGAGCTCTCCTGCATGGTGGCAGGCTGCATGCCAGGATCTCCTCTTGAGTAGGGATGCCTCTTAAAATTACTTCTTATTGTGTCAGGTACTGAATAAATGACTTGGAAATAATTGCACTGAAATTTTGAAATCTTAGCTAAGTTATAAAAAGAATACCTAATCCTTAGATATAAACTGTTGATAAAGTTGGCACTGTCTGGATTCAGCCGCACCTAGACTCCACTCTGGGAAGGAGTTTAGAACTCAAGGGTGTCCTTTCTGAACCTCATGGCTCATCAGGAGGGTCTCCCTAACAGTTTTGTGTTCTATGCAGTAAATAATCAAGTGTACCTTGCCATGGAATCTTGTTAAACCCTTAACCAATTTACCACTGTTAACTCAGTGTCTTATATTTATAAAATATATTGTAGCTTCTCTCTGTTAAGTAAAGTGCATCACTATTTCCATGACAGAAAGGGATGGCATAACTTCTCAAACAACAGTTTAGAGACAGGCCACAGACAGGCACATCTACAACATAGCTCGGTCTCCAGGTTGGGCCGAAATGGGCTCCTGGGCCCATGGGCAGGGATGCAGGGAGGCTGAAGGGGAGAATAGTCATAGTCAGTAAAGCCTGTTAGACACTACAGGGCCTTGAGAGTTTGTAGGGGGGAAAAAAACCAAACCAAAACTATCAAAAATCAAGCAGTTCTTTCCATACAGAAGATGCCATTTCCATATCAAATTACCTTAGCGCAGTCACTATTGGCTCATTTTTCCTAACTCACCACCTTTTTCTGTGCAAAAAGCAAGGAGGAAAGCGGATGTGCTAGGGGCAGGCACAAGGAGGGAACACATGGACCATGTACTTCATCTCTTTTATCAGAGCATGAATTAGCTTTACTGTTTTCTACCTTTGCAGGATGGGAGGTGTAGTTTCACAAAAAGGGACATACATAGGCAAATTTTCCGTGCCGTTTTCCTTGAGTGTGGTTTTATGGAGTAAATATGAAGTTCAGAGAACCTAGTAGCAATGATATCAAATGAGTGGACTTCAGAAAGTGCTCTTCTACAACCTGTTAGGTAATGAATCTCTTACCTTCTCTGGCTAATTCAGATCATAACGGTCATTAGGCTTGAAATAAGTTGCAAAGGAAATACCTCATAGAATTGCATTATAGCTCAGTCAGTGACAATTTTGGAGAGATTAGATTATACTTCAGAGAGTAGAACTTTATCTTTGTTGCCATAAAAGTTATTCTCCTCCAAATAAGTTAAACCTTTTTGGTCTCTGTCTTTACACTGTCCATCTTATCTTACACTCAGTAAAACTAGAAATTGGGAAGTACTTTTCTCTTTTTGTCACTCCTGCAACATAATTTCTCTTAGAAAGGCACAAGAAAGGGTCCAAAAAGTGGAGGGGCATCTTCATTACATTGTATATTTTCAGAGTAGCAGGTACCAGCCCTCAAAAAGAAGGATCTTCTTAAACTCTGCACCTACTGTTAGCTCTCATGTTTACTAAACTGAGTAATTTGATACCATCAGCATCACCTCACTACTTGCCTTCCTTTCCAGATGATTCATACAAACATTTAATATAAACCTTGGTTGTAGCACAGATATCTGTAAACACCCTTTCATAAAGATTGACCATCTGCTCCTACTATCCATATCCATCTCTTAACTAATTACTTATCCTGCAAGATCTTTCATGTCATGGCTGTTTCCTTAGATAACTGATGAATGAACTTGCTAAGTACTTTTATAAACTCAAAGATTGTATCAAATGACCCTACCTTGTCCATGTACTCTCTGTCTGAATTCTGGGGTCTGACCTCACAGCTGATCCTTCTGTGAGCAGGAGAAGAACTTCAGTGGGATTATGACCCAGAACTATCCAGTCTAGAAATCATGTTGACTATTCCTCAATTTGTTGTATTTATACAAGAGTCTACTAAGTACATTAGCAATGTATGAGCATCAGTCTTATTTGTTTGTGGTTTCACAGGTGGCCCTGTAAAAGAATTTCCACATTTTTCATTCTCCAGTCCTGTCATACTTAGACTGCTCTGTAGACTAAATATGCACACCATAGCCAGAAGTTACAGACCACTCCTATTTTCTCCAGTAGTCTCTCTTTGAATTCCTTAAGAATTTCTTTAAATATAATATCTTCTTCTTGTTACTGCTCATTTTACCTTTTTACCATACCGTCTTTTATAGACACTCTGACTTTAGACAAATCATGACAAAATTTTCAAGCTGCAACTAAAATTTGAGTTTGCATTCTTAACTCACTATTGACCTTTTTGCAATATCCTCTACGTCACATCACTTGTCCTTAGTTTGTTGGGTTGTTTTGGGGAGGGTTTTTTGGTGTTTTTTTCCCTCTCTGTTACTTGTTACTTGGTATCCCATTGTACTTGATCCACAAACTTTCCCTCTGAAAGCTACTTTCTTTTTCTTTTTAGTATAGATTCCATGTACCAACACTAGGATTATAGTTCCAAAGAAGTCCTAAACTCCTTGTTTTCCTGGGTTTTTTTGCATGTGGTACATATGTTCTCTAGCACCTGGGTTAAAATTTGACTTTTTATTGCCATAGAACACTTTTATACTAATATTTTGTTCTGTCCAATTACTTGTGAAATACAATTGATAGGTATTATTACTAAAACTTCTATTCTGCTGTTGGCTTGAAAGCATAACAACTGTCTCTGGTTTTCTGTATTACAATTCTTGGTGTCCATGTCCAAGGAGCTACAAGAATGTATAGGGCTTGTTAATTAATTATAGTGATTCTTTCTGCTACTAAAAATTAGCAGAGGATACTCACACTAGGATTTATTATTCATACTATGTTTTACTGATATGAATGCTTGTTATGTTAGCAAGCCATTTAGTAGGAAAGAACTTTAAAAAAGTTATTATTAAGGTGTCTTCAGTCATTAAATTTTTCATAGTATTTCTTGGTTACAGATTTTTTTTGTTCCTATGTTACCATATTTATTCATGATCTTCTTCTAGGTTTCACAGGCTGCTGTATTTCTCTTACTAATTTCCCTTGCATCTTTGTTTTTAATAGACCATTGAGAAATAGATCCTGAGATCCATGTGTACAGATTCATGTGTACTATGAATGTACATAGGCAATTTGATTTTAGATTCAGTCAACAGCAGACAGCATTGAGAAGAGAGGAGGTGCTTGTGAGATCTAACAGGATTTTAACTTACTCATCTGAGAATATTTTTATATGTGACTATAAAATTTAACTCTGTAGCACTCCTTTCACTGAATATCTCTCCCTTTTTCTTGGATTTCAGCATCAAAACAAGTTTCAGAATGAAGCCATCTGAATTTTCTAGGTAGCAAACAAACAATGCAAAACTAAGAACAACTAATCATTATGCCATCCTAGAAGAAGGTAGGCCACATAACCACTTAACATGGCTAGCACTGAAATGGAAAAAAATGAAAACAAAAACATACATAAAAATACCAAAAGCAACAACAACAACAACAACAACAACAACAACAAAACACTCCAAACATTAACTACGAAATTAACTACGAAAATAGACCTTGACTTTCTAATTTTTTATAGTAAGGTCATAGCATGAACTGAATTAATGTGATTTCATCCCTTGAAAACAAGAAGAGATGCAGAAATATTCCTTAATGTGAAAAAAGTACATAGGAAGAACAAAATCATCTGTCTTGTTCTCTTTTTGGCAAGCAGTTACTGGCTTTGATCAATGCTAGGAAACAAAATGAGTAAAAGCTATTACATTTTTATTCTCTATTTTGTTAAATTGATGAAAATACATATTTCATCTTCTTTACATCTGGTACAATTATGTTTTTACAAGAGCTCCAGGAATGCTGTCAGGAGATGACAGAAGTACTTAGTCTTTGGCAATTTAGGATGTGAATATTTTGATAGCCTTTTTTTTCAGACCAGATTTTACAGTTAAATGTGTGAAAAATATGCTTTTTTCACATATTTTATTTCCAATTTTTGTGGGTTGTAGGTTCAAGCCTGCAATGCATTAAATAAAAACTAAAATCCACAGAACCCTTCTTCATGCATACAACTCGAAGCAAATGTTTGATCTCTATTCAAAATTAAAATTGAGAATATGTTGAAGAACTCCCATGTATGTAGTAGCAGAAGGCTGTTGTAAAGAATTCTCTACTTAGGAAGCACGCAGAGGCTATATTTGTGACCGCAGTATCTCAGCAACAGAAGTGAGAGTCTGAGCTAGACATTGTCTTCTTTGGGTCACTAAGATTTACTTTCCCAGGGTACTGTGCTTCATTTCTGTCATAGTGGGTTATCAGTCCATGATTCAGTAAAATCTCAGCTGCAGCTACTTTTATTCATATCTGTTTGATATCTGTTTATTAATGATTTCTAATATCACAAAACTTGAATTTGATTGGTTTTCTTCTCTACATTTCCTACAGTTCTAAAAGAAAAATGATGTGTTTACCCATAACTTTCATTCTTCAACTAATTACGGAGAATTGCAGAGATCATAGAAGAAAAGTTTGACACACTGTTTTACATAAACGCTATTAAAAAAAATGCACCAGGATGAAAAAGAAAGACTGCTTTTGTTACTTGAATAAGAGTGATTTAAAGATCTTTGGTAATATCCTAAAGTGCCTGTAAGTCAAAATTATTTCCTGGGGTGGGGGTGTAAAGTTAGCCTATTTTTTGAGGTGTCCAAGTGAATTCAACAGCCATTATGGAGGGATGCAGTTGAACAATAATTATATAAAATCTCTGTTGTAGGGGTTGATAGAAAATAAATAATTTGCACTCTTCCTGCTGGTATTCTCTGTAAGTACACAATGTTGGATTGAGTCCCAATGTGTTGAATTACACTCACTTTTGTTTTTAATTAGTGCTCTTAATTCAAATTCTCCTTCCAGTTGTCCAAGCACAATGAACTGAATTCAAGTTCATGTATTCAAACTGAACTAAGTGGCATAATGAGAAAAACAGTCTTCATTGGATGTGGCCAAATGTGAATTATCTTCCTAATTGCTTTGCTTTGATGACCGGGTCTATATTTTGTAGTATTAAACACAACTTTCTAAGTAGCAGTTTCATTTGACCAAGAAATAAATATATTTGTGCTTCTGCAATTCACTGTTGCAGGAGGGTGGGTACTAATGTAGTTGGAATATTAATAAAAATAGTAATTATTTGAAGTAACAAATATCTGAAAGAATAAAATTTTAATTTAAAGTAACAAAAGTTATGTTTGCTCAAAATCATGGGAGTTTTCTGCTTGAAAATAAAGATTTGAAAAAAATCCAAACTTTTATTTGAAGTGTATACTGATATTTCTTTTGATAGAAAGTTATAAGAGAAATGTTTTCAAAATGCCTGTTCTATACCATGATTATATTATATGGCATATATGAACAAATGCATCTGAAAAAAAAGTAAACAACCAAACTTATGAGATAATGTCCAAATATTTTTGAATATTATATCTGATGGAAAAATTCAGGAATTTGTCTTTGTTTCTTGCATGTCTTCCAAGTAGAGTCTAGATTAAGATGTTTTTTTTAAATTAACACCTTTGTTATGTAGTGCTGTTGTATAGCTTGTTAGATATCCATTTAAGAGCTTTGATCTGAACTTGAATCTTTGGGAAAAAATGTCTTCCTTTATGTTCTGAACTGGCTACTCGGTTTGTATTCCCATTTCAAAAACTTTCTATAAAAAATTTTGTTTCCAAAATAAACACAGAAGAAATAATGTGTCTAAACTTTCTTACATATAAAACAAATTATAGATCTAAGCTTAAAAATGTTCACATTGTGTCCAGTTTTTGCTTGGGTGAAAAATATTTTCAAGAAAAGAAAGAAAAATGAATTGTTTTAAAGAAGGAAGAATACAGGGTTAAGCAAAGTATAAGGTGTTCCTTATTTTCATTGTCATTTAGAGCAAATGCAAACAATTTTTTTATAGCTGCACTTTCTCTGTCATGAGATCTTGTTATGCTTTTTTTTGCAAAATATATAGATGTTTTTAGTATTAGAAATGCTTCCAATAGACTCTCATCTAGAGATTTTCCTTTTGGATAAATTCAGCATAATGAATGTTTCAGATTTTTCAGTACACAACCTTTTTTTTTTTTTTGGTCTCTGTATTTCAAGAAATTCTGTCTCTTTTCTAAATCTTTTGAATATTATAACATTCTTTTGAAGTTTGAATACTTAAACTGGTGGTGGTGTTTACATGTTTACATCTCAACTGTGTAAATTGCATAAACTGCCATTTTAAGATTGTTGCAAAACTGCATATATTTGCCTAGAAATATGAGCTGTCTTGACCAGAACATGTGCCTGAAAAGCCCTGTTCAATTATTTATGAACACCTTCACCCTTACCTTTTCAAAGTCACATTTATATTACTTATACTGTAGATCTGGTCTATGTGTCTTATTTCTAAATGGACAACTTCACCTGTAACAATATTCAAATTAAGTTTTATACATCATATTATCTATTCTGTCTTAATAAAATATTTATGCTGATGATTTTTCTGTGGACTTCAAAAGCAAAGCTGGAAGCATAGCTTGTTGAAATAGTGGCATCATTAATCTCATAATTAATCTTTAGAAAATCAAATTTAAGTGACTAGAATTCCTATGTTTTCCCTGGAAGATCCTGAGGACGAGGGCTTAACATATCCCTTCCAAGCTATAGGTTTTGGATATGGTAGCAGACATTGGAGTAACAGATTTTGGGAGGGGGAATCTCTAAATAACAATACAGTAACAAATACAAACCAGTAGCAGAGTTAGCCAAGTAATTTCAGTAGTGAAATTATATAGATCAAAAGGGCAGGAAATCCAGTAATTCACTGATGCTGGGCTAAACTTAATGTCCAAGTGTGCCATGGCTTAAATACTCATGCTTAAAAGGCAGGCTGGCAGGAAGCACGGCCCAGCATCATCTTTGGATGAGTGACTCGGACCAGTCAACAGGCTCAAGGTGTTATGAATTTCCTCGACTGTCCTCTTTTGGTAGGTTTCAGAAACACTCTCTGGATTTGTTAGCCAGTCTTCATATACCACCTCTGCTCTCCCTTCTACCAGTTCTTTCCTCTAAGTGTCTGGTGCCTGGAAATATTGTATAAAGCAAAGTTAGCCCTTAAGAAGTAAAGGAATGAATGCCATAGATGCAAGCTCAATGAGCCAAATGTATAAAAAAACCTTGGTAGAAGTATAGGATATATCTGGAAAAAAAGTTATGCACCATGGTTCTGGATCAAGGCTACATGGTAAGTGATGTCTGGCTGCAAGTGTATCTAACTACTATTCTGCAGTCTGCGTGGTGTTGGTTTTGACTTAAAAAACCTAAATGATTTCTTGCTAAATTTAGCAACACAAGATTCCCCTCCACTGTAAGTAATACTACTATGGATAAAAACCAGACTCCAAACCAACAGATATGGAAAGAGGTGAAGATAAAGGAGAAAAGTTAAATGTTTATGGCTTATAAATTGTGATTAGTTTTGGTACTTTACTGAACAGTATGTTCAGTGTGCTTCATGGTGTGCTTTTCAGCTTCGACTACACTGGTCTGGATGGAAGTCTTTAACACTTATGCAATGTAAACAACTTCGTACATTTAAAAAACATCTGAATGTTGGGCTGTAACTCTTTTACCACAAAAATCATTCAGATTTGCTGTAATTAAATTTTTTATATGTGGTACTGCTGTAGGTATATTTTTTACCCGTCAATATTCACTCCAGAAGCTTTATATTTTTTGTGAACTTTGCTTTTTTTAATCCATTCTTCCTTCTTGTGATAATAATAACTTTTTGAATATAAATATCTCAAATATTCCATTTGTAGTGTTAAAAACACCCCCAAATTTGTCCAACTAAATCTTTTTCCCAAACCGCACATTATTAGGCATTTCTGTTTATGTAAACTATAGATATCAGATGTTACTGATATATATATCACACTAT